>NC_082684.1:164240938-164552038 GCF_949987515.2 Delphinus delphis
GTAGGGGAAATGTTGGTCATCACCAACCTGGCTCAGCCTTGGACAAGTAGAGCTTTGTAGAATTAGTCCGGTTTACCAAGTGATCGTGCTCAGTGGCTAAGGATACCATGGCTACTGCTGCTAATTTCCTCCTGGGCTTTCGGCCTTTAAAAATCCATCGAAGGTCAAGGTCACTGAGGCTATTGCCACGGCCACTTCCTATTAGTGGCACCACATAAGCAAAAGCAAAACAGAGCATGTGGAGAGGAGATGAACAAGGGGGGGGCCATGGGCACTGGGATTTCTAACGGTCAGTGGTCAGCTCCTCTTTGCCAGGTCCCTCTTCTACAGGCTAATGATGACTAAAACCACGAAGGACAAGGAAGGAAGGAGCATAAAACTGGCTTCTTCAAACAACAGAAACCAAGAGAGTCTTGCATTATTGGCACAACTGATGGCACTGTCCCAACCCACACTAAATACTTAGAAAATGTGTCCGTTTTCTGCTGGGAACTTCCAAGACCAAGAAGAGATGGACACATTCAAGAAACAGCCCTCTGAGGGAGAAAGTTGATGGGCTCTTCCTTTGCGCTCAACATGCAGTGACTCAGAAGGTAAAACTGAGGGGTGTCCCCAGGAGACACAGAGAAGAAACCTTTCAAATAAATGGGCCTTCAACTACACCTCTACCATAACCACAAGGTAAAAAATACCGAGCAAATACAAGCAGCGCTTGGCTTCTAGAAAAACCAAAAGAGGCGTCAGAGTTCACCGAGATGAGATGTCAGAGGAGGAAGTGAGGCAGACCAGAGGCAATGGATGATAAAAACACAACAGAGATGGCAACTCAGAATTAGAGAAGAGGACAATGGGACGGAATACCTGCCAAGAAAACAGAAAATGGCTATTATTACCGCAGACACTGTAAGTAAGCAAAGTGAAATTAAATTTTAAAAAGGAAATGGCACATCATAATAAACAGTAGCCACTATCCATAACTTCGATATTCTTATACGGTACCTACTCGATCCTATCTGTCCAATTGTGATTAAACCTTCAAATCTTCTCAAAAGCAATTCAATAACAAAATTCGAAGACAACACACTTTGTCATCTCTAGTTACAATATATACACAGAGCTCTCAGATGTTAAGAGCAGTGGCTGGCCTAGGAATTTTCATAATCAAATTACATAGCACTAGTGGAACTCTTTCTGGGAATCTAGGCCAATCTCTAAAGGCTATAATTCAAAGTAACATGGAGAAATTAGAGAAACACATCTTCATTAGCGTGAAGCTTTAGACTTGTGGCCAAAAAGTTGAAAGGAAATGCAAAATCCAATCAGATAGAATAAAATGACTATATAATGCTGCCAAAAACTAAAGAAATGCAGAATGTAATCAAGCAGTAGAGGAAATTAGTTGCAGCCTGGATAAGGATGCAGACGTATGCCTACTCAAATCAGATGAAAGGACACAAGGCTATCAACCCAGGAGACCAAGGTTGAAAAATCCATCTTATGGGAAGTGTGTGGACTGCCATCTGTTGTCATAGCAACTGTATAGGGTTTCGCCCCCTGCTGTCATAGTGATTATAAAATGAACTTATTGGCAGTTCTAAAAGAACTGGACATATGCCTCCTCAACTCCAACTCTCTGTCAGATAAGCAAATGCACGGTGGCCCACTCACCCCAACTATTAGCATGGCAACCTTAGCCAACCTCACATAATATATCTTCTTCCCTTAGTGAGTATGTGTCTTGATAACCCTGGGAGGATTTGGAACTAAATACAGAGATACTGAAGTATATAAAGGCAACAGTATTAATAATTTGTATTAAGTTCAGGATAATCTTGGCACATTAGGTATTAAATCGCATGGAATGCTTGAGAACCTGCCATCTTTGGGAATGTGCTGGATTGTAACACACTTGTGACTAAGTATAAGTGAAATTGTAAGTCTTTTCCAACAGTACTAGAATGTTTAGAAGAATGTGAAGGCCTTTCAGTTTACTTTAGTAGGCATTTAAAGCAATTAAAAAGAAGAGTGGATATATTCATTACAAATGAAACTTTAAATGCTTAAGAAATGTGATTAACTTTTAAACTAAATGGATTAATGGGAATTTAGTCTGTCCAACTTGAATTTATTGGCCATTATTTAAATCAAACATCTGAAAATTGTTTGTTCTTATTTTATACATTACTTACTAGATTTATATAAAGAAGAACAAGTATTTTAGATAAAATAAAAATAAATCTAGGGCTTCCCTAGTGGTGCAGTGCTTGAGAATCCGCCTGCCAATGCAGGGGCCACAGGTTCGAACCCTGGTCCGGGAAGATCCCACATGCTGCGGAGCAACTGAGCCTGTGTGCCACAACTGCTGAGCCTGCGCTCTGGAGTCCACGAGCCACAGTCACTGAAGCCCGCACACCTAGAGCCCATGCTCCACAGCAAGAGAGGCCACCGCGGTGGGAGGCCCGCGCACCGCGGCGAGGAGTGGCCCCCGCTCGCCACAACTGGGGAGGGCCTGTGCACAGCGGCGAAGACCCAATGCAGCCAAAAATAAAATAAATAAATTTATAGAAAAAAATTAAAAATCTAGTTTTCAACTTTAATAAACCAATATTCCTTATAAGTTAATATTCATTAAAAAAGAATAGTAATTTTAGACCTGCCAAAAATGAATACCCTGAATCTAATAATGAGGAAACAGCAAACAAATGTAAAATAACGGTCATTCTAAGGAAGGAAGGGAGGGAGGGAGGGAGGGAGGGAGGAAGGACTGGTCGGTACTGCTCAAAAATGTCACTGTCATAAAAGAAATGAAAGAACTGTTCCAAATTAAAGAAGACGAAAGGGACATGACAATTCAATAAAATGCATGGTCTGGGATTTTCTTTTGCTAAGAATGACTTTTTTTCAATTAGTAAAATCTGAATGAGGTCTGTAGATTAGATAGTACTACGGTATCAATGTTAATTTCCCAATTTTGAAAGTCACGTGCTATTTAAATGAGAGTTCCATTTTTTCTAGGAAATACACAGTGAAGTATTTAGGGACAGAGACACCATGTCTGCACTTATCCCAGGGGTTCAGAAAAAAGAAAAAAGTAGAGAAAAAGAGAAAAGGATAAAACATCATCATTTGGAAAATCTAGATGAAAGGTTTACAGGAATTCTTTTTAATATTCTTGCAACTTTTCTGTATGTCTGGTATTATGTTCTTTTTAAACTTCAAAGAAAGAAACACAAATATTAAAGTAACTTTTTTTTTAAAAAGCCACCCTTTGACATCAAAAATCACCCACTAATAGAGAAACACAAAAAGATGATTAAGAGCTGGAAAAGTAAATCTGAGAGAGTAGAATTGGATTGAATAAAATGGAGAAAAGGGAAATTAGAGAAAGGATTATTTAAAGTATGTTAAGCTTTCCTCTACTTTGAACCGAAAGTCAATTATATCCCCTGAGATGAGGGCTCTAATACCAAGAACGTGGGATGCCCACAGCAAATGCTTGCCCCAGAGTTTAACTTCAACAGGGTAGCTGAGGTTCAGGGTTATCTCCCCCACCCCAGCCCCTTCAGCAGAACTCTTCTTCTGGAAAATCTCCCTCTTGACCTAACACCAAATGCTTCTAGGTAGAAGGCAAGTACCACGCCTGGTATCCAGATATCTACCCAAGCCAGGCCAGGACTAAACGGTTGTGAATCACTCTTTGTAACAGGACAAAAGACCTTATTCAGTGGGGAAACTTGTAGGAACAGTAATTCTCCTAGCATTCTCCTTGGTAATATAACCCCCCCATTCCTAAGCATTCCCTATTGGTGGTGTTCCCAGTACACAGATATCCGATTTCAAATGTGCCTGGCCCTTCTCTGAGCTCATGACCACACAAACAAGAAAAATACAATTTCACCCTGGATTGTACCAACCCCATCTATTAGCACAACCTGAGGCACCCTGTGACCCGTAACCATGCACACTCCAGCTTGCTTTACCCTGAGGGTGCTCTGTGTGACAACACACTGGAGACAACAGCAGCCTAGAACCAGAGACTAAAGCACACAAAGAAATTTCCTAACAAGATCAATTATGAAAAATCAAAATGAAGGCTGAAGGGGACATTTGGTGTCCCCTTCTGTAAATGCTTTAAAATCAGGGGAGAATTTTATTTACTCTGAGTATTTCAAATATTTCTATGTCTGAAACCAGGAGATAGACTATATAACCTTGAAAGGGTGAAACAGTGGTGAATTTGGAATTAAGAACGTGTGTGTCTCTGTGTGTCTGTGTCTCTGTGTGTGTGTGTGTGTGTGTGTGTGTGTGTGACTGAAGCACAGAAATACAAAACAACTACCTAAACCTTTCATTAATTCGACAAGTGCTGACTAAGCTCATGTTATATGCATAACAGAAGCTGCAAAAATGGGCTTTCAAAAATATGCAGAGATCCACCACAGGACAGACAGCAGAAGCAAGAAGAACTACAATCCTGCAGCCTGTGGAATGAAAACCACATTCACAGAAAGACAGACAAAATGAAAAGGCAGAGGACCATGTACCAGATGAAGGAACAAGATAAAATCCCAGAAAAACAATTAAATGAAGTGGAGAGAGGCAACACTCCAGAAATAGAATTCAGAATAATGATAGTGAAGATGATCCAGGACCTCAGAAAAAGAATGGAGGCAAAGATCAAGAACATACAAGAAATGTTTAACAAAGACCCAGAAGAATTAAAGAACAAACAAACAGAGATGAACAATACCATAACTGAAATGAAAACTACACTAGAAGGAATCAATGGAAGAATAACTGAGGCAGAAGAATAGATAAGTGACCTGGAAGACAGAATGGTGGAATTCATTGCCGCAGAACAGAATACAGAAAAAAGAATGAAAAGAAATGAAGACAGCCTAAGAGACCTCTGGGACAACATTTAAAGACACCAACATTCGCATTATAGGAGTCCCAAAAGTAGAAGAGACAGAGAGAGGACCCGCGAAAATATCTGAAGAGATTATAGTTGGAAACTTCCCTAACATGGGAAAGGAAACAGCCACCCATGACGAGGAAGGGCAGAGAGTCCCAGGCAGGATAAACCCAAGGAGAAACACGCCAAGACACACAGTAATCACACTGACAAAAACTAAAGACAAAGAAAAAGTATTAAAAGCAACAAGGAAAAAACAACAAATAACATACAAGGGAACTTACATAAGGTTAACAGCTGATTTCTCAGCAGAAACTCTACAAGCCAGAAGGGAGAGGCACGGTATATTTAAAGCGATGAAAGGGAAGAACCTACAACCAAGATTACTCTACCAGGCAAGGATCGCATTCAGATTCGACGGAGAAATCAAAAACTTTACAAACAAGCAAAAGCTAAGAGAATTCAGCACCACCAAACCAGCTCTACAACAAATACTAAAGGAACTTCTCTAAGTGGAAACACAAGAGAAGAAAAGGACCTACAAACACAAACTCAAAACAATTAAGAAAATGGTAACAGGAACATACATATCAATAATTACCTTAAATGTGAATGGATTAAATGCTCCAACCAAAAGACATAGGCTTGCTGAATGGATACAAAAACAAGACCCATATACATGCTGTCTACCTAGGGACACATACAGACTGAAGGTGAGAGGATGCAAAAAGATATTCCATGCAAATGGAAATTAAAAGAAAGCTAGAGTAGCAATACTCATATCAGATAAAGTAGACTTCAACATAAACAATGTTACAAGAGACAAGAAAGAACACTACATAATGATCAAGGGATCAATCCAAGAGGAAGATATAACAATTATAAATATATATGCACCCAACAGGAGCACCTCAGTACATAAGGCAAACGCTAACAGCTATAAAAGAGGAAACTAAAAAAAAAAAAAAAAAAAAAGAGGAAACTGACAGTAACACAAAAATAGTGGGGGGCTTTAACACCTCATTTACGCCAATGGACAGATCATCCAGACAGAAAGTTAATAAGGAAACACTAGCTTTAAATGACACAATAGACCAGAGAGATTTAAATGAGATTTATAGGACATTCCATCCAAAAATAGTAGATTACACTTTCTTCTCAAGTGCACATGGAACATTCTCCAGGACAGATCACATCTTAGGTCACAAATCAAGCCTCATTAAATTTAAGAAAATTGAAATGATATCAAGCATCTTTTCAGACCACAACACTATGAGATTAGAAATCAATTACAGGGAAAAAAACATAAAAAACACAAACACATGGAGGCTAAACAATACGTTACTAAATAACCAAGAGATCACTAAAGAAATCAAAGAGACAAAAAATACCTAGAGACAAATAACAATGAAAACACGACGATTCAAAACCTATGGGATGCAGCAAAAGCAGTTCTAAGAGTGAAGTTTACAGCAATACAATTCTACCTCAAGAAACAAGAAAAATCTCAGATAAACAATCTAAGCTTACATGTAAAGCAACAAGAGAAAGGAGAGCAAATAAAACCCAAAGTTAGTAGAAGGAAAGAAATCATTAAGATCATAGCAGAAATAAATGAAATAGAAACAAAGAAAACACTAGCAAAGGTCAATAAAACTAAAAGCTGGTTCTTTGAGAAGACATACAAAATTGATAAACCATTAGCCAGACTCATCAAGAAAAAGAGGGAGAGGACTCAAATCAATAAAATTAGAAATGAAAAAGGAGAAGTTACAACAGACACTGCAAAACTACAAAGCATCATAAGAGACTACTACAAGCAACTCTATGCTAATAAAATGGAAAACCTGGAAGATATGGACAAATTCTTAGAAAGTTATAACCTTCCAAGACTGAACAAGAAGAAATAGAAAATATGAACAGACCAATCACAAGTAATGAAATTGAAACTGTGAGTAAAAATCTTCCAACAAACAAAAGTCCAGGACCAGATGGCTTCACAGGTGAATTCTATCAAACATTTAGAGAACAGCTAACACCCATCCTTCTCAAACTCTTCCAAAAAATTGCAGAGGAAGGGACACTACCAAACTCATTCTATGAGGCCACCATCACCCTGATACCAAAACCAGACAAACATACCACAAAGAAGGAAAATTACAGACCAATATCACTGATGAATATAGATGCAAAAATCCCCAACAAAATACTAGCAAACAAAATGCAACAACACATTAAAAGGATCATACACCATGATCAAGTGGGATTTATCCCAGGGATGCAAGGATTCTTCAATATACACAAATCAATGTGATACACCATATTATATGAAGAATAAAAACCATATGATCATCTCAATATATGCAGAAAAAGCTTTTGACAAAATTCAACACCCATTTATGATAAAAACTCTCCAGAGGGAACCAGGCATAGAGGGAACCTACCTCAACATAATAAAGGCCATATACAACAAACCCACAGCAAACATCATTCTCAATGGTGAAAAATTGAAAGCATTTCCTCTAAGATCAGGAACCAGACAAGGATGTCCACTCTCACCACTATTATTCAACATAGTTTTGGAAATCCTAGCCACAGCAATCAGAGAAGAAAAGGAAATAAAAGGAATACAAATTGGAAAAGAAGAAGTAAAACTGTCACAGTTTGCAGATGACATGATACTCTACATAAATAATCTGAAAGATGCCACCAGAAAACTACTAGAGCTAATCAATGAATTTGGTAAAGTTGCAGGATACAAAATGAATGCACAGAAATCTCTTGCATTCCTATACACTAACAATGAAAAATCAGAAAGAGAAGGTGAGGAAACAATCCCATTCACCATTGCAACCAAAAGAATAAAATACCTAGGAATAAACCTACCTAAGGAGGTCAAAGACCTGTACTCAGAAAACCATAAGACACTGATGAAAGAAATCAAAGATGACACAAACAGATGGAGAGGTATACCATGTTCTTGGATTGGAAGAATTAATATTGTGAAAATGACTATACTACCCAAAGCAATCTACAGATTCAGTGCAACCCCTATCAAATTACCAATGGCATTTTTAACAGAACTAGAATTTAAAAATCTTAAAATTTGTATGGAGACACAAAAGACCCCAAATAGCCAAAGCAATCTTGAGGGAAAAAAACAGAGCTTGAGGAATCAGACTCCCTGACTTCAGACTATATTACAATGCTACAGTAATCAAGACAATATGGTACTGGCACAAAAACAGAAATATAGATCAATGGAACAGGATAGAAAGCCCAGAGATAAACACACACACCTATGGTCAACTAATCGATGACAAAGGAGGCAAGGATATACAATGGAGAAAAGACAGTCTCTTCAATTAGTGGTGCTGGGAAAACTGGACACCTACATGCAAAAGAAAGAAATTAGAACACTCCCTAACACCATACACAAAAATAAACTCAAAATGGATTAAAGACCTAAATGTAAGACGGACACTATAAAACTCTTAGAGGAAAACACAGGAAGAACACTCTTTGACATAATTCACAGCAAGATCTTTTTTGACCCACCTCCTACAGAAATGGAAATAAAAACAAAAATAAACAAATAGGACCTAATGAAACTTAAAAGCTTTTGCATAGCAAAGGAAACTATAAATAAAATGAAAAGACAACCCTCAGAATGGGAGAAAATATTTGCAAAAGAATCAACAAACAAAGGGTTAATCTCCAAAATATATAAACAACTCATGCAGCTCAATATTTAAAAAATAAACCCAATTAAAAATGGGCAGAAGACCTAAATAGACATTTCTCCAAAGAAGACATACAGATGGCCAAGACGCACATGAAAAGCTGCTCAACATCACTAGTTTCATCACTAGTGAAATGTAAATCAAAACTTCAATGAGGTATCACCTCACACCAGTTAGAATGGGCATCATCAGAAAATCTACAGACAACAAATGCTGGAGACGGTGTTGAGAAAAGGGAACGCCCTTGCACTGTTGGTGGGAATGTAAATTGATACAGCCGCTATGGAGAACAGTATGGAGAGTCCTTCAAAAACTAAAAATAGAATTACCATATGACCCAGCAATCCCACTACTGGGCATATACCCAGAGAAAACCATAATTCAAAAAGACACATGCACCCCAATGTTCACTGAAGCACTATTTACGATAGCCAGGTCATGGAAGCAACCTAAATGCCCATCGACAGACAAATGAATAAAGAAGATGTGGCACACATATACAATGGAATATTACTCAGCTATAAAAAGGAACGAAATTGGGTCACTTGTAGAGACACGGATGGACCTAGAGACTATCATACAGAGTGAAGTTAAGTCAGAAGGAGAAAAACAAATATCGTATATTAATGCATATATGTGGAATCTAGAAAATGGTACCGATGAACCGGTTTGCAAGGCAGAAACAGAGACACACATGTAGAGAACAAACATATGGACACCAAGGGGGGAAAGCAGGGGTGGGGGTGGGGGGTGGGATGAATTGGGAGATTAGGATTGACATACATACTCTAATATGTATAAAACAGATAAGTAATAAGAACCTGTTGTATAAAATAAATACATAAACTTCAAAAAAAAAAAAAACTAAATGTGGATTTAACCCCCCACGTTTCCTATATATCACCTGGCGAAGATGCAAAGCAGAGAATCAGGGTACTTGATGATTTAGGGATGCTAAAAAAATCATCTGCCATAATGGGAAGTTAATAGATAATGCCTAAAATTGATACTTAAAAAATAAGAAGTAAAATCATAAGTAGAAATACGGACTTCAATGCCCAAAGAAGCTGCTAAAACATCAAAAGTGGTCCTCTGGGAAATAAGACTACAAAGTGAGGAGAGCTCAGGTAGGGGAACTGCGTTTTTGTTGTTGTTTGTTTTCGTTATAAGCCTTTTTGTACTTATTTTGGTCAGGCTGTATTATGCTCTGCTGCAGTAACAAATAAATCCTGAAATGCTCAGTGGCTTAACAAAATAACAGGTTTTAAAAAAAAATGAAGAAATGGGGTTAAAATTCAAATGTGAACATGCTTTTTAAATAACTACTTAGCACAACAGTTGAATGAAATAAATACCACCAGCCTCACTTTCAAGATAAGAAATCTGGAAGAAAAAGGAGGAAAACAATAGACAAATTTCAGAAAGATGTCAAATGGTACAACCAGAAGTCCTAATAGAGTTGAAGAGTCCCCAGTCCTAGTCTTTGACTTGGAATAATCGGGAAATCTTGGCAAACCACCATGCTTCCCAAGATCTTAGATTCGATAAGTGAATTGAACCAGATGGCCCCTAAGGTTGCTTCCAGCCTTAAAAAAAAAATCTAGAATCTGTACCCTAGGATGTGCCCCACTGAACATACATCACAAGCCAGATCAGGATAAGAAGAGAAAAAGCCTAAAATGAAGCCATTTCAGGAAAACTTTATTCCTGGTTTACACAGAAAAGGAAATGGTAATGATTCAATCAGAAAAAGAAGTTCTGATTATTCAAAAGAGGTGCTGCAGAAAATTCAAATAAGGAGAGGATCTTTGTTCTGTTTCTCTTGTGATTATCAAGAATAGTAACATTCTCCGGTGTCTGCAATGCAGAGGCAGCTGAAGCGTAGGGTACTTGTGCCCTTGCAAGGCGGAAAGGCAGCACCCTACAGGGGCTGTCACTCTTGTTCTCCTCTGCCTTTCTATCCACCTCCTAAGGAACAAAGACACAGTCATCAGTCCCCAATCTTCACTTTTTCCCAGGATTAGGTAACTCATGAAGGGCCACTGACACTTGGAAAAGCCTGTGTTCAGCCCCATTCCTCTTCTGTGACTCAAAGGCCTCCCTCATGCTGCTTCCAGCCACCCACCACGGAGGTAACCCACCCTCCCTGGCCTGCTGAGCTTCGCAAATAACCTCTCTGCTCAAATAAAAGCAGACTGGACTAGAAGGAGCCTAGCTCTAAACCAAGTCCCACCATTAACTGGCTGTGTGACCTGTGACTAGCTATTTAACTTCATGCGCCTCTTATCTCCCCTGTAAAATAGCGACTAACACTGGACCTATCATCTCAAAAGTATGTCCAGTCAAACATGTTTTAAATGTATAAAACGCCCCTTCAAATTAATAAGACAAATATATATCTCCCAGTAGATAAAGAGATTAGCTAAAAAGGCTAATCATAGAAGAAGTAATAATGGCCAATAAACAGTAAAAGATGCTCATTAATAAATCAGGAATTGAAAATAACACAACCATTAGATACTACTTTTCATCCAACACATCGGTAAAATTTAAAAGATCATATTAGCAAGGGTATGGGAAGATGAGTATTCTCATACGTGTTGGGTAGATAGTTTGTCAATTGCCTTTTGGGAAGAATATGATAGTACCCATCAAGATATTAAATATGCATGCCTTTTGATCTTTTGCAATACTCTCCTAGAGAAATGTTCTCATACATGCCAAAAATATATGCATAAAGATGTTCAATGAAGCACTGTTTACTTAAATGTCCATTAATTGGGAGATGGTTAAATAAATTATGGAACATCTATACCATGGAATATTAAACTGCCATGTGAAAAAATTAAATAGATCTAGTTATCTGTGCTGGCATGAAATATATTATGAAACTAGAACAGTGCCTGGCACGTAGGAGCCACTCAGTAAGTATTTGTTGAATAAATGAATACACATATACCTTTCCACAGCACTTTCACATATCCTATCTCATCAAATTCTTATGGCAATCCAACTACATGAGCCAAGGAGGGAATACTGTCCCCAGTGGAAGGGCAAGGAAATTAAAGTTCAGGGTGATTATGACATGCCCAAGATCCTAACATATTGGTCAGTGCTCTTCAGTGACTGACACCCACTCTGCCTGCAGTGGGGCCAACCTAGGAGAAACTCCGTGGGGAAGCGACAAGTTTATAAGCAGCTGCAGGGTCACCCAGTAATTGCTTGGTGACTGGAACAGACTGACTCCTGTTATCAGCAAAGCCGTCCACGAGGTGAGGACCTCTACTCCAGCCCATTGGGCATCTAACAACAGGTCTGAAAGGAGGTCATTCAACACCAGGTCGTCATGGAAACCCTACCCCACACCCACACCCTTGCCCCTGGATCGGGAAGGGAAAGAGAAACATTTGTAAAGCGTCTGCCATGAGCCAGGCACAATGAGTAGGAAAAAATTCATCTGAGCCTTCCGTTACAAATCACCAAAAGAAAAAGACACTCTGTGTTGTTAAGCAAAGTACGTAACATGCCTGCATCGCAGCCTAATCTAGGTCAGTCAATGGCTGCAAAGGAGGTTGAGCTCATGTGAAGCTCACTCGGGTCACCCCGCTTGCCAGAGCACACGTCAGACAGTGCGGGCCTGGGTACCACATGGCCAGTCGTGCCACAGCTGCACAGGGACCCTGCCTGAAGCAGGTGCTCACCGGTTCACGTGAGGAATATGTACGGCAGACACAAAAGAAAAAATCACTGGCTGATTTGTCAAACACAAACACTCTGTCCTGAGTGAGCTAGAGGACAGCCAATATAGTCAGAAATTTCAGACACTGGGCTCTCACTAAAATAGAGTCTTCTTTCACTTGTATTCACCCTACTCTCAACATTATCAGAAAATGGTGAAAATGGTACTATGTTTGGGCATTGTTACCTTGCAAGTTTCATCTTAATTACAGAGGCTCTTGGTAACGGTTGCTTAGTAACAAACACATTTGAGATAGATTTGTTGACTTATCAGGAGATACTCTGAAAAGACCTTAGCCTGAAATTCACTGATGGAAAAACAGCAACAACCTGGTAAAGCAAAAATATTTTTTTAATGAAAAAGTACTCGTAAACTTAACGTTTCACCAGATTCCAAACACATTACTGAATGTCTACAGTAGTTTCATAATATTTTACTATACTTCAGTACTGATCTATTAGTTGCTGAAGCACTTCAGATGCAGTTATCTGACTGAAGGGCTAATTGAAGCTCTGTGAGACAGGCCTTAGACTTGGACTTTGAGTCAAAGCAGGATCCTTCACAGAAAAGCAATGGCTTCTGGGTTTCCACAGGTCCAAAATATCCTTCATAGCATAGTTCTGAACTCACTTCTTTCAAGATTTCAGGAAGTGTTTAAGGCTTCTGGTGAGTTTTCAAGTCAGAAGGAAAATGCAAAAGAAGCTTTCCCTCAATCTTTCCAAGAATATTTCTTTAGCACCTGTCAATAAAATCTGTGATAAAAGTGGAAATGGAAATGCATTTCAGGACTCCGTCCTATACATATCTTCTCCAAAGCAAAGCCCCAACCCGACACACTCTCCTCACTGAGTGCATGACCTCCTCCTGCCTCCTGACAAGAACTTGCTGTCCGCTTGCCATTTCCACCTCAGGAACTGGGCATCAACACCCACTCTGCTCTGCTCTTACTACCTCAGAAAAAGGGATCCTCATTGGTGCTGTAAATCCCTCCTACCCCTTGTATCTTTCTGGTATTTTCCACTGCCCCTGCTTCTGCTCCGGTCTCTTTTCTTCCTTTTTTGAAAAACTTCTCAAAAGAGGAGTCTCCATTCACTGGCTTTCCTTTCTCACATCCCACTCAATCCTCAACCCACAGCAATCTGACTTTACCTCACGATTTCCTCTTCCAGTCACCATTTCTGTTGATTCCAGAAAGACTTCGATGAAGAGTAGTATACTTTTCAGAAATCTGTTTTTCTAATACGTTTGTCTTTGCAAAAATAGTGCTAGATATTAAACTATTGGTTCTTCTCCCAGTGCCTGCTTCATTTAGCTCTGGCACAGACTATTACGTTAACCTCAAAACCTACTAGTCCTCTGTTCTACTTGAAGACATCTCAGTCTGCTAAAACTTTCTTCCTAAACACTCCCTCATCCGATGATTTCTCGCCTCTGCTCAAAAACCATCTTGACGCTCCAGGTCCTCCGGCAGACCTCCTTCCAGTTTTCTTTACTACTTAAGTCCACCACAACCTAACCCATATGCCTGGGGCAGTCCTTCAAATTTACCACAGTCCAAGCCTACACCCCTATGATGGGAAGAACTAGCCTCCACTGAAGGAGGGACAAGAACATCCACTAGGTGGGCACCTGTCCATGACATTCTATCTGGTTGCCCAGCACATGACAAGTCATTTCACTAGTCTCCTTCAATCATTTACTTGGGCTGCTGGCCCCATAGGCATTTGAACTGGAGGACATGAGCCTAAATCTTTCTATTGGCCTTTCTATAGCCACCCACATTCAATCATTCATGGATTTCTTCATCAAACAAATACCTATCAACTGCCAAAATTTATCCTGTGCCAAGCATTGTTTGTAGGCAGTGATGATGCAATAATAACAAAAAATAATGAAACTCTCCCTAATCTCATGGAGTTCCTAGAATAAGTATATTATTCAAATATGAAGAATTATGTAAGGCTATAATATAATTATAATAATTATATATTTTAAGAATTATGAAGAATTATGTAAGGCTATAAAAGTGTACCGTAGAGAGACTAGCCAAATCAGAGAAGACATCCCCGTCAAGCGTTGAGAACTAAAGGAGAAAAAGGCACCAACTAAGCAAGGTTATGTGGTGGCGGGTAGGGGTGAGGAAGGTGATACTCCAGGAAAAGGAACAACATGTGGTAAAGGTCCTGCTCCTTCTCAAATTCTTTACCCAGTAAACAGTCGTCCCACGGTATCCGAGGAGGTTCTAGCACCTGCTGTGAATACCAAAATCCATGGGTGCTCAATTGCGCGGGTTCCGCCTCCGCGGGTTCCGCCTCCGCGGGTTCCGCCTCCGCGGGTTCCGCCTCCGCGGGGTTCAACATCAACGAGAGGTGGTTGATGGAATCCACCGAGTCGCAACCCACAGACATGCAAGGCTGACTGTACTCGCCGTTAGGGAGCCTCCCTACTAAGTTATGCTTCTTTTTCAGTGTGTCACATTGACCTCTAAACAAAGACTCCTATTGCAAAATCAGAGC
Source organism: Delphinus delphis (assembly GCF_949987515.2). Lineage (NCBI taxonomy): Eukaryota > Metazoa > Chordata > Mammalia > Artiodactyla > Delphinidae > Delphinus > Delphinus delphis. The sequence goes on from NC_082684.1 coordinate 164,255,852, forward strand.
CATCGTTGTTTTTGGAAGACAGGCTGAAACAACAGGGCCTAGGTTTTAAGACACATATTTACAAAAATATTTTTCTACATTTCAATACCCTGGTTTATTCACAGCTTGCATCCTTCTTGAACTAAGGATTTAAATCACAGTGTTGTAAGCATTCCCTTCTCTTTAACTTCCTACAAATTCCACTCTGAACAGCTGCGGCCATAAAGTTTAATTTGCCACTTCCCAAAAAAAGTCACTTTGATGTAAAATAACTTTGCCTTCCTACTAATATTTTATAAGGAATTAAAACTGAAATGATGGACTAAGAATCCCCCCAGTTTGGCTCCATCCACAGACTTGTACAACTACAGTATGTGGGGAAAAAGTCAGTCATGACTGTTGGAGAACATACAACGTGTCTCCAAACATTTGCACTGCCAAGAAACGAAACTGGTGGGGATGTGTTTGGCAAATATAAAAATGAGATGTGAAAACTTCAGAACAATTATCTGTGTAAATCCACTTCTGTGTTTCCAAGGTTCAAAAGATAGTCATGGTGTGCTCCCAATTAAACTCTTTGGTAATCGCTGTTTGCATACCTTCTGTACAAAAGTCACCACTGAAGCCAACAGACTGGCAAATCACTTTATGGTATTTATTATGAGCCCACAAAATGAAAACTTTCTTCAAATGTTTTCCTAGGTGCCTTAATTGTACAAGAAAATGAAAACGAAGTAGAACCCTGCCAACCTATGGCTGCAGAACAAACGCATGCATGCCAAGGTGGAACGCTACATTCCAGAGAGGTGACAGGAATGATTTTTCAGCCAATCCAAGGGAAAGTAATGACCACCACTCAGAAAAATACAGTCTGTTAGGGCAATGCCCTCAGCCCTCATCAACAAGGAAGAGCAGGAAAGGGGAGGATGGAATGAGGGGGGGTCAAGGAAAGGAATGAGGTCGTCTGAAGGGAAATCAACAAGAATCAATCATTCTACAGGATTTTTCCAAGTTCCATCTAGATCAATCTAGGCCTACAGTACATTTGGGAAATAAAAGATCTATTTTTGCACATAAAACAATGCCCACAAGTATCCACCCTGATTCAGTCAAAAGTAGTAATTAGTCACCGACAATGATGGAAACCCCTGCTCTGTCCCTTTCCTAGGACCTTTGTGTCCTGGCAACTTCCAGGGATAAAACTCCCTTAAGGACAGGAGCCTCATGAGAACTCTGGGTTCATTTTTATGATAAAATACAATCTTGTTTACACTAAAGGTGACACCCAATGTGTGACTGTCCCTTTGGCATATATACACCGAAAAAAAAGCATTTGGGGGCCTATTAGTACATTATTTTCGCAACAGCCAGAGCGATCCTGTTAAAAACCTCAGTCACACATCATGTTACTCTTCTGCTCACTCCCTGGCCTCCTCCAGGTTTTGCTCAAATGTAAGGACTAGATTTCCCTGACCAACTGATTCTAGATTGCAAGCTGCAATCTACCGTCGACAAACATCCAACATTAATCCAGAACAGAAAACTGCAAAAATAAAAAGAGAAGCGTATCATTTCATCCAAACACTTAACTGGCCTAGCCAAGTGTAGATCAGGTAACATATTTGGTTCCAGACGCAAACTCAACTCGGAACAGTAATTTCACTTCCTGTTTGGAGAGAATAAGGAGATAGATGCATCAAGTTCTAGTCCAGGAATCCAGTGACTACAAATCTTTTCCTATTTATTCTGCTAAAGTGAATTCAAAAAATAATAATAATAAACTCTGTATCCATTTCCTTGCTTGTAACGATGTGAATTATAGAATAATCCAACAGAAAAGTAACACTGCCTTTTGTTCTTAGAACCAAGGTCTTACTCTCCTTAGTCTCAACCCCCACTTTCCATCCTTTGTGGATCTTCTCTGGCCTAGAACCCCACATCTCCAATCTGCTAGTCCCAAATTGTTACCACACACCATGCACCTTCTATCTCATAAATGCACACTGGCAATGGTAATAGCTAACATATATGGGTCAGGCATTTTACATGCATTGTCTCACGTACATCTCCCAACAACTCCAGGTGGTAGCTGCTATTATTATCCTCATTTTACAGATAAGGACACTAAGGTTGGAGGGATGAAGTGATATTCGATTGGGTCCAGAGCTCAAACTGAAATGTCCGACTTCAAAACTTGGGCTCTTAATGACTACACCATACAGTAAGGTCACAAAGGCTAATAAATTACAAATTAACTTCTCAAAATAAAAGTACTGTAGTCTTCCCTTATCCGTGGTTTCACTTTCCACAGTTTCAGTGACCCACGGTCAACCACAGTCCAAAAATATTAAACGGAAAATTCCAGAAGTAAACAGTTCATAAGTTTTAAATTTCGCGCCATTCTGAGTACTGTAATGAAATCTTGAGCCACCTGGTCTCACCCGCCAGGATGTGAATCATCCCTTTGTCTGGCGTATCCCACCCATTAGTCACTTAGTAGCCCTCTCGGGTATCAGATCGCCTGTCGTGGTGTCACAGTGCTTGTGTTCAAATGACCCTTATTTCACTTAATAATGTCCCCAAAGTGCAAGAGTAGTGATTCTGGTGATCTGAATATGCCAAAGAGAAGCCATAAAGTACTTTCTGTAAGTAAAAAGGTGAAAGTTCTTGACTTAATAAAGAAAGGAAAAAATTGTAAGTTGAGGTTGCTACAATCTACGATAAGAACAAATCATCTATCCCTGAAATCATGAAGAAGGAAAAAGAAATCTGCATGCTTTGCTGTCGCACCTCAAACTGCAAACGTTACAGCCACAGTGCGTGGTAGGTGCTTAGTTAAGACGAAAAAGGCATTAAATTTGTACAGTGAGATACTCTGAGACCACATTCACATAACTTTCATCACAGTGTATTGTTATAACTGTTCTACTTTATTATTAGTTATTATTGTTAATCTCTTACTGTGCCTAATTTATAAATTAAACTTTATCACAGATATGTATACATGGGGGAGAAAAACATAGTATACATAGCATTCGGTACTCTTGGTGGTTTCAGGCATCCACTAGGGGTCTGGAACGTCCGCCCCAAGATAAGGGCAGACTACTGTCTATACAGAAATAAAATGCAAGTCTTCACGGTGTAAAAGTAAGACGCAGGACTGCGTTTATAATATCTGTTAAATGGTGCACAGTGTAATAGGCCACATAGAATAGAACAGGCAAAACAGGAAAAAACAATTCATGACATGTTTTTCAGAAATGTTTCACTGTTTTTAAGAAATGTTTGCTAAAAACTAACTTAATGGAGAGAACAATTCCCCAGTTCAGAAGAGAATACCTGATATTATTAATACCATCCAGAAAAATAAATACTCTTTAAAGCAAACACTAAAGTCAAACTTAGAAAGGGAGTCACAATGTAAATGAGCTGAATGTTAACCTTTCCTCTCTGTCTGCTGCACTCCTGGGCCTGCACAGCACCTGTCTGTTTAGAAACTCACAATATGAAGCAGAGTATAAGAAAACCACCACAACTCTCAACACGATTCAGAATGTTAAAGAGACGATGTATGTGCATTTTCCTCAACAATATCATAAAATATATCTTTAAGATTTTGACCATGAGGATTTTTTTAATTTTATTTTTTATTTTAGTTACTTATTTTTTTATTTTTTTTTGGCTGCGTTGGGTCTTCGTTGATGTACACGGGCTCTTCTCTCTAGTTCCGGCGAGCGGGGGCTGCTCTTCGTTGCAGTGCACAGGCTTCTCGTTGCAGTGGCTTCTCTTGTTGCGGAGCACGGGCTCTAGACAAGAGGGCTTCAGTAGTTATGGTGCGCAGGCTCAGCAGTTGTGACTCACGAGCTCTAGAGTGCAGGCTCAGTAGTTGCGGCACACATGCTCCTCGGCACATGGGATCTTCCTGGACCAGGGATCGAACCTGTGTCCCCTGCATTGGCAGGTGGATTCTTAACCACCGTGCCACCAGGGAAGTCCCACCATGAGGATTTTTTAAATTGAAGCTTAAAACTAACAGACCAAAAAAAAAAAAAAAGTAATTTCCCTCTCAACCTCTCGTTCAAAATCTCAGTCCTACAGAAAATCTAAAATAATATGAAAAGGCATTCCAATTTGAAAAATACACGTCTGGAAAAGAGTGCTTTTGAAACCATAAGTACTGTGCCCAGAAAAATTGAACACTTCAGCTTTAAAATTCACACTCAAAACCCAGGTAATCGCTGCATTGCTAAGACTCAAACAATTGCTACACTTGAAAAGAAGACTAGAGCAGCGGAATGGATAGAGCATTTCCCAGTTCTAGAAAGAAGAGAGAGATTGGGCAAGAGACACTTGGAAAAGCAAGTCAGGTGGCCATTCATGCTCCCGGTGACGGAGAGCTGTGCCTTGATCTTTATAAACACGTTTTTTCTTCCTCTCACAATCAATCCCTCTGCACAGACTAACCCCACTACATGCAAACAGGGGTGGATGGGCCCCAGGCCACCTGCCTCTGCTGACTCTCAAAAAACCAGATGGGTCACTGCACTATGGTCTCAGGCCAGGCCCAGAAATCCTCTTTGGGGTCAAAGGTTTTTAGAAAAATTAAAAAGGTCCGTCATACATCAAGGCTAAATTTCTGGCCAGTCAAGTGGTAAAAACAGAAAGGACCGGTAGAAACTGTAAAGAAAAAAAAAAAAAAATTAGAAGCATTCCTTTATTTAGGGGAGGAGAAATGACACTAGGACAACTGGAGAAAGGTGGCTTGGTCCTTTTTTTAAGGCCCTAAGAGCTTTCCGTTCGGCATCTTGTGGAGCAAAAAGCAGCCACGTATAAATAGACAAAGAGTTACGAAAAAATTAACTCAAGACAGAAACATCAACAGGACTTGGGAGGCATTGATAGTTAAGATCTGATTACGAGGAGGAAAAAGGAGTGTGTTTGGGGTTTGTTTTCAAAGTCAGGGGGCGAGGGTAGAGGAGCAGTGCTGTTTTTCAAAATACGCATGAACTCACTGGGTGGATAAGATTTCTATCTGGTAATAAAGTTCACCTGGGAGAAGAGGTTAAGCAGAGAGCATGGCTACTGAAAACAAAGCAGGACCCACACAAGCCTTATCACAGGATCCACCTGCCCTGCAGGCCTGGACCTGTATTTTTCAGGAGCCCAGCACTTACACTTAAATGCCTACGTGACAAAAGTCAGTCTACTCCACTACCCCTTGAAACACAGATGAAATTCTTCATCACTTAATAAAATAATAAAGGCAGTTGTAAGAAAGAGAAGCCTTCTGAGAAACGTTCATGATCAAATTAATAATTAAATTCTGAAATGGAAATATAAATCCTAAAGTGTAGGAATATTACGATGATAAATCTGCAGACGAGAATCTTTCACACGAACTAAAGCATGAAGTCACAGTCAGGAGATTCCCCCCCTTTCTCAAAATAAAATGATAAGGACAGTCATTTTCTATGAAATTTTAAACCATATTTCTTCTGGCCTTTTCCACTGGAAACTGAAATTCATTTCCCTATAAATATTTTAGTGCCATTCTCCTGCGAGCAGGAACAATCCATCAGAACAATTTCATAATTGTTTCCCAAGCTTACGAAGCACACGATGTCACAAAGTAAAGGTCCTGGGTGGACGAGAAGAAGGTGATTACACCTTGAAGATAAGAGTGAGGTCTTGAAAATATAGCATCAAATGAAGAAACAGGGCTTCCCTGGTGGCGCAGTGGTTGGGGGTCCGCCTGCCGATGCAGGGGACACGGGTTCGTGCCCCGGTCTGGGAAGATCCCACATGCCGCGGAGTGGCTGGGCCCGTGAGCCATGGCGGCTGAGCCTGCGCATCCGGAGCCTGTGCTCGGGAGAGCAACGGGAGAGGCCGCGGCAGTGGGAGGCCCGCCTACCGCAAAACACAAAAAACAAAACAAAAAACAAACCAAAAAACAAAAAAAAAGGAAGAAACAGATACTGTGGCCAATGTGTAGTAATTCAAATGCAGATTAAACCCTGTGTCTGCATGGGAGGAAGGGAGAAACACACTCACCATAGATATCATTTATGAAAATCAAGAGTATTGAATACACTTTTTTAAAAAACTCAAAGTTCACTGTGTATATATTTCCCTTCTTCTATACCATCAAAAAAATAAAATAAAATAAGGCTAATTTTGCTTTGCCTGACTTCTGTTAGTGAATCTGTTAAGGGCTGAATCCCCTTAAAAAAGACATGTTGAAGTCCTAACCCCCAGGATCTCAGAGTGTGGCCTATGTATAGACAGGGTCTTTACAGAGGGAATCAAGTTAAAGCGCGGTCATTTGGATGGGCCCTTATCCAATACAACCGTTGTCCTTGTAAAAAGGAGAAATTTCGACAGAGACACGTAGGGAAGGTGATGTGAAGAGACGCTGGGAGAAGATAGCCATCTACAAGCCATGGAGAGCGCCCCAGCACAGATCCTTCCCTCACGCCCCTCCACCCCCAAAAAACCAATCCTGTGGACACCTTGATCTCAGATTTCTAGTCTCCACAACTGTGACACAATAAATTCCTGTTATTTAAGCCACCCGTCTGTGGTACTCTGTCCAGCAGGCCTAGCAAACGAATACGGAATCCGTAAGGACTTTTTATGTTGATCCTCCCAAGCCATCTCTGTACTTGTCTGTATGAGGATTTTGCCAGGAATTAATGCCAAATTTATTAGGCTGTAATTTCTACAATCTGTCTCTTCTTCCCCTTTCTAAACTTGGGATATTTTTCCATCTCCAAAACTCCCAAAGCTCTCTTTTGCAGATAATGTCTCATAGAGAATAGGCAATAATGAGTATAACTGGTGCTTAGATGGTATCAACTATGTCAACTGTTTACACAAATTATCTGATTTATTCCTCACAGTAACCAGAAGAGGTAGTAAGTATTATTATCACCAACTGAGGCACAGCCTCATTTGGCAGATGGGCTGACAAGACATCATTTTACAGATGAGGGACCAGAGGCAAAGCCAGGGGAAGTAACTAGCGCAGCTGAGCGCCCGAGTCCATCTCGTAATTCTCCCACCACATCCTCTCTTGTCATCAAGGGCCAGGGCACCATGATTTCAGTTCCAGGAGCTCGCCCACAGGGCCTTCTCAGGACCGAACGATGCCATTCATCTCGGTCTAGAGATTCCAACTTCTTTTATTACCATGAAGAATGCCTTGATGTTTTCTTCCTAACCTTATCCTCCTGGCTTTTACTTTAATTTCTTAATGATGTTTATGGGTCTTTTCTACTTTTAAATATCTTCTTCTTCATTGAAAAGAGGAAAGCTAAGTAGGAAGCAAATAATTCTACATTTTTCTGTGTCATTTTTTTATTATCCCAGCATCTTCCCCAAGCCTCAGTTCACCTTTTTATCTCGGAACATAAGTGCTTTCAAAAGTCTTTGGTTGTGAGAATTTTTCACAAGCCACGGCTCATGTCGGCCTTTAGCTTTCCTGACCCTAATCTTCCTGTGTGTGCATTTTTGATTTCTCAGTTTCCCATCCTTTAAACTGTGTGTCCTACTAATCGGAGCTCGGAAGGCTCCAGGGGGTGGTGCCCTAGGCTGTTTCTTTGTCTTTCAGTTTTTGTCTTAAGAGGTATTCCTCATTTTCTCCCTCACTGGAATAATTAACATGTTTTCTATCAGAACTTTACGTTTCAAAGTCTTCTACCTCATGGAGGCCCCTTTCTTTTTATTCCTTTTTTCGTTTACTCGGTAAATCTTTATGAAAGTCTGATCGTGCGCCAAGGACTGCTCCAGCCCCTGGACACACAGGCGGAAATGACTCATACATGGCTCCTGCCTCACAGAGTTTCTCATAACCCGGGGCTCCCTGAACACACATGCCCCCTTTGCTTCTCGCACACTGAACAGGTGTCCTGAAGTCTGGGATGTGGTGGGACCAGCCATCCCCCCTTTCACTCCGATGAACTTCAAGGTAGTGAGGCTACTTGCTCTAAAATCCTCACAACCACTGCATCTCCAACCCACGCTTCCTCATTTTCCATGTTCAGTCCGAAGCAGCTTGAAAACAGTGGAACTGTATACAAAAGCAAAGCGAAAAATCAACTGACATTCTCTAAACTTTCAGCCGCTGTCTCGGTAAAGCCTCCCTTTATACGGCATCCAGCCTCTGTGCCACAGTGTAAGTATGTGGAGAAACCACTAGTTATCTTTTCCATCCACGTATGTGGCCCCGGTCTGCCCTGAGTTGGTTTCTCCTTCATTTTCATCCTCTTCCAAATGTTCTCCATCACTTGTTCCCCTTCTGGTTTCTTTCCTTCTATACATGGACCCGCCTATGAGATCTGTTTCTTCTTTAGCACCGCAAAGCCTCTCCGCCAGCAGGGTTTACTGATCAGCCTGTCCTGTCACCACCACACACCGGGCGTATCTCTGGACCCTATGAACCACCGTTAGTGTCTATACTTCGGTACAGATGGGCGAGACCATCAATATTCCGCTGCTGGTATCTTCTGAGGATTACTTGATCCTTCCTCCATCCTCCACTCAGGTACTTCTTCTTTTTTTTTTTCTCTTTATCTTGTTCAACAGACTTTATTGTCAAGAGTGAAAACTGTTTCATAGTTGTCTTTACATCCCTCAGAATTTTGTATATGATTGCCTTGCATTTGATCTGAGTTCCACAAATATTTGTTTAGTTGAATTACCCAAGCTTACTGTGAGGCCCCATGTTTACATTCTTTAGATGAAAAGCCCCCAGAAAACCTAAAGCAACAGTAATAAACACTGAATACAGATTCTTTATCCTCAAACAGAATACAAGGCAAGGGGGTGTCACCAAAGTGTAAATTTAACTTCTACAGAGTCTGCCCTTAGAGTGAACACCGTACATAGCATCCCAGCACCATCTTCTCACTGGAGCTTTCCCCGTCCCTCCCCTCTTGGTCAAAGTAGAAAGACATTTGGACATGGTGAGTGGGTAACGCAACACAGATCTGGATGTGTTTGATTCTAGAAATAAGTCACAAATGTAGGCAAAGTTTTATCTGAAGAGACATGGAAAGAAAAAAAACAATAGTTTCTACATACTGAGAACTTGTAGGTACAAGGTGCTGTGCTGAATTCTCTATAAATAATGAGCTGTACTATCACTGCCTCCGATTTACAGATAAGGACAGATGAGGAAACTGTGACAAAGAACTCTTGAGTAACTCTCCCCAGCTAGTGAATGGTAGGGTTGGGATCTGACGTTAGGCCATCTGGCTCCAGAGTCATTACTCTCCGTGCTGTGCTACCTCTTCAAAATGATTGCTAACCTTTCCTCTTCTTTTCAATTTTTTATTTGTATACAATTTGTAAAGGTTATTTTCCATTTACACTTACCACAAAATATTAGCTATATCCCTCATGTTGTCCTTGAGCCTATCTTACCCCCAAGAGTTTGTACACTCGGGTCCCTCTTTTATGTTACCGCCTGTTTTCTCTTAGGGAATTAATTTTTAAATCCCGAGTAGCACCCTCTCCTGACCCACCAGTCTGCACCAGAGAAAGATGCCAGCACTAAGAGGCTTACTATCAAATAAAGGACGGCTGTCTCCTGTTCAGCATAAATGTGCTTTTAAAGCCAACCCACACATGTTTATTCAGTGGCTCTCACATACCCATCACCGCAGAAAGAGAAAACAAACTGCTTTTCTTTCAGCATCTATCAAACTGCCATTATACAGGACACTTCCTGGCCAGCAGCCCCCATGTACAAATTATAGGTACTTACACTGACCGTTCAGCCCCTCGGGTACATATGACACAAGAGGCACACAAATAAACCGGCTTCCGCACTCCTGGCCAATTAAACCTGACATTACGTAACTACCATATAAAAGATAAAGATCACAGAGGCAAACCCTCTAAATAGGATTTTCCTTGTTTAGCAGCCTCTGAGGAAGAACTGTTCTAATACGGTGTTTCTATTCCTGACAGGAATAACCCTTAATTATTATGTGCCTTAAGCGTCTAGACATTTTAAAATAGAATCTGACTTAATGTTAAGAAAATCAGGGACCTCCCTGGTGGCGCAGTGGTTAAGAATCCACCTGCCAATGCAGGGAACACGGGTTCGAGCCCTGGTCCGGGAAGATCCCATATGCCACAGAGCAACTAAGCCCGTGCGCCACAACTACTGAGCCTGCGCTCTAGAGCCCACGAGCCACAACTATTGAGCCCGTGTGCCACAACTACGGGGGCCCGCGCCTAGAGCCTGTGCTCTGCAACGGGGGAAGCGACCACGATGAGAAGCCTGTGCACCGCAACGAAGAGTAGCCCCTGCTCACCGCAATTGGAGAAGGCCCGCGCACAGCAACGAAGACCCAACACAGCCAACAATAAATTAATTAATTAATTTTTTTAAAAAGAAAATCAGAAAACTACGTCAGTGACAACAGAGAAGACTTCAGCACAGTGAGAGAGAGCGCACGCTCGCTCTGGCACGGGGGATGGGGAAGGTAGGAGGAGGAAGCACAGATCCTGCTGAGTTGGTTTTGAAGTTCTGGAAATCTGGGAGAAAAGACAGGATTGAAGGAAGTCACTAAAGAAAATTAAATTCTTCCGGAAGAGAATGTAAAGACTTTTCACTTCTCAGGGATTAATGCATTAATCCCTGATTACATTTGTTTCAGGAAATAAATAAATCATACTTATTTCTGGGAAAAAAATATATGGATAGGCAAGTGAATGGCGACATGGCCTGATGTCTAAAACACAGGCGTTTGTCCCGAGACTTTTGGAAACACAGTTGTAACAAAGTGATTTTACCTACGCCCTCCGTAGACAACATTGCTCTTGTCATCTTTTGTTTGGCTGCATGTCAGTGACCCATAATCTAGCTATAAATGTCAATATTTCACTTATCAGAGGAAGTGGTAGCTATCGTTCATGCGTATTGTCAGCCCAAGCACGGCCAGCTCCACTGGGATCACCAGTGGAGGAACAGAAAGAAAGTCTGTTCCTTCCTGTTGAGTCTGCTCTCTCAGTGAGGGATGCCTGAGGCTGAGCTGTACAGCTCGGCCAGCCAAAGGTGCTCGCTGCACCCCCAAGAGAGCTGCTGGGCAGTGGGCTCTATGGGGGGGACACTCACCAAGCACATGGTAGGTGCCAAGGTGTACAAAGGTGATTGGGACCGTTCCTGCCCTCAAGAATGTAATCCGCTGATAGGGGAGACTTGCTTATTTAAACAGAAAGCAATCTAGAGAGTTACATCAAGGATCCTTCCATAAATAGGTCCTCCCACCCACCTCCTGTGTGCAGGCTGTCAACCATTTATATGTCTCACCCAACTTCTACTGATCGACAACATAGACATGGTGGGTTTAGATGGTCATTCTTGTCATAATGGGATAGGAAGGTTCATGATACGAAAGGGAGGCGCTGTCTCGACGATGCAAACAAGACATCTGAAGAGGACGGTGAGAAGCAAGCCTGTTGTATAATCATGAATTTGACTAGCTTTAGTCCCCGGTTCCTGCAACATACTCTAAATAGTTGGAATTTCCCTAGTAACTGGAAATATCTTTGATATTCATGAGCCCCAGGGTCCATAACTGAGTTGTGCTAACAAGATGCTCAGGGTGGGGCTGGCCACTCCAGAAATCCTGGGATTAGAGGGTTGGAGCTTCAAGTCCGGTGAGGCAAGTGGACCTCCTCTAGGGAGGGGAGAGGGGATGGAGTCTGAATAATCTCAGAGTCATCACACCTGCACAACGAAACCCCACTAAAAACTCTGGACGCCAAAGCTCCAGATGTGGCGGAGGTTCCTGGTTTGTGACTGCATGGACGTGCTGGGAGGGAGAGAGACAGACCCCTCCTGATTCCACAGGTGAGGGCAGGGAAGCTCCACGTCCAGGACCCTCGCAGACCTGGTCCTACGTGTCTCCTCACTTGACTGGTCCTGCCTTATGTCCTGTATGATAAAACAATAATCTTAAGTACAGGACTTTCCTGAGTTCTGTGAGCCCTTCTAGGAAACTGTCAAATCTGAAGGGGTTGTGGGACCCCCTCCCCAAATCTGTAGCTAGTTGGTCAGAAGTGTGGTTGTCCTGGGGACACCTGAAATTGCAGCGGTATCTGAAACAAGGGCTGTTTTGTTGGGGACTGCACCCTTCACTCATGGTGTGGTTAGTGTCAGAACTGCACTGCAGCACTGCAACCCCCATTCTCAATTCCTGAAACACAAGCCAGAAATGATCCTTTAGAAGCAAAGCTCAGCTGACTTGACTTCCCCACCCTCAACCCAGCTCCAACCTCAGGCTAAGAAGAACTTCCATGGTCCAATCTCAGCAGGAAACCACCTTGAATGGGAAGACAAACACAGTTCTAGTACAAGGCAGGCTTTTTGATTAAGTGACATAACTGAAATATAAAAACTACAATGGGCGCACAGAGAAAGAGTCCAGTAATTGACTGAGAGATTCAGAACGGCTTCACAAAGGTTGTCATGGCTGTGTGCCTTAAAGATGAAAGCAATTTTAAAACAAAGGAGGATAGCATGGCTTAAGAACAGTGTAAGGAAAGAGTGAAGTCACTGTGTCAAGTTTAACAACAATGAATATCCTATCTAACTTTTATTACCTCCTTACTGTGGCTAAAGTTATTATTTTGACATTCCAATGAATCCTTAATCCTATGAGGCAGAGTCTATTATGATACCCATTTTACAGGTGAGGCTACTGAGACTTCGGTTAGGAAACCTGATGAAGGCATCAGAGCTGGCAGTCCAGTGTGGCTGGAGAGGGTGAAAGGAAGTGGATAAAGTATGAAAAGCCCTGAGTATCTATCAGAAACCCAATTTTTTTCTTCTGTAGGCAGTGGGGAGCCATCAGAGGTGTGTGCATAAGGGAATAATATGACCAGAACTGTGGTTTCAAAAGACAAACTGCAGTGGCAGGAAAATCATTCACAAAGACAAAGACTAGAAGAGGGAGACCAGGTAGGGGATGATGGTCAGATCACTGGGCAAACAGGATGACAGCCAGAAGCAGGGTGAGGACAGAGGGAATGAACACGTGGGGATGGGGAAGGAGGACAAGGACGTCTAGAAGATGACAGAGATACACAGGGCTCTGGATGGATGGTCGGAAGAGCAGCCAGGAGGAGATGGGACAGGCATCCAAACAGACCATCAAAAATACATCTGGGGACCTCACTGGTAGTCCAGTGATAAAGAATCCACCTTCCAATGCAGGGGACACGGGTTCGATCCCTGGTCGGGGAACTAAGATCCCACATGCCGCTGGGCAACTAAGCCCGAGTGCCACAACTACCGAGCTTACCCACCTCAACTAGAGCCCGCATGCCGCAAACTACAGAGCCCACGCACCCTGGAGCCCGTGTGCCACACCTAGAGAGAGAAAACCCGCACGCCACAACGAGAGAGAATTCTGCACGCTGCAATGACGAGCCCACAATGCAATGAAAGATCCCACATGCTGCAACTAAGACCCGATGCAGCCAAAAAAATAAAGAAAATAAATGAAGACACATACATCTGTTTATATGTCTTTCTGTACTGATGTGTGCGTTTACTGCACCGTTCCTTTTTTTTTTTAACACCTTTATTAGAGTATAATTGCTTTACAATGGTGTGTTAGTTTCTGCTTTACAACAAAGTGAATCAGCTATACATAAACATATATCCCCATTATCTCCTCCCTCTTGCGTCTCCCTCCCACCCTCCCTATCCCAACCCTCTAGGTGGTCACAAAGCACTGAGCTGAGCTCCCTGTGCTATGCAGCTGCTTCCCACTAGCTATTTTATATTTGGTAGTGTATATAAGTCCATGCCACTCTCACTTTGTCCCAGCTTACCCTTCCCCCTCCCCGTATCCTCAAGTCCATTCTCTACGTCTGCGTCTTTATTCCTGTCCTGCCCCAGGTTCTTCAGAACCTTTCTTTTTTTTTAGATTCCATATATATGTGCTAGCATATAGTATTTATTTTTCTCTTTCTGACTTACTTCACTCTATGTGACAGCCTCTAGGTCCATCCACTTCACTACAAATAACTCAGCTTCATTTCTTTCTATTGGCTGAGTAATATTCCATTGTATACATGTCCTGCACTATTCTTGATGCTCCCGTGCGCTGCCTGAATTTGGTGGAGTTCACACTCTTGATGCAACAACAGATAATGAAGTCAGATTTCAAGGCGGAATTCAATGTTGGCGGGCAACCATTGAACTCCACATCTCACATCTCTGGCCCTAGGCTGCACACAGCCATTCCACGCCTCCGTGCTCTCTGTGTGGTTGACCGGCGCCTGCTCTGGACTGATAACGAGCATCAGAGGAGCCCATCAAGGATTTCTGTCTAAATGACTTTTTAGACTGCCGAGCTGAAGCAGAAGTATACCAGGCCACCGGTCTACAAATAGGTCTGAGGCTATTCAAAAGTACACACATCGAACTAAGTTTTCTTCTAGTTCCTCCTAGGATTTGACGGGAATGAGTCGACAGAGTGTAGAAAAGTAAACAGAAGCTGAACACAAACGTGACCCCCTCAAGGACTCCACTGAGAAAAACACACAGCTGACCACAGATAAAATTAATGCCGGGCTTCCAGTGCTGGAATAAACAATCCTTGCCATTCAAACCTGGTCCTTCCCACAATTTCCTGTTTTCTGTTTCTGTCCGTGCCCTACGTCTAGGTTTGACGAGAGAGGCTGTGGAACCGTTTGATTCATTAGCAGAACTTTAGAATCAATAATCATCCTTCTACCAAGTCCTCAAAATGTTCTGGGCACTTAGCTCATAAATATTATTCTAGCTCCCACTTCCCACACTGCAAAAAGCCTAGCTCTTCCTAACAATGCTGACTAGAGGAGAACGAAACAGAAAGGAAAAGAAAAGAAATTCGACTTCCCGTTCCTCTGGAGACGGAGCTTTGAGGGGGTCCTGAAGCTCTGGAGGACAAGGGTGTCGTGTGTGGGTATGTCTGCTTCTCTCTCACTCCTGACATTCCCAGGAACCACTCATCCTTTAAAGCACGCATCTGAAAACGTTTAAAGAAGACATACCAAAATGCACTCTTACACACGCCCCTGACACATAATCAATACCCTTTTAAGCACACACATCTGTATCTTGCATTAACCTTGCATCTCACCATAATTTAGGAGATATTGCTGTGCTTCATCTCCAAATGTTTTCTGATCTGACATCACTCTGTAACAGACAGATCATCATAAAGAGACGGAAACATTTTCAAATGTGGCAGAACTCAGGACATGATTTGTAAATACGGTCTTCTACAATTTCAAAGGATACTAAAATTCATTCGATGTCATCAATGGTTCAATTCGGTAGCTGAGAATCAGATCATTTTGCATATACACTGGAACCTTTTTATTTGGTTCAAATAAAGTGTCTCCTTCCCTCACTTTCAATCATCCAGTTTCAAAAAAACAGAAAACAACTGTCATCCTCCCACATCAGATCTGTGTGCAAAAGGTCTAATTTTTTCTAGGCAGTACGTAAACCAAGAAGTCAGATAAGGCAGATTATAACTGACGCAAACTAGAAACCCTACGTATCACAATATCATCCCATAGAAACGGTTGCCTGTAACATTTTCTCCTCTCTTTAAGGGGGAGATATGAGACAACAGCTTTCAATTTATTATAAATAAGGGAGGGGACTAACATCTGGGTACTAATAGGTGTCATTTGATGTGCTGAGGCTTACTAATATTTCCCCCTTTTCATTTCTATAAAGTTCCTCTTAGGTAGAAATTATCCCATTTTACAGATTACAATTAAACTCAAAAGAAGCTAAACGAGCATCCATAAAGAATCTTTTACAAAGGCATCATATTTTGAAACCAAGCCTGTAAGCAGTGAAAGGAAATTCCACCACGTTCACTTTGTTTGTATTTATTTATTTATTTATTGGCTGTGTTGGGTCTTTGTTGCTGCACACAGGCTTTCTCTAGTTGCGGCGAGCGGGGGCTACTCTTCGTTGCAGCGCGCAGGCTTCTCATTGTGGTGGCTTCTCTTGTTGTGGAGCACAGGTTCTAGGCATGCGGGCTTCAGTAGCTGTGGCACACAGGCTCAGCAGTTGTGGTTCGCGGGCTCTAGAGCGCAGGCTCAGTAGTTGTGGCACACGGGCTTAGTTGCTCCACGGCATGTGGGATCTTCCCGGACCAGGGCTCAAACCCGTGTCTCCTGCATTTGCAAGCGGATTCTTAAACACTGCACCACCAGGGAAGCCCACCACATTCACTCTGGATTGGCAAAGGTGAGCCTCCTTTGGTGGGAAGACTTTACCCCTTGGTATTCAGACCTGGTGAAGCTCGGCCCCCAGACCACCATTCAGGTTCCGCAAGGCCTATTCTCAAGCCAGCTCCTCTAGATGCCCAGCCTCAGAAGGAACTCAGCTGGACCACATCCTGAACTGGGGGGGGGCGGGGAGGGGAGGCAGGGACCACACTCTGAGCTGCAGCATAACCATCACATTCCCTGACATGGCTAATCTCTATTGAGCGCTGACTGCCAGGCTCTGCGGAGACGGGGTGAGCAAGACAGATGCCCTCAGAGCCACCCTACACTGGAAGAGGGTGCAGACAGGTAGGCTCGTTGTTCCTTCATAGGATGGTGAGGGCTCTGAGGGCTGAGCTGAGTCCTGAGGGACGACTGGCGTGGGTTAGGGTGTGGCTGGCACAAACAGAGAGAGTGAAAGCAGTGGCTGTCTGAATTCATGGACTTTCAGCATAGCGTTGTACACGCTGGCAGCTTCCAATGCTCTGTGATGTGTGGGGCGTTAAGAATACGGAACTGGGGCTTCCCTGGTGGCGCAGTGGTTGAGGGTCCGCCTGCCGATGCAGGGTACGCGGGTTCGTGCCCCGGTCTGGGGGGATCCCACGTGCCGCGGAGCGGCTGGGCCCGTGAGCCATGGCCGCTGAGCCTGCGCGTCCGGAGCCTGTGCTCCGCAGCGGGAGAGGCCGCAACAGTGAGAGGCCCGCGTACAGCAAAAAAAAAAAAAAAAAAAAAAAAAAGAATACGGAACTGGGGCTTCCCTGGTGGCACAGTGATTGAGAGTCCACCTGCCGATGCAGGGGACACGGGTTCGTGCCCCGGTCCGGGAGGATCCCACATGCTGCGGGGCGGCTGGGCCTGTGAGCCGTGCCCGCTGAGCCTGCGCGTCCGGAGCCTGTGCTCTGCAACGGGAGAGGCCACAACAGTGACAGGCCTGCGTACCGCAAAAAAAAAAAAAAAAAAAAGAATACGGAACGAAGCTAGTGTTTCTCAAACTTTTTTTGACCATATCTTCCAGCAAAAATATGTTTTACATCATGATGCAGTACACACATTACACATATAACTAGGAAAAGAACATTTGCCAAAACAATACTCTTCCCACTACTCAAACCCATTCTGATATTGTCTCTCTTCTTTCTGTCTCTCTTTTTCTTTAAGTTCTAGATACAACCCTCGAATGGGTGGCAACCCATAGTGTGAAAAATACTGGTATAAACCTTTTAATAGGCATGACTGTCATTTCTTTGATATATAGTTGACCCTTGAACAACATGGGTTTGAACTGTGATGCACGGATTTTTTTCAATAAATACTACAGTACAACCCGATGCCTGGCTGCTTGAATCCGAGGATGCGGAACCACGGATGCGGAGTGGGCGGACCGTGGACTTGAGCAGCCTCGGATTTTGGTACCCGAGGGACGGTCCTGAAACCAATCATTCCTGGATATTGAGGAACTTCTTCTTCTGCCTTCTACCCTCCTTTTCTTCCTTCACTCCTCAAAAAAGTACCGCCAAAGAAATAAGAACACTACAGTTTCCTGAAGGTCTGTTATGTGCCAGAAACTGGGCTGGAACCTTGACATGCCCTGTCTCATTCATCCTCACACGGCCCTGCGGGTTAAGCATTACTATTCCCATTTTACAGATGAAAAAGCCAAAGCTCAGTGATCAAGAGACTCGTTCAGTAGACCGTGACGGAGCCAGGATTCGAATCCAGTTCTGTCTTGCTTCAAATCTCCAATCACCCTACTGTGCCTTTCATGAAAAGTTCTTAAGTAATTAAAGCTAACGTAATAGCAAGAATTTCCTAAGTCTCCTTGAGATAACTCAAGTCCTTGGAGTGTTATGGAACCAGGTTTGGGAGGCCTCAGCAGAGATAAGGGAAATATGAGGTGGAAAATATCTCGGGTTTAAATTTAATTCCCTTCCATGTCCTCTGAGTACCCCTTAGTAAAGGCACTTGTGGCGAGTCACCAACAGAGAAATGGTAAGTGAGAGCTACTGGGGGGCTGGCCTAGACAATCCCCCTCAAGGCAGGCAGGCTGAACAGAGCTGCCCGTTCTGAGTGGCTCATACCAGGAGCACCTTGCCCGGCATCTTCCAGGCTGTAGACAGTCCATACATATTTACAAAACGGAACGCTCACACAGGCAGAGCGAAAGTAAACACGGAGCATGGCTCCTGCTGGTTTATTTTTAAATTGGTCCAAAATTACGTTAAGCGAAACTATCTGTTGAGAAGGAAGTGTCTTTGGAAGGATAACTGAACGTATTTACAGCACAGACACTTGTGTTCTTTCAGCCCCCTAACTGAAGATACATTTGACACAGATACAAGGGATATTTAACGTGAGCAGGTCAGGACAAATGTTCAGCCCCCCCAAAAACATCTCTGCAAAAGTGACGATTTGGGGAAATTACTGGCAAGGCTCCGCGAAGCGACTGCATCATAAACTGATCCTTCCCCTGACTTAAAATAACGTGATGTTTGGCGACAGTACGTTAACTGGCCAGTCATTGGCACTGCTATTTCTAAGTGATGATACTGCTCAGAATACTTTAAGAACTGATGTATTTTCTACAAACACATAATAAATGCAACTGTGACACCTACAATAAGTTAAATTATTTATCTGACAAATGGCCTTTAGGGTTTATATTCTTTGTGGGGCTTGCTGGGTAGCAATACATTTATCGTTTAACTTGGCATACCAACTCACATACAAATATATGAGCCGTTTTTTGTCTAATCAGCTAGTGTTATTTTCCCAGCACCTCTTAGCAATAAAAATATTGCCAAGTCCTCTTTTCTTTGCAAGTTCCACGATGGGAAAAAAATCCTGAACGTGCAAAAGAATCCACTGCCTGCTGATGAAACGTAAAGGCTTATGAAAACATGGCATGTCCTCAAGCAGATCAGTTTGTTTTTAAATGTTTTAGTAGGGTACACTGATGCATTAGGAACTAAATGTGTATTATACCTAATCTTACATCTAGCGTGTACTATATACCTTGATCATTCTATCAAAAGATCAAAATTTAAATATTAGGTAAATTATATTTTATACATGTTCTCCTTTGCATGAAGTCAAACAGGAAACTTGTTTCTTCTCTAAACACACAAGAATATAAACAAGCAACATATTTAGACCGAAGAAAATACTCACTACTTCATTCCATTAAAAAAAAAATGCCCCTGGGTATCCATTAAAATAAAAAGCTTTTATGCTTTCTTAAAACAATCCTAAATGTCTGCTTGTGCTTTCAGATATTTTCACCATATTTTAATATTTATTTTAAAGTTTAAGTTAATTACATGTTATTTTTACAAGAAATGCTACTTAAATACTCTTCCTGAAAGCTCTAAGAGGTTATGTAAAACAACAGAAATGACAGCAGAAATTAAAGAACTGATATTGAATCTCCAATAGTCAGAAGTTGCCATTTTCGTAACAACTGAATGTAAAGTATGAACCTTAATTGGATCCTGGATTTTTTTTAAAAAAAGCTATAAAAGACATCCTTAGGACAATGAGGGAGACGTGAATATGGACCAGATTTTAGAAGTTATTGTGAAATTTTTGTTAACTTTCTGAAGTGTGATACTGGCTCTGTGATTCTTCAAAAAAAATATCCTTATTCTTAGTACGTGCATAAGGTCCTTTTTAAGAATGAAATATCTTGATGCGTGAAACCAGCTTGATGCCTGAAACTAACAAATGGTCCAAAAATAATAAATATATCTGTACATATACTAGATAAAAACATGAAGCAAATTCTGCAAAATGTTAATAAGAGTTACATCTCAGTGGAGGATATACAGACGTTCATTGCATTATTCTTTTAACCATTTTGTATATGAAAATTTTCATAATAAAAAGTTGCAGTGGGGGAAGAATAGTCGTTTTCATTTAATAAGCATGTATGTGTATTCACTCCTGAGCCAAACTAGGGGCCGATAAAATATTACCTTATATGGACACAGAATGTTTCATTTTTCAGTCGCAGTATACTTCAGAGAATCAATTTTCCACCACGGACCCAGAGAAATTATGGCAGCCCTTCTGGCCAAGATCACAGGGAACAGCTGATTGACACACACCACCTGATTTAGAGCAGAGGCATCAGGATCCCCAAAGGGTAATCCACGCTGACCAGTGAATTTACATGCCAGCCTGTGCCCTTGGAAAACTAAGGGTGGAGAATAGGGGCCTTCCAGCATGGAACCTTTATAGCAGACAGAACCTGCAACTTTGCTAGGCTCGTTTTCTGGGAGACAGCGTATCAAGTTGTGACATGAACGTAAAGCTAAATCAAACATTTAAACCATCGATTCTACTCATTCACCCACTAAAGATGGATTTCTGTCTTACCTTGTCTCTCTGCTCCATAAAGTGGGCTACCAGGTTCAACGTTCAGCAAAAAAAAATCTGAGATGCTACTCCCAAAACTCTACTTAAACCTAATAACAAAGCACTAGAATTATATAAGAAATTTTAGAGAGAAAACCTGTAAGCATTCCCTTTAGATATAACGAAAGTATTAAAAAATAAGATTCAGACCTATGAAACAACATAGCACGATGTTTCTCATCTACAAACAGAGGTTTTTTTGTTTTGGGGTCCAAATCTCAACAGTTCTGGGCACTAGTTCACTACGAAGTCAGAGGGCCAACCAGCCGTCCATGACTTGCTGCAGAATCTGATATTCTTTTTTAACTGGAGTGAACTGAAACTCAGCAGTAAGCATTGAACTTTCAAGTGGCCTGATGCAATCAAAGACTCCACTTCAGTTACACTTCTTTCTTCTGTCCTTTTATTTTTATCATCTCTTTTCCTCCCTCGTTCAATGCTTTATCTATATGTGTGTGTCTTGTGTGTGTGTGTATATATACATATATGTTTATGTGTGTGTGTGTGTATACATACACATAAACACATTATGCATACATATACACATATACATATATATTTGTTGCTGTCTTCTCCTTTTCTTTTTCCTGTCTTTCCTCTTCCCCTCCCAATTCCTCCAGAACCACCCAAAGGCACTGGTAAAACCCAGTTAAACTTCAGGCTGTGAAGCTATAAAGAATCCTGATGTGGCCCATGAAGCCTGATGGAATCAGGCCACAGGCTAGAAGGGTTACGGGAAGAATGGTTCACTTTCCTTTAACCGAAGAACAATCATCCTGTTTATGGGTTGTCAGGGCCCTTTCCCTTCTAGGGACAGCTACCTACCTTTGATCTTTAACCAGCTCACTACACCTCTCTTTAAGAGAAGCAGACGACCACGACACTGGGATCTCACTTATTGCTTCATGTTATTCTAGTAAGAGGCATGATACAGGAGAGCTGAAAACATCAATGGTTTGGGGCTACCTGTGGACTTCACTTATCCAAATCATGAGTTCTGTTCAATGCCACCATTTTCTGATTTCTTGAAAAGTTTCTGGTGTATCTGTAAGCACTAAGCTAGGACCGAAGGAAATACAAAGAGATTTTTTTTTTTAGGTTATTCATCAGAGAGGTATGAGCGCATTACATTCGTTTACCAAAAATTCACCGTCTATGAAAACTCACTCCCATGAGTGAAGCATGAATTAACCATGGGCCCTCCATCTCCAGGAGACCTGAATAAACCTGTTTCCAAAACTCCAGGGAGAATGAATCTCTGGCAATGCTCCAGCCAGAAGGCGAGGGATCCTCTGCCGCCTCCAGGCTGGAGAAGCCCCCACAAGGGAACCAGGAAGAAGGCGGCTCAGCAGTCAGTGCCAAGAGCCCACCGCTGAAAATAATCTGGGCGGAGGGATGCTCAAAGAGTGGAGAAACACATACCGAGGGCGGCAAGGTAGCCATTTGGAAGCACCGAACAATGTTTACAGTTTGCAGGCTCTAGGAGTGATCTGAGCCCCTTACCGAGGCTTATCCTCTCAATGCCTCAATTTCTTCATCTGACAAATGGGGAAAATAATAGTACTCCTCAAAGTCCCAGGGTCTGTAATGATTAAATGAGTCAGTAATGCATACAGTGCTTAGAATAGGGCCTGGCACATGGTAAGCACCGCATAAATGCTACCTAATCGCTAGTATTATAGGCTGGAAGCATGCCAATGGAAAAGCCTACTGAAGAAAACTTACCTTCTTTAATCCCCACCAAGAGATCTACTACTAACCAGCTGGAAGTACCCAGGTCTCAACTCTTTGATTCCCTTTATTAAGCTCCAGCAGCTCTGGAGTGGTCTCAGCTAAAGCCAAAGGAGCGAGACTCCTTTCTCTAAGCAACGAGGTTCGGGCAGAAAATGCAGTATGGCAACATATGATAAAAATGGAAACTGACATATGAATAAAATGCCAATCTATCTGACATGCATTTCAGAGCCCAGGTGTTCTCAGTGTGTAAGTTCTGCAGCTTCTAACAAATGTCCCTAAGTCTGCAACACTGTGAACCTCAAGAACCAACCTTCTGGTTGAAGACACACACAAATCACCCTGCACGTTAGAAAGACATAAATGCAATGAACTTCAACAAACTACATGGCCCCAAAGTATGGGGCATAAACAGGTAATTGGCCACTGCCACACCTGGGTGACACAGCAAGTCAATTCTTCAGAACAGGCAAATCCACTCACTTCCATATTCTGCTGCTGTGCCACACCTGGCACACTATGTTGACAATACTTACGCATTACAATAGGGCTTCTTTTCATAGCCTTTGTAGTTGTTCATGTTCAGAGCCATCTTGCAGACTTCACAATGGAAACATCCTTTATGCCAATACTGAAAAAATAAATATTTAAAATTATAGTACAATGCCAGTTCTTTCCAGGATGGGTACAGAAAGAAGACATTTTTTTTTAGTGCATCACAAGTCCCCGTATCTGAAAATACTACAACAAAATGACTTTAGGTACCAGTGGATGTTTGCTGACTTTCAGTTAAGTAAACAAAGAAGACAGTTATTAAAACGGAGTTTTAAATGACTCTCCACCATAACGTACAGACTCAGATGAAAGAAATGTCGCGGGCTCTACCCGTATTACACTTCTATGAGCAGCCAAAGAGGAATTCTGCGCTTGGTTAATGGAGAAATGGAGCCTGTGAAGTGGCCTCAAAAGGAAACCGAATCCAGTTCAAAGTGCCTAAACAACACTGTTTGTAACATCTCGATAAACATGTGCTCACCGGAAGTCAGGCAACCCGAGGTGGCCGGAGGCGCACTATGTTAAGTACCCCCGGACCCCCCATCCCTGTCCAGCTTCCACTAAATTGCGGGAAAGGCGGACTCTGTCTGGGATGGCTATAGGGATGACGGCGTGCTCTTATGAGGCATTTGTATGACCACACGCAAATTTCACAGC
Source organism: Delphinus delphis (assembly GCF_949987515.2). NCBI lineage: Eukaryota > Metazoa > Chordata > Mammalia > Artiodactyla > Delphinidae > Delphinus > Delphinus delphis. The sequence continues at coordinate 164,279,486 of NC_082684.1, forward strand.
GACCGCCTCCGGCTGGGTTCAACTGTCAGTCGCTCAGGCTAGCGCCAGGGTCTGTCTCCCAGGCTGCTCAACTCCATCCACGCCCGGGAAGGGCAGGGAAGCAGGGCTGCAGGGGCCGGTCTAGAGCCACTTCCTCTGGAATTCCCCAAGCGGGTGGATTAGCCCCCAGTGGGTCTGGCTCGCCGCGCTCAGCCCGGGCTCTCCGGCGGGGCTTATTCTTAGCAATGCGGCAGCGGCCGCCCCACGACATGTTAATTACTATCCGCCTCTCCACCTCGCCGCCCTCACGCGAGGCGCTGGGGCGGGGGTGAGGTGGCGATCCGGGCGGATCCCTGAGGTGGGCGTGCGGGGCAGTGAGGGGTCGCAGCGGAGGTGGGAGGCGAGCGGCTGGCCGAACTGCCCCTGGGGGCCCAGCCCGGGCCGCGCACCTCCAGGCGCCCTCCGCAGCCGCTACGCCGCCGCCCGCACACCGACAAAAGCCTCTCCCGGTTCCAACATCACGATCGCCAAGCGTGCTCTCTGGCCCTCCTGCGGGCGTCTTGCTTCGCGTGCCCTCACCCGGGGCCAAGACACACAGACGCGCACACACACGCACAGACCCACTCTTCTCTTTCCATCCCAGATGCCAAAACTTCTCCGAGCAGGTGCAGCCCGGCGCCTCCTCGCTCACCTTATCCAGGCAGTTGACTTTCTCCGTGGGATACACGACTTTCCCGCAGCGGGCGCACTGGGGGTTCATTGTCGCGGTTCCCGGGGGAGGCGGCTGGGCGGCAGCAACGACGGCTAGGGGCTCCGAGGAGCCGCTGTGACATCCCCCGGCGAGCCCCGCACCGCCTCCGGGCAGGCGGGAGGGCGGCGCGGGCCGGGCGCCGGGGTCTGGCGTCGGCGCGGGGCCCGGGGCGAGCGGGCCGCGCGGCGCGCGGGGAGGCGGCGGGGGCGCGGGTGGGTTCGCGGCGGGGCCTGGCGCCGGGGGACGGCGGCGCTCTCGGGCTCGGCTCCGGCTCGGGCTCCGCGCCGCTCTCTCTGCGTCGCTCGCGCTCCAGGTACCGGTGACTCACACAGGCACTCGCTCCCGCCCCTCGCGCTCACTCGCTCCCCCGCCTCGCCGCCGCGGCGCAGGCCAAACCCACCGGCACGCCCCGACCGAAGTGACAGGGAACGAGCACGTTGGGCCCCGGGGAGGGCGGGCGAAGCGGGGGAAGGGGGAGGGCAGACACAAGGAAAGCTCCGCAGACCGCGCGGGCTGCCACCCGGAGGCCTGGAAGCGAGCCTCGCGCCGCTGCCGCAGCGGGGGCGGCCAGGTGGGCGGCGGCGGCGGAGGGAGGGAGCGGTGGGGGTGAGAGGACGCGGGGCTGGAAGGGCTCAAACCCGCGCCCTCACTGCCGCCCTTCCTCCTGTCTCCTGCGCCGGCCGGTGCAGCCCCCCTCCCAGGCAGACTGACATTCCTGGTACCCAAAGGTCGCGCGGGGAGCGCGGGGCGGGGGTGCGCCCGCCCTCCTCCTCCCGGACCCCGGGTCGCAGGCAGCGGCGCACCAACGCCTGCGCAGCGCCCCGTCCCCGGGCGGAGGCTGGTCCGGGCGCGCGCAGCGACGCGCTGGGGCCTGGGAGCCTGGAGACACGCGGGGAACCCGGAGACTCACGTACCCGCGGCGCCCCCGGCTGTGCCGCGCCGCTCCCACGGGCCTCCTCCCAGAGAAAGCGTTCCCCGTGTGCCTGCGCGAAGTGCTCGGACCCTGGATGGGAAGAGACGTCTCTCACTGATTCCTCACGACTGCACTTTTTGTATCTGTTCTTGGAGAACGACTGGTCATTTTAGGCCCGAATCAAGCCCTTCCTGATTAACTAAACGGTCATCATTGGTTTTGCTGTGTGTGTGTGTGTGTGTGTGTAAACACTGTAAATTTTTGCAATTAAACACCACAGGGTCTAGGAAAAGTTCTTCACCTCCATGAAGGGAAGCAATTACAAACTCATGGTCCTAACCGGAAGGGCCAGAAAATCAAGCTGAAGGCTGAGGGGAGGATACCAAACGGAGTAGGAATCGGTTTTTGGTTTTAATAAGGTTACTGGACTTGCTTTGTAAAAGCAGCAAAATGGAGCTACGCGGCCTGGGTTCAAAGCCCAGCGCTGCCCTTACTGTCATGTGACTTTGTGCACATGACATACTTCGTGCATAGCCTCTCTATGCCTCAATTTTCACATCTGCAAAATGGGGATAACATAGCGCTACAAAACAGCTCCTGCTCTCCTAGTGTGAGGATTATATGAGTCAGCAGTTCTGAAGTGTTTCAACCGGCCTGGCTCTTGGTAAACGCTGCGGAAGTGTCAGCGAGGATTATCATTGGCCGGTTGTAACAAATAAGCAAACACATTCCGTTGCTAGCACACAGATTAAGACTCAGTAATGCCACATAGCACTACTGTAACAAATATGAGTCGTTTTTTTAAAAAATCATAGCTGCAGCCTTTCATGAAAAAAGAAAACTACTGATTTCTGAGCTCCTCAGGCAGGCTGCACTGATGAAATAACATTCATCATGAGGCTGTGCTGTTTGACTTTTCCAAAGAGATCATTTCTTAAAAGAGGTCCATCCACCAATGCAGCAGCCTTTGAACCACTCTTTGCCTGGCTCACAAGCCCACCACAAAAGCAAATAAAACAGTAATGTGCTGTCAGAGATGATCAGTTGTTTAAAAACACCCCAAGAGCTAATTAGAAATGCTTAAGACCATGGGTGAAAGTGGAGGATTTTATGCTAAGTGAAACAAGCCAGGCAAATACTGCATGGTGTCACTTACACGTGGAATCTTAAAGGGAAAAAGTGGAACATAGAGTAAAAAGTGGTTGCCAGGGGCTGTGCAGTGAAATAGGGAGAGGTTGGTAAATGGGTACAGACATTCAGTTATAAGATGAATGAGGTCTGAGGATCTTATATATAACATGGTGACTATAGTTAACATGGTGTTGTATACCTGAAATTTGCTAAGAGAGAACTTACATGTTCTCATTCAAAAAAAGGGAAAATATGAGCAGTGGTGGATGTGTTAACTCCATAGGGGGGTTCCTTTCACAATATATATGTACATCAAATCATTACATTGTACACTTTAAATAGCTTACAATTTTATTTGTCAATTATACCTCAGTAAAACTGGGGAAGGGGAAGAACCTACATTGAATATTTATTTAAATAAATAAATGGCTGAGGAAAAAGGATGTGATCACCTGGAAGACAGTAATTTTTTTTTAGCACTTAGATCTTCATAAGTGTAGATCATAAAAGATAGTCTAAAACTCCTATTGTCCTTTTTAAACGGTAAGCAAAAAGTTCTAAGGAGGCATGATGGTGATATGTGACATTTATAGCTGATTTATCAGATATTTTAACTAGGAATTATATAACTTCCTAGCCAACCAGCACCTATCACAATGCCCGACACATAGTACCTACTTATCAAATGTTTTTTGAAAGAAAGTATAAGACAAATGTATTAAAATTGCAATTAACTATGGTGTTTTATTCTCTCAAAAGTAAACAGTGAATACTCAAGTTATATTTTCCTCTCATCTATGTTTTTCTTGCTAATTTTATTTTCTGCATTAAGCCAGCTTCTAAGTTTCTTAGTGCCACTTTACTGATGTAAGAAGAGTTTTAATACCATCCGTCTTTAAAGGCTTCTTTATTTCAAAATTCAAAGAACTATAAACAGAGAATTGGCAGAAACCTGTCATCTGGTCCAGCCTTCCTCTTTCAAGCAGATGAATGATTTAATTATCCACTGGGGAGACCTTTTGCCCCTTTCATGTCTTTTTCACGTGATTAGTCAAGAAATCGGTCCTTATGGTTACTATACCCCAATATCTCTAATTAAATCCTTTTCTACTGGCTTGGACATCCACAGATATAAAGAAAACCTTACCATCATGACCCTTATGAAAACATTTATAATACTTAAAAAATTAAAATGTTTCTTTAGTTAAAATTCCAAAATCTATTTACTTTTACCTCTGAGACCTATTTACATAGAACCTATTGAAGTCCCTATAATTACCCTTATTATTTAAGCTACATGAAAGGAACTTCAAATTAAAATCCTTGAAGAGTAATTAATATTACAAAAGGCCAAATAGTGGCTTTGACAAACAGAGGATGTAGAGTGTGGTGGATTGTATTATTGGTTCACCATTTTTTGTTCCTTTCCAGCCTGGCAACACTTCCTGTAAGCAGAGTATATTTCCCCACTGCAGTAACTCTGAGCTTGGTCATGTGACTTCCCTTAGCCAATGGAATTCCAGAGGTCATGACTTAGAGCAGAAGCTTTACAACATTTGCATGGTTTGCCTCTGTTCTCCCACCTCTTTGAGCCTTGGCACCTGGCTGTAAGAAGAGCATATCCCAGGGAGTGGCTGCTTCTTTGACTTTTCTCCAGGAATTTGAAGACCTGTCTAGACAGTAGAGCCAAAATGAATTCAGTAAGCCCAGTCATGCCCAGCAGAGCCACAGCTCTGGGAGTAAGAAATAATTGTTTCTGTGAGCCACTGAAATTTGGGGGGGGGGGGGGGGGGGTTGTTCATTACTGCAGCAAAAGCCGACTGATACACCAATAATAGGAACTGAAGAGAAATGCTTTCCACTTCATCACACCAAAAAGAAACTAATGGATTTCCATACAAGATTCAGTATGGGCTATTTTTTTTTTTCTATAATACATGTTAGAAGTGTAGTAAAGCATCTGTCTCATTACTAATTAATAAATGATTCATTCTCTCATTACACAAAGTTTTATTATGTGCCCTGTATTTGTCAGACATTGTGTAAAATTGTGTACATTTTTTCAGCTGGCTCAAATTCACCATAGAGGCAACTTTTCCAAGCCAACACTTTGGTAGGTGAAACTAAAAGAAAATGATAAATTTTAGCTCACAATTTCATTTGATAGCTGTATATGAGCCTTAGCCTAATGACACATCTTTCCAAAGATCTCATGCACTTACTTTAGAGAAATTACCTCATTTACCCTTACAGAACCACCACAAGTCAATGAGAAATGTAAAATAAAAACATTAATGGAAATTTAAGATTCAGAAGCTGTTATAGAAACAATTACTAATTTTCATTCATCCATTCAATATAAAAGTATTGGTAGGCAAGATGTTAGGTACAAGGGGATGCAACGGAGAATAAGGCATGATCTCTGCTTATAATAAAATCTAGTGGGACAGATAAGGAAGCAATGAATTACAATACAATGTGATAAATGCTCTAGAGTAAAACCCTGCCCCCAGACACTGTGGCAGAACAGAGGAGGAACTTGTAATTCAGCTGGGAAGTCAGAAAATGCTATCTGAAGGAAGTGCACACTACGCTTCTTACCAGGAGTAGGAACTGGCTAGTGCCACTCCCCCAAGTATATGAGCACCCCTAAAATGAGGGGTTTAGGGTAATTAGCCTATTCGTTCCTATTTCAGGGATGGTATTATTATGCTTTTACACTCATGCTGAAATTTTTATATCACTTTAATATCCCCTCCTAACATAGCATAGCAACAAACTTCAAATAATGATGATTTTTTTCTCTTTTTTTCCAGTATTATTGAGAGATAATAATTGACAGACAGTTTAGGGTGTACCACATAATGACTTGACTTACATATATTTGGAATTATTTCTTGATAGATGACACATCTCTTCAAGATAAGGCCCACCAAATCTCCAATTTAACAAAAACATTTGTAGATATCAACTCATAATTGTAAGTTTGCCACAAAACATTTTAAGATCTGGAAAGAGGGAAAAGAAAAGCTGGGGGAGCAGCAACATCTTGTTCTGGTCCTCACGGAACTGAGCCTCCCCCAGATGAAGGACAAGACAGACCCTCTGTGGTAGGCAAAACAAAGGCCCTCCGAAGACAACGTCCACATCCTAGTACTCAGAACCTGTGAATACATCACCTTACATGGCAAAAGGAACTTTGCGGATGTGATTGAGGTAAGGATCTTAAGATGGAGAGATAATCCTAGATTATCCCTGTGGGCCAATGTAATCACAAGCATCTTTATAAGAGGGAGGCAGGTAGGTCTGTGTCAGAACAGGAGATGTGACAATGGAAGCAGATGTCAGACAGAGAGAGATTTGAAGATCCTGCTGGCCTGGAAGACAGAGGAAGGAACCACAAGGCAAAGAATGTAGGTAGCCTATAGCAGCTGGAAAAGGCAAGGAAGCAGATTCTCTCCCCCAGAAGGAACACAGCCCTGTCGACATGTTGATTTTAGGACTTCTGACCTTCATAACCGTCGGACAGTAAATTTATGTTGTTTTTAGCCACTAAATTTATGTTGCTTTTAGCCACTAAATTTATGTTGTTACTACAGCAATAAGAAACGAATATACCCTCTATGTGTGAATTCTGTTCTGTCTTTAGGACCACACTGAGTTCCAGGACTGCTAAAAGAAGCAGCTGGAAGTCAAGATGGCTGTGATGCTCCATCATTGTTGTCTCCAATGGAAAGATTCTAAAGCAAAGTAGTTAAGAGCACAACATGCCTTCATTCTCTCTCCCCCATCCTAATTAAAAGACTTATTTTACTGGAAGTCTTCAGATAATTGCCTCACTTCTCCATTTAATTTCTCACATAGATAGAAATATTCTGGGTTTCTCAAAAAGTCAGCATATTTCTCTCCATCTTCCTCTCCTCCTCCTTAGAGTAACTCGATGAGTAACATCCTCATCTTCCCAGCCAGAACCCTAAAAATCAACCCAAATCCCTTCCTCTCTTCCTAAGCAACCCTGTCCAGGTACCCAATCCTGTCAACTTTACCTCCAAAAGAGTTGATGGATCTGTTACCATCCTCACTGCCACTGCCTTAGCTTAGCAATTTATCATATCCACCCTGGATGGTTCTATAACAACCTTCTAAGAAGTCTTATCATCATACAAGTCATGGAAGGACTCCATGAACTGTGAGAAAATTAATTTCTATTGTTTAACCCACCCACTTATGGTGTATGGTATGGTATTTTTGTAATACCTGTATGGTATTTTGTTATGGCAGCCCGAGATAACTAATATATTACCTCAGCATGACTTATAGTCAATTAAGAACTAGATCAAGTTCTCAGGAGATGGGCAAAATGGGTGAAGGTAGTCAGAAGGTACAAACTTCCATTTATAAAATAAATAAGTCATGAGGATGTAATGTACAGCATTTTGACTGTAGTTAATAATGCTGTATTGCACATTTAAAAGTTTCTAAGGGCTTCCCTGGTGGCGCAGTGGTTGAGAGTCCGCCTGCCGATGCAGGGGACACGGGTTCGTGCCCCGGTCCGGGAAGATCCCACATGCCGCGGAGAGGCTGGGCCCGTGAGCCATGGCTGCTGGGCCTGCGCGTCCGGAGCCTGTGCTCCGCAACGGGAGAGGCCACAACAGTGAGAGGCCCGCGTACCGCAAAAAAAAAAAAAAAAAAAAAAAAAAAAAAAAAAAAAAGTTTCTAAGAGAGTAGATCTTAATAGATCTCATCACAAATTTTTTTTTACAAAAAAAAAATTTTGTAACTATGTACGGTGCCAAATGTTAACTAGTCTTATTGTGTTGAGCATTTCACAATATATACAAATGTCGAATCATTATGCTATACACCTGAAACTAATAGGTCAATTATAGCTCAATAAAATAAAATTAAAAGGTTGCTTTCTGCCAGTGAAATAATTAATTAATTAATTGCAAATCAGATCAACACAAATGTTCTTCTGGCCCAATAAAAATAGTGATAGAAAAAAAAGTGTTTTTTTTAATTCCTTTGTCGACTGAAAAACATGCACAATGTGAGAGTTGTGAGTTAAGTTTTATTTGGTGCAACAATGAGGACTATAGCCCAGGAAACAGCCTCTAAGATAGCTCTGAAGAACTGCTCCGAAGAGGTCAGTATTGTATATGACTTTAGTGATGGGGGTATGTGCAGTCAAGCACGCATTTTGGCAGAGGCTAGCTGCTAGTCACAAGGAGCAGATGTCTCTGTTAAAGATTTTAGTGTTTTTATAGATATGAGAAGATGCAAGAATTGGGGCTCATAAAATCTTCTGAAAATATCTAACTATCTGAAGACCTGTTCTGCCAGTTTTTCCCAGAGCACAGAGGGCCTCATTCCTGATCTCCGCCCTGAACTCCTTTCAGGGTGTGTTGAAGGTCAGCAACTGCAGTGGCTAGTGACCTCATCCTTGTAGAGGCAGATGGCAAGTAACAATTTTTATCTGGCAAGGCACCCTCATGGTCTTAAATTCGACCCTGGCTTGGAAGGCATTTCATGACCATTTCATCCTATGGTGCTGGAATGCTCACTCCTAGGTCAGGCGAGGATGTCATTGATGGGCCACTCAATGTGCTCTCACGGGACTAGGCCCTGTTAACAGCAGCCAAAAGTCTCTGGACCACCTGTCTTACTAGTCTGTTATGGTCCAGGAAAAAAAATTCCCTCTTGTTGCTTCTTCCGATATCTAAAGTTACACTATTACAGTCACTGATCTCATATAGAACTAAATATCTGGTCAACTGGCTCAAGTCGCCTGGTCATCATTTTATCAAAGGCTCAGTCACACATTTGGCAATGCAAAAAGCAACAATTTTGTAAAACAGACAAAATACAAACAGTATATCCAGCAGTGTTAGTAAGGTCATGAGTAAGAATTTAAGCCAAGAACTTCCATTAGGTGCAGCTCAGTGTATTCCCAGGTCATCTGACTTAGTCTGTTCTGTACCCGTCCTTATCTTTAAGGGAAATTATATATTGGCCTTGCTCATAAGGCACCCAGCCCAATTTCCTAGTGTTCCTAGGCTGGCTATCCTTAGTATGGTTTAATCGTTCCCAACAGAATGAGCTTGAGTGACCCCAAAAGAAAGTTCATATTTATGGCCAGGGTCAGAGCAGGTATTATTAATTGACCAGGTGAGGGGATCCCACCTAGTAATACCAATAGTGGCCTCAACAGAACTATAATTTCTTTCTTCTAGAATAAATTTCCTAAGGGCCATCCAATAAGAGCCCCAGGGTGAAGAAATCCACCAAGGTAACCCACAAGTACTAGATACAGATAACTGAACACAAACCCAACAACTGGATTAATTTTAAACTCTGCATAAGACTGTGCCCAAGAAAGAAATATATTTGGTTCATAAGCAAAGGTGTGAGGAAGTATCAAAGTAATTATCAAATGAGGTATAAAGTCTTGGTCCAGCATCTTGGGTCAGCTGTCTACTTCAGATGTCATCTTCTCATCCTGGTCTGGTAGTTTCTCCTCTATTTGAGCGTTGTCTAATGGTGATTTTGAGGTCATCAGTCCTCTCTATAGCCCAGTCCAGTGCAGGGGCCCTTTGTAAATGAAAATTAATTCAAGAGTCAATTCCCTTAAGTTTCACTGTGTATGAGCTAGTTAAGAGTAACTGATAAGGGTCCCTCCATCTAGGCTGGAGATAGTCCTTTAAATGATGTCTTTTCCAGTATACATAATTACCTGGTTGCAGGTCATGGGGCACCTGATCTTCATCCAAAGAGATTACTGAGATAAGCTTCAGAAACAAACTTACAGTGTCCTTTTTTTGTTTATTAAAGTATAGTTGATTTAAATGCTGTGTTAATTTCTCCTGTACAGCAGTCATTCACTAATATTCAATACATATACATTCTTTTTTTAATATTCTTTCCCATTATGATTTATCACAGAATATAGTTCCATGTGCTATACAGTAGAACTTTGTTGTGGTTTTTTTTTTTGAGTTTTATATTTTATTTATTTATTTATTTATGGCTGTGTTGGGTCTTCATTTCTGTGCGAGGGCTTTCTCTAGTTGCAGCAAGTGGGGGTCACTCTTCATCGCGGTGCACGGGCCTCTCACTATCGCGGCCTCTCTTGTTGCGGAGCACAGGCTCCAGACGCGCAGGCTCAGTAGTTGTGGCTCACGGGCCTAGTTGTTCTGCGGCATGTGGGATCCTCCCAGACCAGGGCTCGAACCCATGTCCCCTGCATTGGCAGGCAGATTCTCTACCACTGCGCCACCAGGGAAGCCCACCAGTGAGTTTTATATCAACAAATCCAATGATGCATTACCATTCCTTATCTTATTGAGTGTCTCCGAAGAATGTGGCATTATGGCTACTCTCTCCCTGAAACACCATCTTTGCCTGGATTCTGGAACTCCACATTCTCCTGGTTTGCCTTCTTCCTTGCAAACCGCTCCTGCTCAGTCTCCTTTTCCTACACCTTCCTCCTCTTGCTGGTGTCTACATGTTGTGTTTTCTCAGAGCTCAGTCCTCAAACATTTATTCTCTTCAAATGATCTTGGAGGGGCTCAGGACATGCCACCCCAAAATAGGCCACTAGTATAAAAGCACTTAAGCCTAGCCACTTTGGGTCTTCATTTTTCTATGAGGACCCCCATGTACATGTAAAAATTATTAAATAAAATCTCTATGCTTTTCTCCTGTTAACCTGTTGTATGTCAACTTACTTCTCAGGTCCAGCTGGAGAACCTAAGAGGGAACAGGTAAAGCTTTACCTCCCCTACAATCTCATCTAGGGATATGGCTTTAATTACTATTTATACACGATGACACACAAATTTACATTTTCATCCCAACCTTCTCTATTGAATGCCAGGCTCATATATATTGTAATCTATGTAACATCTACACTGGATATCTAATTGGCATCTAACATATCCTTAACATAAGGCCTGATTTCCCCCCATAGGTTCTTCCCTCACTCCTTTTTTTTTTTTTTTTTGGAGTATAATTGCTTTACAATGGTGTGTTAGTTTCAGCTTCACAACAAAATGAATCAGTTATGTATATACATATGTTCCCATATCTCTTCCCGCTTGCGTCTCCCTCCCTCCCACCCTCCCTATCCCACCCCTCCAGGCGGTCACAAAGCACCGAGCTGATCTCCCTGTGCTATACGGCTGCTTCCCACTAGCTATCTACCTTACGTTTGGTAGTGTATATATGTCCATGCCTCTCTCTCGCTTTGTCACAGTTTACCCTCCCCCCTCCCCATATCCTCAAGTCCATTCCCTACTAAGTCTGTGTCTTTATTCCTGTTTCACCCCTAGGTTCTTCATGACATTTTTTTTCCTTAAATTCCATATATATGTGTTAGCATACGGTATTTGTCTTTCTCTTTCTGACTTACTTCACTCTGTATGACAGACTCTAGGCCTATCCACCTCATTACAAATAGCTCAATTTCGTTTCTTTTTATGGCTGAGTAATATTCCACTGTATATATGTGCCACATCTTCTTTATCCATTCATCCGATGATGGACACTTAGGTTGTTTCCATCTCCGGGCTATTGTAAATAGAGCTGCAATGAACATTTTGGTACATGACTCTTTTTGAATTATGGTTTTCTCAGGGTATATGCCCAGTAGTGGGATTGCTGGGTCATATGGTAGTTCTATTTGTAGTTTTTTAAGGAACCTCCATACTGTTCTCCACAGTGGCTGTATCAATTTACATTCCCACCAACAGTGTAAGAGGGTTCCCTTATCCATTCTATATATAATAGTTTGCATCCGCTATCCCTAAATTCCCACTCCATCCCTCTCCCACTTCCCCTCCCCCTTGGTAACCAGAAGTCTGTTTTCTGTGTCTGTGAGTCTGTTTGTTTCATAAAAGTTCATTTGTGTCAGACTTTAGATTCCACATATAAGTAATATCATATAGTATTTTTCTCCTTCTGACTTACTTCACTTAGTATGATAATCTCTAGTTTCATCCATATTGCTGCAAATTGCATTATTTTGTTCTTTTTTATGGCTGAGTAGTATTCCATTGTATATAAGTACCATATCTTCCATATCCATTCACCTGCTGATGTATGTTTAGGTTGTTTCATGTCTTGGCTACTGTGAATTGTGCTGCTATGAACATAGGGGTGGCATGTATCTTTTTGAATTATAATTTTGTCAGGATATATGCCCAGTAGTGGGATTGCTGGATCATATGGCAAATCTATTTTTAGTTTTTTGAGGAACCTCCATACTGTTTTCCACAGTGGCTGCACCAACCTACATTCCCACCAACAAAGTAGCAGGGTTCCCTTTTCCCCACACCCTCTCCAGCATTTGTTATTTGTAGACTTCTTAATGATGGACATTCTGACTGGTGTGAGGTCATTATAGTTTTGGTTTACATTTCTCTCATAATTAGCTATGTTGAGCATCTTTTCATGTACCTGTTGGCCATGTGTATGTCAGAGTCTCCTTTTAATAATTCAACTGAACTTTACAATAATATAACATAACAGCCAGGAACTACATGTGAAGCGAGAATTCGTAAATACAGACCTCAATTAACAGAACTAGAATTTAATATTCACTAAAACATAACCTTTGTCTCTCTACACTTACCCTCATTTCTACCAAATACAGCCAAATTAAGACTAATGTGTTTGCAAAATAAGTCTGGTTTCAATAAACCTGGCCTGATGATTTATATAAGTAAATTGATCATATAGACTTTTTTTGTAATTTTATTTTATTTATTTACTTTTTATACAGCAGGTTCTTGTTAGTTATCTATTTTATACATATTAGTGTATACATGTCAATCCCAATCTCCCAATTCATACCACCACCAACAACAACAACCCCTCCCTCGCTTTTTCCCCTTTGGTGTCCATACGTTTGTTCTCTATATCTCTGTCTCTATTTCTGCCTTGCAAACCGGTTCATCTGTACCATTTTTCTAGATTCCACATATATGCGTTAATATACGATATTTGTTTTTCTCTTTCTGACTTACTTCACTCTGTATGACAGTCTTTAGGTCCATCCACATCTCTACAAATGACCCAATTTCGTTCCTTTTTATGGCTGAGTAATATTCCACTGTATATACGTGCCACATCTTCTTTATCCATTCATCTGTCGATGGGCATTTAGGTTGCTTTCATGACCTGGCTATTCCAACAGCGCTGCAAAGAACATTGGGGTGCATGTGTCTTTTTTTTTTTTTTTTTGCGGTACGCGGGCCTCCCACCGCTGCGGCCTCTCCCGCTGTGGGGCACAGGCTCCGGATGCGCAGGCCCAGCAGCCACGGCTCACGGGCCCAGCCGCTCCGCGGCACGCAGGACCCTCCCAGACCAGGGCACAAACCTGCGCCCCCTGCATCAGCAGGCGGACCCTCAACCACTGCACCACCAGGGAAGCCCCGCATGTGTCCTTCTGAATTATGTTTTTCTCTGGGTATATGCCCAGTAGTGGGATTGCTGGATCATATGGTAATTCTATTTTTCATTTCTTAAGGAACTCAATACTGTTCTCCATAGTGGCTGTATCAATTTACATCCCCACCAACAGTGCAAGAGGGTTCCCTTTTCTCCACACCCTCTCCAGCATTTGTTGTTTGTAGATTTTCTGATGATGCCCATTCTAACTGGTGTGAGGTGATACCTCATTGTAGTTTTGAGTTGCATTTCTCTAATAACTAGTGATGTTGAGTGGCTTTTCATGTGCCTCTTGGCCATCTGTATGTCTTCTTGGGAGAAATGTCTATTTAGGTCTTCTGCCCACTTTTTAATTGGGTTGTTTATTTTTTTATTATTTTTTTAATATTGAGCTGCATGAGCAACTGTTTATATATTTTAGAGATTAACCCTTTGTCCGTTGATTCATTTGCAAATATTTTCTCCTTTTCTGGGGGTTGTCCTTTTGTCCTATTTATAGTTTATTTATAGTTTCCTTTGCTGTGCAAAAGCTTTTAAGTTTCATTAGGTCCCATTTGTTTGTTTTTGTTTTTATTTCCATTTCTCGAGGTGGGTGGGTGATTTATGTCAAAGAGTTTCTTCCTATGTTATCCTGTACGAGTTTCATAGTGTCTGGTCTTACATTTAGGTCTTTAATCCATTTTGAGTTTATTTTTGTGTATGGTGTTAGGAAGTGTTCTAATTTCATACTTCTACATGTAGCTGTCCAGTTTTCCCAGCACCACTAATTGAAGAGACTGTCTTTTCTCCATTGTGTATCCTTGCCTCCTTTGTCATAGATTAGTTGACCATAGGTGCGTGGGTTTATCTCTGGGCTTTCTATCCTGTTCCATTGATCTATATTTCTGTTTTTGTGCCAGTAGCATACTGTCTTGATTACTGTAGCTTCGGAGTATAGTCTGAAGTCAGGGAGCCTGATTCCTCCAGCTCCGTTTTTTTCCCTCAAGATTGCTTTGGCTATTTGGGGTCTTTTGTGTCTCCATACAAATTTTAAGATTTTTTGTTCTGTAAAAAATGCCATTGGTAATTTGATAGGGATTGCATTGAATCTGTAGATTGCTTTGGGTAGTATAGTCATTTTCACAATATTGATTCTTCCAATCCAAGAACATGGTATATCTCTCCATCTGTTTGTGTCATCTTTGATTTCTTTCATCAGTGTCTTATAGATTTCTGAGTACAGGTCTTTGACCTCCTTAGGCAGGTTTATTCCTAGGTATTTTATTCTTTTTGTTGTAATGGTGAATGGAATTGTTTCCTTAATTTCTCTTTCTGATTTTTCGTTGTTAGTGTATAGGAGTGCAAGAGATTTCTGTGCATTCATTTTGTATCCTGCAACTTTACCAAATTCACTGATTAGCTCTAGTAGTTTTCTGGTGGCATCTTTAAGATTATCTATATATAGTATCATGTCATCTGCAAACTGTGACAGTTTTACTTCTTCTTTTCCAGTTTGGATTCTTTTTATTTCTTTTTCTTCTCTGATTGCCGTGGCTAGGACTTCCAAAACTATGTTGAATAATAGTGGCAAGAGTGGACATCCTTGTCTTGTTCCTGATCTTAGAGGAAATGCTTTCAGTTTTTCACCACTGAGAATGATGTTTGCTGTGGGTTTGTTGCATATGGCCTCTATTTTGTTGAGGTAGGTTCCTTCTATGCCCACTTTCTGGAGAGTTTTTACAATAAATCAGTGTTGAATTTTGTCAAAAGCTTTTTCTGCATCTATTGAGATGATCATATGGGTTTTACTCTTCAATTTGTTAATCTGGTGTATGACATTGATTGATTTGCGTATACTGAAGAATCCTTGCATCCCTGGGATAAACCCCACTAGATCATAGTATATGATCCTTTTAATGTGCTGTTGCATTCTGTTTGCTAGTATTTTGTTGAGGACTTTTGCATCTATATTCATGCAGTGATACTGGTCTGTAATTTTCTTTCTTTGTAGTACTTTGTCTGGTTTTGGTATCAGGGTGATGGTGGTCTCATAGAATGAGTTTGAGAGTGTCCCTTCCTCTGAAATTTTTGGAAGAGTTTGAGAAGGCTGGTGTTAGCTGTTCTCTAAATGTTTGATAGAATTCATCTGTGAAGCCATCTGCTCCTGGACTTTTGTTTGTTGGAGATTTTTAGTCACAGTTTCAGTTTCATTACCTATGATTGGTCTGTTCATATTTTCCATTTCTTCCTGTTTGGTCTTGGAAGGTTATACCTTTCTAAGAATTTGCCTATTTCTTCCAGGTTTTCCATTTTATTGGCACAGAGTTGCTTGTAGTAGTGTCCTGTGATGCTTTGTATTTCTGCAGTGTTTGTTGTAACTTCTCTTTTTTCATTTCTAATTTTATTGATTTGAGTCCCCTCATTTTCTTGATGAGTCTGGCTAACAGTTTATCAATTTCATTTACCTTCTCAAAGAAACAGCTTTTAGTTTTATTCATCTTTGCTATAGTTTTCTTTGTTTCTATTTCATTTATTTCTGCCCTAAGCTTCATGATTTCTTTCCTTCTACTAACTTCTGATTTTGTTTGCTCTTCTTTCTCTAGTTACTTTAGATGTAACGTTTGATTGTTTATTTGAGATTTTTCTTGTTTCTTGAGGTAGGATTGTATTGCTATAAACTTCCCTCTTAGAACTGCTTTTGCTGCATCCCATAGGTTTTGGATTGTTGTGTTTTCATTGTCACTTATCTCTAGGTATTTGTTTATTTCCTCTTTGATTTCTTCAGTGATCTCTGGTTATTTAGTAACGTATTGTTTAGCCTCCATGTGTTGGTGTTTTTTCCGTTTTTTTCCCTGTAATTGATTTCTAATCTCATAGTGTTGTGGTCAGAAAAGATACTTGATATGATTTCAATTTTCTTAAATTTACTGAGGCTTGATTTGTGACCTAAGATGTGCTCTATCCAGGAGAATGTTCTGTGAGCACTTGAGAAGAAAGTGTAATCTGCTATTTTTGGATGGAATGTACTATAAATCTCAATCAAATCTATCTGGTCTATTGTGTCATTTGATGCTTGTGTTTCCTTATTAATTTTCTATCTGGATGATTTGTCCATCAGTGTAAGTGAGGTGTTAAAGTCTCCCGCCATTATTGTGTTATTGTCAATTTCCCCTTTTATAGCTGTTAACATTTGCCTTATGTATTGAGGTACTCCTATGTTGGGTGCATATACATTTATAATTGTTATATCTTCTTCTTGGATTGATCCCTTGATCATTGTGTCGTGTCCTTCCTTGTCTCTTGTAACATTCTTTGTGTTAAAGTCTATTTTATCTGATATGAGTATTGCTACTCCAGCTTTCTTTTGATTTCCATTTGCATAGAATATCTTTTTCCATGCCCTCACCTTCAGTCTGTATGTATCCCTAGGTCTGAAGTGACTCTCTTGTAGACAGCATATATATGGGTCTTGTTTTTGTATCCATTCAGCGAGCCTGTGTCTTTTGGTTGGAGCATTTAATCCATTCACATTTAAGGTAATTATTGATATGTATGTTCCTGTTACCATTTTTTTAATTGTTTTGAGTTTGTTTTTGTAGGTCCTTTTCTTCTCTTGTGTTTCCCACTTAGAGAAGTTCCTTTAGCATTTCTTGTAGAGCTGGTTTGGTGGTGCTGAATTCTCTTAGCTTTTGCTTGTCTGTACAGCTTTTGATTTCTCCATCGAATCTGAATGAGATCCTTGCCAGGTAGAGTAATCTTGGTTGTAGGTTCTTCCCGTTCATCACTTTAAACAGATCATGCCACTCCCTTCTGGCCTGTAGAGTTTCTGCTAGAAATCAGCTATTAACCTTATGGGAGTTCCCTAACCTTATGGGAGTTCCCTTGTATGTTATTTGTCATTTTTCCCTTGCTGCTTTCAATAATTTTCTTTGTCTTTAGTTTTTGTCAGGAACTATGTGTCTTGGTGTGTTTCTCTTGGGTTTATCCTGCCTGGGACTCTCTGTGCTTCCTGGACTTTGGTGGCTATTTCCTTTCCCATGTTAGGGAGGTTTTCAACTATAATCTCTTCAGATGTTTTCTTGGGTCCTTTCTCTTGCTCTTCTCCTTCTGGGACCCCTATAATTTGAATGTTTGTGCATGTGATGTTGTCCCAGAGGTCTCTTAGGCTGTCTTCATTTCTTTTCATTCTTTTTTTTTTATTCTGTTCGCAGTAATGAATTCCACCCTCTGTCTTCCAGGTCACTTATCCGTTCTTCTGCCTCAGTTATTCTGCTATTGATTCCTTCTAGTGTATTTTTCATTTCAGTTATTGTGTTGTTCATCTCTGTTCTTTAATTCTTCTAGGTGTTTGTTCTTTAATTCTTCTAGGTCTTTGTTAAATATTTCTTGCATCTTCTAGATCTTTGCCTCTATTGTTTTTCCAAGGTCCTGGATCATCTTCACTATCATTATTCTGAATTCTTTTTCTGGAAGGTTGCCTATCTCCACTTCAGTTAATTGTTTTTCTGGGGTTTTAACTTGTTTCTTCATCTGGTACATAGTCCTCTGCCTTTTCATTTTGTCTGTCTTTCTGTGAATGTGGTTTTTATTCCACAGGCTGCAGGATTGTAGTTCTGTTTCTGCTGTCTGCCCTCTCCATATAGGCTTTTTTAAAATTGGCTTTGCTAGAACTTTTTATAAGGAATCTCAGACTGAACTTTTAAGAGGGCCAGGAAAGCCATACCAAGAGTTTGTCACAGATTTAGGTGAATTCCTCCCCTTTCCAAGTCCCCCAAATTACTTGAGATTCCTGCACCTGTTAGGAGGTGGCCCTCCTAATTTATCTGATAAAGCTGTTGTGAATTTAAGAGTTTCCAATCTCTGGGGAAATCAGGTAGAGAGAAAAGATAAATGTTTCAACTCCTTTTACAAAGGTACAATTTACCAAATTGCTGTAAGTCACAATTACCTTGAGGAGAAGGGTTTCCTTACATCTGGAAAACACAGATTAAAAGCCAGTAATATTTCAGGCAGAAACCATAGAAGTTATAACCATATTCACCAGTTCACTCAGTCCTATGTAACTAATCCTTTTTGTTAACAGTTTTATGAAGCCACCAGGTTTCCCATTAGAATTCTTTAATTCTGGGTAATTTCTTACCCAGTTCAGCAGTATGATCTGAAAGGTACCAGAAACCTGAACTTGTCAGAAAGTCTTTTCTATAAATCTTCTTGAAGAGGAAGAATTTTTGCAAAGGCATCAGAGTAAAACCATAACTGTCTATGAATGACAAAAGACTTAAGGAGGCACGGTTAAAAATCTGATTACAATGCAATTGACAGACCAACATGGTTACTGCTGTGACAGACAACATTTTAAAATAATAACTAGAATTATGACTGATAACATTTTACCAGGATGTACCAGATTTTTTTGGAATTCCATATAATTTCTAGACTATCTATATTAATAACATTTACCATACAATATAACCTAAGATTTATTACTCATTTGACAACACTTCCAATGTAATTTAATGTACCAAATGAACCCAATTAATTTAACATCTCTCTTTGGGATGTTTTGGGGGCCTTTTGAAGCATCCCAATGTTAGCTAGAGGTCAAAGGACTTGATTAGAATTTGATTTGGGGCTTCCCTGGTGGTGCAGTGGTTGAGAATCCGCCTGTCAATGCAGGGGACGTGGGTTCGATCCCTGGCCCAGGAAGATCCCACATGCCACAGAGCAACTAAGCCCGTGTGCCACAACTAGTGAGCCTGTGCTCTAGAGCCCATGAACCACAACTACTGAGCCCACGTGCTGCAACTACTGAAGCCCGTGCGCCTAGAGCCTGTGCTCCACAATGAGAGAAGCCATAGCAACGAGAAGCCCGCGCACTGCAACGAAGAGTAGCCCCCGCTCACCGCAACTACAGAAAGCCTGCACGCAGCAACCAAGACCGAACACAGCCAAAAATAAATAAATAAAATAAATAAATTTTTAAAAATTAAAAATTTAACATTAAAAAAAAGAATTTGATTTTGGAAGTTTGTCAAAATATCAAGAAGGTTTAAAACACTTGGTCAAATAGGATCATAGGTCACTATGAAACAATACTTATTCCCTTAACCAAGGTGACAGTAAAAGATTTCAAAGGCAAATATGGCAAGTTATAACAGATTACAATTTATGGTAAAAGAAACTTTACAATCTGTTATCAAATGCAGATTCACAGCCTAAGAAAACTTTGTCCTCTTAACAGACAGAAAAACCAAATTCAGGTTTTGCACCAGCTTACTATAAAAATTCATTTACTCAATTAAATTTATTCTAAACTTAGCCAATCCTGATCATGCACAAAACTCTTTTCTAAGGGTTCCCTTTCCATAAACCTTCCATCACTTTCTGTATGCATGTTAATGTGTTCCTTATTTTTTTCCATCCACAAACAACCAGCTCTAGGACAAAACTCTTTCTTTTCCCTTAACAAAATGCAGTTCCATTCCTCATACCTTCTTTAATTAAAAGCACACATCCTACTTTGCTACTGTATACCAAAATGTTTCCTTTATTATTTCTAGTAGCTTTAATTATGTATTTAAATTAGAATCGTCAACTCCTAAAAACCTTACTTTCTAGTGAAAACTAAGAAGTAAGCAATTACGAACTATGTCTTACATTAGCATTTTGTAGACTGGCAAACATAAATACCAATAATAATTTCTATAAACATGTGCTTTCTAATAGAAAATATCTCAGTGTGGCACCAAACATATTTATTAATATAATAATCCTAAATATCATTAGTTTCTCTGTAAAAGGAAGGGAATGTTCAGTAATTAATGTTTTAATATCTTATTTTATTTGAGAATGATCTAGCTATTCAATAAATTTCCATTTAACTTAATTTAGCAGAACTCTAAAATTTCAAGTTACCAAATATCTGGAGGGATTTTTTTTTGGCCATGACTCATGGCGTGCAGGATCCTAGTTCCCCAACCAGGGGTTGAACCCACGCTCCCTGCAGTGGAAGCATGAAGTCTTAACCACTGGACAACCAGGGAAGTTTGTGGAGGGAATATTTTTAAGTAGACATTCCTAAAATATAACTATTCCTAAAGAGTTCTTATCTCATTTACATTTAATTTACTTATAAAAAATTTCATTGTATCAAGTTATTTTTCTTGCTGACAAATTTGCAAGACATATAATAAGATCCCATTTGACTTCTATTAAACCTAGGTAAAATAAAGGTAGCATACTTAATGTTGATTATTTTAAAGACATGCCTATTAAATCAACAAGCTTTAACTTTAATATCTGGTATTAATTTAACACTGAATATTTCCCTGTTCACGTGAACCTGAAACTCATTCTGGTCAGTTTCCTTTTATATTTCTGAGAATTTATATCAGTGCTTAATTTTCCTTAAGCCAATTAAGTAGAACTCAATTACAAATTAATTTTGATAATACCATCCAAAGGTAAAGACATATACATAATGCACACATGTAGACAGATAGAACCAGAGATGTCATAGCTACATTTTCTAAACTTAGTCAAGGATCAAGTAGTACAATATAAAACTCACTAGTTTATAACAGTTGGAATAAGTTAAATTTCAAAAGGTCTTTTCCCCCTTTTTCCCTCTGTCTCAGGAATTAGAGATGATCTAGATAAGATAAGTGGTCCTGAGAACCCTGGTCTCAAGGTGCAGGGAAAGAAAAGCAAGTTCATCTAGAAGGATTTGTTCCCTCAGGGTCAGAATTCTGGAGAAAAAAAATTATTTTCAAGCCTGTTTTCTCTAACAACTGCAAATGCAATAAAATAGCCCATTTTGTCCATTTTCAGGGCAAAATTTTCCTTTAATTTCCAATTAAGTGAGTACTTGTAAGTATAAGTTTTGTACATACATAAACCTGGCTGGGGTGTTAGTCAGAGGCTAGCTTTCTGACACCCCTCACTTCCCTGTTTGAGGTCTCTATTTCCCATTTTAAAGCTGAATTTAAAGATGAAATTGTGTGGTGGGCCAGCGTGCTGCTTGTGAGTTAACTCCTCTAAGCATCACTCTAGAGTCATTTCAGCCCTCTTTTGGGGCTCAGTTCTTCCTTCGGTGGTCTAAGACCACAGTGGGTGCTCAGATCACTGAATGGCCAGTTCTTATGCGTGACCTCTGGTTGAGCAAGTCTTTCAATTAATGAGCGGGTTTCCCTATGGGACCACTGCACAGAATGAGGACTCTGCCTTCACTGTTCCCATAAATTTCTCAGTTGCCTAAGAAAGCTGTAATTGGTAATTGACCAGGAGGAGTCTAGTCCTTCTTCTTCAGAGCAAAGGTTTCACGTAATACCTTCACTTTTATTCCAACAAATCTTGTTAAGGCAGCCAAACTGAGGAAAGGCATCAGAGCAGCCTCTTACCTAACCACTCAGCCCAGACCACTCAGTGTCTTTCAACTCAGCAAACCCCAGTGTCTTTCAAGCAGTCCCCGCCCCCAGAATCTTTCAAAGGTGTGAGTATTTCCCCACTGTCTCAACCAGCACCCCCGTCAGGCATCTTTCAATTGGACGGACATTTGCTGGGTGTCTTTCAAACCGCCCCCCACCCCCGTATCCTTCAACTGAGGGACCAGGTACTTATTATATACCACCAAATAAAACTCAGGATCAACAACCAATACAGGAGATCTGAGAACCAGGAGAGACTCACCCAAATTCCTCTGGATTCTCTGCGGAGGTGAATGGGCCCAAGGGCTTCTGCTGGTGCCAAGGCTCTGGTTCTTCGCAGAGTTCAGGCAAAGCAGAGAAGTCTGCTCTGGGTCCCTTTGTTGGTGTCAAAACCATCAATGGAAAAAAAATGGACAACGTGAGAGTTGTGAGTTAAGTTTTATTCAGGGCAAAATGAGGACTGTAGCCTGGGATACAGCCTCTCAGATAGCTCTGAGGAACTGCTCCAGAGAGGTAGGGGGGAAAGTCAGTATTATATATGACTTTAGTGATGGGGGTATGTGCAGTCAAGCATGCATTTTGGCAGAGGCTAGCTGCTAGTCACAAGGAGCAGACGCCTCCATTAATGATTTTAGCACTTTTCTAGATAGGAGAAGATGCAAGAATGTGGGCTCATAAAATCTTCTCTTGAAAATATCTGTCTGGAGACCTGTTCTGCCAGTTTTTCCCAGAGCACAGAGGGCCTCATTCCTGATCTCTGCCCTGAACTCCTTTCAGGGTGTGTTGAAAGTCAGCAAATGCAGTGGCTACTGACCTCATCCTTGTAGAGGCTGATGGCAAGAGACAATTTTTATTTGACACCTTATAGTAAGTTCTTATACTTTTTACACCAAGGCTCTGACTCACTAATTAGCACCAATTGTGAACTTCAAAGGAAAGCAGAATTCTAACCTGCTTGGCAAGAATTGCAAGTATGTTCAATGACAAAATTAAGAGATCATCCTCCTCTTAATATACACAAAAGCAAATAAAATTTAACAATCTTAAAGTTATATCAAATTATTTGGTTTAGGGCAATTGATGAAGGGTCATTTTAAGTATTAAAAAAGACTAGGGTTAGCGTAGGTTGGTTAAAATTCTGTGTGGACTTAACAGAAAAGTGCGAGTGGGAAGGGGCTGGAAAGTTTCTAAAGCTCAGAGCTATTTTAGTGAGGAAAGAAGACATTAACTCTAAAAATTATGAAAAATGAAGGTGGTGCTTCCTTTAGATTCTGGTTACATGAAAAAGAGAGCTACTCAAATAGTCTCAATGAGAGGAAACTCATAATGATGTTCTGTAAGCTATCTAGTCTGTGGTATTTCAGTTATAGCAGCCGTATCAGACTAAGACACCTGTCGTTGGGATAAATCAGCTGATCTCCACAGGTCTGTTTCTCCCTGTCATTACCAACTTGCTTACTGTCACTCTTATCTTGTCCATCTTACATGCTTCTCCATAGATAGGTTTCCCTGCTCACAAATCCTGTTTACTCATACTGTTTTCCTTATAAGTGTGGCTGCCCACAGCCACACATGGCCTCGATTGCTTCCCTTAGCATCTTTTCATCTTCATGTCCTACAAATAACAGCCTTATTCTTTCCTAATTCCAGATCAGAAAAACATGCTGATGGGCCCAGCTCATGGTTTCATATCTCTGGCTCATTGGTCTCCCTGTTGGTTGTCCCAGAGTCAGGTCCAAGCAGCTCTGGAGGAAGTGGGGCGGGGGCTTAGACAAGATCACGTGGGGCATGGGGACCTGGTAGTAGGCATTTAGTGGCCTGACCCATCAAGAATACTAAGGGAAGCTCAAGAACAAAAATGAGAGAAGGGCTAGGCTCATTTTTTAAATCTGGATATCATTATAGACCAAAATCTATCCACGGATAAGATGTGGCTACGGGGGTTTTTCTCCCTTTTAAATTAAATTTAAAATAAATTAGCAGAAGTATATATATATTTTTTTTTCTTGTCTTTAAGACATACTATTCCCGTTTCTAAGGAGCAAAAGTAAATAAGAACAAAGAAGTCATAATGGCGTCAAAAGAAAGCTCTGAGCCCTTAGCGTTTGGAAAATGGCAAGTTCTGAGCAAGCATTCAAAGAAAGACTTGTACGTGTGCTGCCCAAGAGAAACAGAGCGAGAGCCACAGATGTGAGCCACATGTGCAATTTCAAGTTACCTAGTAGCTACATTTTAAAAAGTAATAAGGAACAAGTGGAAGATATTCTAGTAATTTATTTTATTTAACCTAATTTATCCAAAATATTATTACTTCAACACGTGATCGATATTTTTTTAATTAATGATATTTTTAAAAATTAATTCTTCCTTTTCACACGAAGACCTCGAAAGCCAGTGTGTTTTACACCTACAGCACCTCTTGCTGTGGACCAGCCACGTTTCACATGCTTAATAGCCACTGGTGGCCACTTGGAGAGCATAATACTTGTTCAACCTAAGACAGAAAGCAGGTAGCATGAAAAGGGTCAGGTCAAAGAATGGGGCAGGGGTGAGTGCTTACTTGGTCTTAAGGGCTCCCCTCGGTAGTGATTAAACCCGGGATAGCACCACCCTCTGCTGACGTCAACCTGGGGACAAGCAGCCTGGAAAAGGCAGCGAGGGCAGGTGCAGGTGAATGAGAGGAAGGTAAGAAGAGCACAGAAGATGGAGAAGGAAGAAATAAAGTGAAAGGGAAGGAAGGAAAGATGGGAAAGTAAACCGCGATGGAAGAGGCTCGTGTGGCAACCACAGTGCACGAGGGAGCTTGAACAGCATCAGGAAGGGCACCGTGATGCGTGGGAGGGAGCTTCTGCGCAGGAACTTCCCACCGGGATTACAGACGCAAACAAAGAAAAAAGGGCCCGCGAAACTCTGGGAGGCCGGCGTGCTGCTCTGAACCACAACGGGGCTGAAGTCACCAGGCCCAGAAATGCAGTTCATAAAAATCAAATGCCTGGAAAAATCAACAGAGAGGCATCAAGGGCAAATGCCATTTACGTAGTTGACAAAAGCAGAATATGTTTTGCTTTATATGAACAAATCAATTCCGTTGATTAATGTACTTGAGCTCCTGGTAATGAGCTCCATGGGAAGGCTTCGCATAAGGAGAAAATAATTGCTGGGCAGGATTTTCATGAGTGAAGAAATAAAGACCTCTTCTAATGGAAACTGAGCTAGCAGTTCAAGTAATCAACACTTTTTTCTTTCATTTTTACTTGGTCATCATTATGATTTTTCAGTGGACTACAGGTTCAAGCTCATCAGAATAGCTTTTCCTGTTGGAAACACTGCAGCAAAAGACGTCTTGTGGCAAAACTACATCCGAAGCAACCCACGCTGATGCAAAGGTGCTGAGATCTCAGGGAAAGTTCGGGAAGGTGGTTTCCCTTTTCATTTACAATGACTCACCAAACAAATAAGTCTGCTCTTAACCATTTTTACAACGAGGTTCAGACCGTGCGAGGTTCAGACCGTGACCATTAGCAGTAGGTACCAGAGCAAGTAAGTGCTCTTCAGCGTGAGTGATGTAAACGAAATGAAATGAATGGAACTGACCACATGGAGATGGCAGAAGGAAAGCACCTTCCTTATATAAAAAAGAAAGCTGAGCCCCTCCTGCTGCTGCTACAGCAGCTTCGTCCAATAAAAACAGGTATTAAAGCTCAAACAAAACAAAACAGAGACTTAATGCTGTAACGGAGTACCTTGTAAAAATTAAAGTGAAAAGGTAAAACATAATGTTAAAGAGTGTTTAATGGCATGAAAAGATGTTCCTGATGTTTTGTTAAGCAAAAAAAGCGGGTTATAAAAACATATGTTCACTATGATCTCATTTTTGTTCATTTTATATAGGTAAATGTGCACAGAAAATGCTGGACTGGTGTATACTAAAACGTCCGCCCGCAGCTGTGGGATTATAGCTGGTTTACATTTTCCTTTCCATCTATATTTCGCAAATATTGTACAAATTTTCTACAATAAATATTATTTTAACAAGAAAACTCTTCCATAAAGCATAAAGGTGCTTTGTTTTTGAGGCCGCTGCCTAACATTATTCCGGGTCCCCCGGCTCTACCCCACCAGTTCAAACTGGCAGCTCCACTTGTCACTCAAATGGGCCCTCATTTGCTCCCTTAGAGAAAAGTGGAACCAAGAGGAAGTAATGATCAGTTTTCAGGACAGATTTTAGGGTGTGGGCTTTTGTTTCGTTCACATTTTAAAGAATGTGTCTAGTAACACCCAAGCTTCTCATCCCACAGGCCCTGTTCCAGCTGCTAACAAGAGCCCAAGGGTGTGGAGAGGTCACCAGCTCCCAGAGAGACTGCTAAAACCCCGGGTCAAAAGCTGATGGGGGAGAAATACAGGTCCCTGAAACTCCCGATGGTCAGGGAATGAAGGAGGGTGGGTCTCCTCAAAGTTAACCACCAACCTAAACATACAGAATTTCAACTTCTCTTTCTGCTCCATTGTCCTCAGACCCTACAACACATAAATAGCTTTCATAAAAATTCCAGCAGTATATGCAATAGATTTTGCTATTTGGAAAATTCTCATGTCTGGCCTGTGTAGACCTTTCATTTTGTCTTTTTTTCTTTTTTTTTTACTTTTCAACATTTTAGCTGAAAATGGAAAATTCAATTATATTTCTGATGCTGCTTGAATTCCCAGGGAAACTCGCTAGAGGCATCAGAGATTTGGTCTACGGTGGCTTCTGTTTCTGGTGAGTGAACTGTTGTTTTGTAATTCCCATTTGCATCTCTCTACATTCCCATTATTTAATAAAACAGTGAAGCAAAAGTGACTTTAAAATCTTAATACTTCTGATAAAAATTAGTGCACACTTTTAAAACTTAAAAATGTGTCTTCATACATAAAAAGACATTAGAGATATACTGAATGTAAAATGTAAAAGCAGACAAAACAGAACATCCTTAATAATTCCCTTTAAAAATTGTTTATGTCTATATGCATCAGAAGAATCTGAAAGGGTGTTTATCAAGGTATTGACAATGGTTGTTGCTGAATGGTAGACTTTTTTCTTGCCTCTCTCTCTCACACACACATTTTTGATGTATGTTCTAACTTTCTATATGCATATGTCATGTAGTATTTTTACTTAATGAAATAAACACAGTTCAAATTGTATCAGATTATCACCTATATTATGTCTACACATAGTAGATACTTAAACATTTTTTTCTAATTCTGTCAGAAAATAATCATAGGTAGCATTAACTGAGTATTTATCATGTGCCAGGCACTGTACTAAAGGTTTTTTATATATTATCTCATTTAAACCCTACAACAACACTATGAGGTTGGTACTATTCTTCTACCCTTTCAAATGATGATTAAGACAGAGGGAGTTTAAGAAATAGGAGAGGGACTTCCCTGGTGGCACAGTGGTTGAGAATCTGCCTGCCAATGCAGGGGACACAGGTTCAATCCCTGGTCCGGGAAGATCCCACATGCTGCAGAGCAACTAAGCCCACATACCTCAACTACTGAGCCTGTGTGTGGCAACTACTGAAGCCCGCGCACCTAGAGCCCATGCTCCACAACAAGAGAAGCCACTACAATGAGAAGCCACGCACCACAACGAAGAGTAGCCCTCCGCCCACCGCAACTAGAGAAAGCCTGCGCACAGCAACGAAGACCCAATGCAGCCAAAAAAAAAAAAAAGAAGAGAAAGTCCCAGAACACTAGACAGTCTGGCTGCAGCCCTTGCTTTTAATCACCCCACTAGGGAGTGGCTTTGATTATAAAAATCAAGTATTTTTTATTATAAAAATCAAAAAAAGATTTTCAATACATTTGGGTTAATAACCACCATATCTGTAACTGTTTGCTATTCGTTGCCTTTGTTCTGAGTTCCTTTTTTGTCTTTCACTCTTTTCTCTTTTGAGCATTTCATATGATTCCATTGTTTTCTCCTCTCCTAGCATATCAGTTATACTTTCTACAACCTTTTTTTAGTGGTTGCCCTTGAGTTTGCATCATACATTTACAACTAACCCAGATCCTCTTTCAAATAACATTATACCACTTCTCGGGTAGTGCAAACAACTTACAACAGAGAATTCCCAGTTCTTCCCCTCTACCCCTTATAACATTGCTGTCAGTCATTTTACTCATCCATAAATTAAACTCACTGAATACACTGTTGCTGTTATTATTTTGAACAAACTGTTATGTGTTAGATCAACTGAGAACAAGAAAAATAAATGTTTTATTTTAGTTTCCTTTATTCCTTCTCTAACACTTTTCCTTTTTTATTTAGACCTGAGTTTCTGAAATATATATCGGTTTCCTTCTTTCTACAGAACTTCTTTTAATATTTTTTGCAAGGCAGGTCCACTGGCAACAAACTTCCTCAATCTCTGACTGTCTGAAAAAGTCCTTCTCCTTCGCTTTTGAAGGATACTTTCACTGGATACAGAATCCTAGGTTGCTGGGGTTTTCTTCTGACAGTTTAAATGTTTCACTCCACTCTCTTTTCTGTTTGCATGGTTTCTGAAGAGATTTCCAATGGGACTCTTATTTTTGTTCCTCTATAGGTAAGGTGTTTTTCTCCTCTGGCTTCTTTCAGGATTTCTCTTTGTCTTCAACTTTCTGCAGTTTGAATATAATATGCCTAGATATGGGGTTTTTTGCCATTTACCCTGCTTGGTGTTCTCTGAGCTTCCTGGATCTGTGGTTTGCCATCTGACAGTATTTGGGGAAATTCTCAGTCATTATTGCTTCAAATATTGCTTCTGTTTCATTCTTTTTCTTTTCTTGCTGGTACTCCCATTACACATATGTTATGTGTTTTGTAGTGGTCCCAGAGTTCTTGGATATTTTGTTTTGTCTATTTCATTTTTTTTTCTCTTTGAACTTCTGTTTTAGAAGATTCTATCAACATTTCTTCAAACTCACTGATTCCTTCTTCAGCCACAGGTGTCAGAGGTTGAAACTTTCCCTGATGTCCTTGTTTTGTCTCCCCTGTTGTCTTTGGGTTTCCCTAGAGACTTCTTAAATAAGGTCTGAGAGGTACACTTCTTTCAGTAGCATTCCCCTGTTATTATAGAAGTCCTATTGATGTGATGGTAAGGTATGGGGGAGGGGAAGCATGCTCTAGTCCCATGATTAGGTCTCAGTCTTTTAGTGAGCTTCTGCTCTTCGGCTGTGACCATCCCAAGTATTTCTCATATTCCCCTACCTCCCCTTACATTACTTAGACGTAATATAAGTCATCTAGAGTAAGCTGAAGTTGAGTTTTTCCCTTCCTCGGGGAAATTAGGCTCTGGTAAAGCAGAGCCAGGTCTTCAGGTCTTATTAAGAAGAACAGAATGCTCTGGCTTATTCCAAAATGGCCCCTTTTCCCCTCCCCTACCAGAAGCAGAAAGAGATTTTTCTCTGATCTTCACTGTGAGAACCTGGTAGGGTTCCCGGAGGTAAAACTCACAGAAGTTTGGGGCCCTCCTAAGACAAGGTCCTCCTGAAGTTTTTAACTCTCGGCCAAGTCCCCACTGAGCCCCTAGCGATTCATCAATTACAGTTTCTGTTCACAAGCATCTGCTCTGGTAAGTTGTAATTATCTGTATCTGCCTATTTGTCTCTCCAACTTCAGGAACAGTGGTTTGCCCTGTGATGTCAATTCTCTGATGAATCTAAGAAGAGCTGTCGATTTTAGTTTGTTCGGCTTTCTTCTTGTTGTGTGGACAGGAGTGATGACGTTCTAGCTCCTTACATGCCCAACTGGAAACTGGAAGTTGTCGTGTAAGACTTTCCATGGCTTTCTCCTGTCCTTCTCCATGACCAGAGAGCACATATGTGATCTGAAACTTTAAGAAAATCCCAGTGCCTCAGCATCATTGTCACAAGTGTGGTATAAAAATAGTTGTCATTTCTAGCTAAGACGTGTCACAGTTTGGGAATTTGTATTCCTTATATGATTTACAAATCTATTTCTTCTCCAAGTTTAATGTATGTTATAATAGCAATGCACGTAAAATGTAATAGCTGCAAAATATTTATGAAATTAAAACGTGTTTGGTGGGGGCTTCCCTGGTGGTGCAGTGGTTGAGAGTCCGCCTGCCGATGCACGGGACACGGGTTCGTGCCCCGGTCCGGGAAGACCCCACATGCCGCGGAGCGGCTGGGCCCATGAGCCATGGCCGCTGAGCCCGCGCATCTGGAGCCTGTGCTCCGCAGCGGGAGAGACCACAAGAGTGAGAGGCCCGCGTACCAAAAAAAATTTTTAAAAAAACGTGTTTGGTGGATACGTAATGAATTTTTAATTATTCATACAAGTGGAGAGATAACAGAGAAGCTCAAAATTACTGTTTTAGAGGAGATATTCTGGCATCTGTATTTTAGCAGGGTACGTGAGATTTTTCTGAAGATTTAGAACAGTCATAAAAATGTTGAAAATATACTGTAAAGACAACTGTAGTGGGTTGAATGGTGGCCCCCAAAAAAGATACATCCACATCCTAGTCCCTAATACCCGAAAATGTTACCTTATTTTAGAAAAAGCATCTTTGCCAGTGTAATTAAAGATCATGGGATGAGGAAATCCTCCTGGGTTATCTGGGTGGGCCCTAAATCAAATGACAAGTATCCTAATAAGAGAAGGAGAAGACACAGAGAAGGAGACACAGGGAGGGAGAGATTGGCGTGATGCAGCCACAAGCCAAGGAATGCTGAGAGCCACCAGAAACTGGAGGAAGCAAAGAACGGATTCTCCCCCTG
Organism: Delphinus delphis; assembly: GCF_949987515.2. Classification (NCBI taxonomy): domain Eukaryota; kingdom Metazoa; phylum Chordata; class Mammalia; order Artiodactyla; family Delphinidae; genus Delphinus; species Delphinus delphis. The sequence goes on from NC_082684.1 coordinate 164,309,889, forward strand.
GAGCCTCCAGAACGAGTATGGCTCGCTTGACACCTTGATTTCAGATATCTGCCCTCCACAACTGTGACAGAACGAATAACTGCTATTTTAAAGCAATCACTTTTGGGGTAATTTGTTTAGGCAGCCCTAGGAAACTAATCCAACAGTTTAGAAGGGTTTTCTAAATGGTCCATTTTTCTCATTCTGCTCCTCTGTTCAGAATTCTTCCCTACATCACAGCTTCTCATCTGTGTCTGATGCAAAAGAACAGCATAAATCAAGTTACCCTTTTGAAATTTTTCAAAATGCCAGACATCATCCCAGAATTGAGATGTTTTGGATTAAAAGGTCTTTCTGCTTCAGGGCTAAAATGAAGCAATGTCCTCTACTAAATTATAAACTCTTTGAGTGATGGGATAGTGTGGATAATTCATCTTACTGCCCCAGCACAAGGCTTGGCCCATTATAGGCACTCAATATTTGGTGATTAATTGATTGAAAAGATAACAAAAGATCCTGGATCTGGTACCCTCTCAGATTAGTTGATAAGAATTTGCAAAGCAGAATTATTCAAGGCTAATTTAAACCACAAGTGATCCATCTGTTGATTATTAGAAGTGGATTGTACCATGTAATTAATCTCTTAATGCAGTTTGAGTGTCATAATCTGCTTATACTAAACATTTAAAGGATAATTAGGAAGACATTCATTAAGAACAAAAAATCTAGGAGTCCAAACTGTTACTGATATAGAAATGTATTCATAGGACATACAATAACTATTATGATGCTTATAGAATGAAATAAAATGCTGATTTTATTAGCAAGTAAATAAAACTATAGAATAGATGTGTCCTTTCTATTAACCAGCTATATTTTAGTGTTTGAGGGATGTGATATCTGAATGCTTCCAAATTACTGTCTCAGAATTCAACTTTCCCCTCTTTCTGAGGACTGAGAATAGGTACATTTCTGGAAAGGAACTGGGCACTGCTCTCTAATAAGTTTCTTCCTTTGTAATTATTCCCCACCCCACCCCACCCCGCCTTATAACTAATAATGCCTTTTAAGTACCTTCCGTTGGCAGAGGGAACTTAAAAACTACTTAGAATAGAGGGATGCAGTTTTGAAGATCTCCAGTAATTGTTCAGGAGTATGCACGGGTGTTCTTACACAATTTACGGATTTCCCACCAGGGGCCCCACCCCAAGCATTCCTGAATCTGGTATAGCATTAGCTAACACTTCTAGAATGTTTATGATATGCCAGGCACTCATCTAACCATGTCACGTATATTGGTTAACTTACTCCTCTCCTGATAACTTACTACACTAGCAGTATTATTAGACCCATTTTACAGAGGAGCAAAATGAGGTATGTGGATGGTAAGCAACTTGCCCAAAACTACACAACTGATCAATGTAAGAACCTGAACTTAAACTCAAGCCTTCTGATGTTGGAGTTTGAATTCTTACCCACTGTTCAATGTTGAAATGAGCTGAAATTTCTTTATAATACCTGGATACCAGGTTAGGAAGTCAGGCCCAAGATCTTCCCCATCCATGAAAGCTTTCATCTTTGGGATGTCCCATCCTATGACCAGGACAACACCTGAGTTTGCTGATAGGAGCTTTTGTTGTTATTTTGGCATATGTAGGAGAGGCCTGTTCAGCAAGAAAAGTATGAACCCAGAGTCTGCTACTGGCTTTTGTAATCCCATTATGTAATTATTTGACCATACACCCAAAGCCTTGGACAATAGGTTATTATATTATTATTATTATATATTATATTATTATTATATTATTGTTTTTAGCGGAAGGCATTCTTGACTCAGAGTTGAGTGTTCAAAGGATGAGAAGTTTGCTGGGCAGTCAAGAAGGGACAGGGCATTCCAGACAGAGGGAAGAATGTGTGCGAATACGCTGAGACACCCATGCTCTCAGGAATCAGAGAGCCAGTCGCCCCAATGGGAGGGAAGAGTGAAAGCGGAAAGAGGAGCCGGGCCAGAAATATGGGGGGATGGGGTGGATCAGCTCCTAGAGACCTGGAAGGGGCAACAGCCTAGGGATTCAAGGAAGTCAGAGATCTGAGTAAACGGAACCAGTAGATGGAAGTGAACAGAAAGCTGATTACTGATGACTGCAAACAATTCAGAAAGCCAGAGCCAGGAGCCCGAGATGAACTTAGACCAGCAGGGACATACCCAGTAATGTAGTGAGAAAACTTCAGTGCCCATTCCCACTGTCATCTCCCTTAGCCCTCCCCCCAACCCCAATACCCAAGCACGAAATCCCAGTGTGAAGAAGGGATGAGCTTCCTGTGCAAACACTGCTTCAAGCCAAGTCCTACAGAGCTCTTTCCAACCAGATTGCTTGTCCAAAGCTCTTCTCTATAGAATCCTAGAGCAACCACTGAGAACCAGAAGGACAAAAGGAGAAAAGGCTGTGGATTCCATGACCTAAGTCTGAGTAATGATTGACAGTAATTATAGCCAATATTGACTGAGGGCTTAGGCACGGTATCTACACTTTCTCTGCATTATGCCCTTAAATCTTTAAACGATCCTGTAAGGAATTCCACGTGGGCTGTCACTTACACCACAGCACTGTTTATTTGTTGTCGAAGGGATTTCTTCAGCACGAAAATTAACTGCTGTTAAAATTTAGCAGCTTCGGGCTTCCCTGGTGGTGCAGTGGTTGAGAATCTGCCTGCCAATGCAGGGGACACGGGTTCGAACCCTGGTCTGGGAGGATCCCACATGCCGCGGAGCAACTGGGCCCGTGAGCCACAAGTACTGAGCCTGTGCGTCTGGAGCCTGCGCTCCCCAGCAAGAGAGGCCGCGATAGTGAGAGGCCCGCGCACCGCGACGAAGAGTGGCCCCCGCTTGCCACAACTAGAGAAAGCCCTCACACAGAAACGAAGACCCAACACAGCAAAAATTAATTAATTAATTTTTTAAAAAAATTAGCAGCTCTTTACATGCATGTTACTTTTAAATGTTCCAGATTCAAAGATGAAATGCCAAGGTATTATATTTCTCCCCACTGAAGAATGTAGCTTCTCAACAGTAAACTATATTTTAAAATATTTAAATTCTACAAAGTTACAAGAAATACTGTCAAATCTAGCAACCTTTTTTTAATAGAAAACAAGTTATTGAAGCAAATAAGCGTTCATACCAAAGGCAAGAAGTTTAACTATTTTACAACAAATTATCAAATTGTACAGACTTCAATTTTCTCATCATTAACTTGGAGCTAATTACTAATTTTTATGATTTCAGGTAGAATAATCTGTATAACTTTACAGAATAACTTTGTAATCATTGTTCTAATCAGAGAAATAAAGTGTAATAACTTAGATGCTTATTTCAGGGAAGAGCACCGTTTCCAAAGTCTCATAAGGCCATTCTAGGAGGGCAGCAGCAACCCTGGGAGAGAAGCCAGGAATGGAAACTATGTCCATTTTCTGAGGCCATGTCAAGCCTCTCCTGAGACCTACCCCTGCACAATTCAGTTATATGAGACAATAAATTCCTTTTTTTTTTCCATCAGCTACTTTGGTTTTCAATTTTCATTTTCAATCACTGGCTACCAAAAGGATCCTAACTGTTACAGAGCAACATGCTCAGACCCACAAGATCCACTTCAGGGAAATCAGATAGGAAGCTAATGGCATAGTTTAAGAAAAAGAATGGGGTCTTCCCTGGTGGCGCAGTGGTTGGGAGTCCGCCTGCCGATGCAGGCAACACGGGTTCGTGCCCCTGTCCGGGAAGATCCCACATGCCGCGGAGCGGCTGGGCCCGTGAGCCATGGCCGTTGAGCCTGCACGTCCGGAGCCTGTGCTCCGCAACGGGAGAGGCCACAACAGGGAGAGGCCCGCGTACCGCCAAAAAAAAAAAAAAAAAAAAAAAAAAAAGAATGGGGTTTGTCGCAGGAGGCCCCACAATTGGGATGCACTCAACAAGTGGTCAACAGCCAGACTGGATCGATGGGACCTGGGGGGGACAAATGGGACGTACGAGAGGAGGGAGAAGATAATCTAAACTGACTCCCACTTCTAAGTGCCCCTTAGAATCTCGTAAATTATTAACTGATAAAATTAGAAATGTCCCACCCCTGACTCACTCTCTTTTTTCCTCTTGGTGTTACTGTCAAATTACTCCAAACAGTCAAGCGCAAAGTGTCAAGTAGCTACAGCCATCCTCATGATAGGGATATCCTCAAATTTTTTGGAGAGACATCACTCAGCAAGATTAAACCACAAGGAAGAAAAGGAGATGATAACAAATGAGGAAATACACCTGGCTCAACTTGAGTGACAGCCATAAAATTAACCCTACTTAGGAGGTTTTTTAAAAAAAACATAAATCTCCAAGTTGTCAGGGTGATGCTCAGCATAAAAATCACAACATATCCAAATATACAATGTATTCTAGTAATTAAATCAACTATCTGTCACCAGAAGGGACTTTTGTTCTCTGAATCTGTTACACCCAGGAACCTGCCAGGGCACTTCAAACATGAGACAGGTGCTTTCAATGACTAGCTAAATACTGGATGTCAGCCATTTAATTGCATAACTCTAATTCCCAGAGTTGAAAAACAAACTCATCTTCACTGCTTTTATATCATGTAACCACACACCTCCCTCCCACTATCCCTGGAGTTTAAAATAAACACGTTATTATTCTATTAGCTCTAAGTAAATCAACGTTACCAAAATATGCTATAACCAAATGGAAATATTGGTGCTCTTTGATAGCGATTATAAGGATTCTGGTAAGGACGTTAACATTTATTTCACAAGGGCTATGTCTTGTGCTATACAGCCAAATTTTAAGCAATCAATTGAAATTATACCTATACAAACCCTCTAAAGAGTTTGTTTCGTTAACTTTATTTTGACACTATTGGAGCTGGCGACAGCTCTTCAATTTTGGATCTCACTACTCCACTGGCTTCAAGGACTGTTCGGCTTCTGTCCTACATCAGGACCCTTCTTAACAACTGATTTGAAAAATACATTTGTTTTCAGACTACCCATTGGTGTCACTTGGACCCAGTCTCATAAGTGAGCATTCTATGAGTCACATAATTGAGCATTCTTTAAAAAACTCAGGATCTTATTCTAAATGTTTTCTTTATAATCCTATCTTTTTTCTTTAATACATGCTTCAGCTCTGCTGCTAAGGAAATGCACAACAGCATTTTGCATAAAGTGCAATTTTCTAGGACGTTATTTCATTTTCTCACATTTTCAGTTAGCAGTTATGATGGATCTCATACTTACCAACTAAAAGCATGACGAGGCTACATTGGCATAGATTCCACTAAAACTAATGACATATTTAATTTTGATCTTCAACTTGTGAAAAATGATTATTTCTCTTCTGGTGAATTTTATCAAGTGGTTTTCTACAGTCGTGGCGCCCAGCCCTGGCTGTGCATCAGAATCCCTGTGAGGTTGTTTAAACATACAGATGCCCAAGGCCCTGCTGCCAGAAATTCTGAATCTGTAGCTAGCACTTGTATATTTAAAAGCTCCACAGGTAATTTTGATGGGCAGCCAGCGCTGAGAACTGCTGTTCTACAATATGACTAAAAGCTTTTCTTCTTAGGGAATGGAGTATAAAGATGAAGTAATTTCTAAGTTTTGAAAGCAGCAATTCAATATTGACTTATATTTTATGTAATGACTCAAATGGAGCAGGGGTTCTATAAGTAAAATACAGAAAACAAGGGGTACAGCCTTGGCCCACTGCAGAGTCTTACATCCTGGTTATCACACCCTTTGCTGACCTCCTCTGAACACAAGCTTCTCCCATGTTACACAGCTGTCTGCTGTCCGGATGTCCCCATGTCCTTCAGCCTGCTGGGATCCCCTCCTTCTCTGAGATCTTAATAAAACTGACTGAAAACCATTCCTTTAACAAGGAATTACTCAGAGACCTTTCCCAGATTTGGGGGATTTATTGGGATGAGGAACAGAAGTGGTAGAACCTTGCATATTTCCTAGTCTCTATGTTCTTTACATCCATTCGGGCTGCTATCACAAAAATACCTTAGACTGGGTGGCTTAACAACAAACATTTATTTCTCAGTTCTGGAAGCTGAGAAGTCCAAGATCAAGGCACTGGTAGATTCAGTGTCTGGCGAGAACCCACTTCCTTGTTCACAGACAGCCATCTTCTCACTGTGTCCTCATACGGTGGAAGGGGTGAGGGATCTCTCTGGGGTCTCTCTATAAAGGCACTAATTCCATTCATGAGGGCTCCACCCTCACAATCTAATCACCTCCCAAACCCCCGCCTCCAAACCCCATCACATTGGGGATTAAGCTTCAACCTATGAATTCAGGGGGGACTCAAATATTCAGTCCATAGCAGTCCCCAAGTTCCTACTTCCTCTGGATTCCCCCCTCTGCTTTCCTGGTTTTGCCTCTATGCATGCTGCCCCTTTTCTGTGCCACCCACCCCACTGGCTACAGCTTTGACACCGATGTTCTTCCCCACAGCACCACCAAAATTTGTGTTTTACTATTGATAGTTGAGAAAAGTCTCTTTCAACTTCATAAATTTCTATTGGTAATGTCAGGTAAAACTTTAGGACTGTTGTCAAGATGAGAAAATAAACTATCAGATTTTTTTTTCATATAGATTTGAAAGAATATTCTACAGAGTAGGTTGTGGCTCCATGAATATCAAACTTGTTCCCCTATCTACATTTTTCTAGTACCTTACACTGTCCTCAGTTTCCTCTCATGAATCAACACCTATTCCTGCATGTTTATTTCATGACACCAGGATAATAAACAATGTTGGCTGCCAGAGAAAGTCTGTGAAGTTCATAGAGAATAACACCTGCTCTATGCACCTCACAAAGTCGTTTTGTTTTTTGTAACATAAGGACTAAATGTGAACACATGTGAGCAGCACGTTATAAATGGTAGCTAATTTTATTGTGTTCATAAAGTATCATATAACTGGTAGCTACTTTTAACACTGTTATTATTTTTGTGAGGTAAATAGGAGGCACTGGGAATTCCTGTCACATGTTTTGTGATCTCTTATCCAACCACCCACATTCTAGAAACACATATAACAAAACAACTGGCATTAAGCTTGGACAGAATAGTTGATTCACCTTTTTTTCCTTTCAGTTTGTAAAGTATATATTAAAATATTGAAAATGTTTTCTTTAATAAGTAATGGTATTGTTGGCAAATGTATATCTAGGGCAGTTTATCTTGCTTCCAAAGAATTTCTGCTCAGACCACAGAAAACTCCCTACAGACGAGGAACAGCGTATTAGGATTGGTAGGTTTAGTAATGCATTTATTGGGAGCATATTTGCATATTCATTTTAAAAATTAACACTGCAAGATTGGGAGTAAGGTTCTTGGGAATCGAATTCCTATGCTCTTGGAGATTCCTGAATCAAGTCATTACTGTAGGTCTTTTGAAAAAAATCTGTACTGATTAATATGCGGCTTGTTCTCTTGCAATAGCATGCTCGATGCGGAAGAAGAATGCTACTGTGCTGTTTCCTCATTACCAACAAATTGTCTCTCTCTCCCAAGACGTTCTGTGTACAGTCATTAGCCAGGCCCAGATGGCCAAAAGCTCCCACATCAGAACTTCTCAGAAATCCTGAGCTAAGTATTTTCCCCAGAGGATCCACAGTCATCTGTATAACTTAGTGTAAAAAGGACTGAGAAATTGCTTCTATAAAAAAGTTCTCCAACTTGTGGACTGAAATCCCGTGGGTGTTTATCTGGGGAGAAGAATTTCTCACTTCATTTCTCTTTTAGCCTAGGAGTGGTCAGTAGATAATTTTCTATTTTTGCAGAACTGCAGCAAACGCCTTATTACTCCCTCGGTAATTCAAACAGAAGAGTGGGGGGCTGAATGATAAAGAATAAAGAATGAGAAAATAACATCAGTATTTTCTATACTAACAATGGCTTTCCAACAGGTCTGAACACAACCTGTTTCCATATTGGAAAAAAAGAGTAACCCAGCAAAAATACGCAATGACCCCTCCAAAAGGACATTTATTGTTCTTTTGAACTGCCCAGTATTTGAACCTCCACCCTGAGTCTGACAGCCTGAAAACTCCACTGACTGCCAGATACTTGCATTTCCAGGCTCCCTTGCAGCCAGTATGCTGGCAGGTAAATTGGCTTCTCTCCCAGATGCTGACCCAGAGCACAAGAAGCAGGAAGAGTGCAGCATGCTCTTTCTGCAGTGTCAGCGGCAGCTTTGTTTCCGAAATAAGCCCATTGGCCCAAATAATCTATCAAGTCAGATTCCCCCAGATAAGGATCTGAAGACAAGTAGGGGCCGTGATCTCTGGAAGCACTGGTCAGGAAGTTAGAGAACAGAAGAAAGCCAAACAGCAAGCGTACCTTGGTGAACAGGTTACTCTTGTGAACACTGAAGGTTCAGTCCTGCTGAGACCTGTAGGAGACAAAGCAGAACACATCTCAGCATTTCGCTACTGGAGTATTTATCCTCATTTATCGACTGAATGTATGTGCCTCTCAAAATTCATATGTTGGAGCCCTAAGCCCCAATGTGGCAGTATTTGGAATAAGGAAGTAATTAGGGATAAATGAGGTCATAAGGGTGGGGTTCTGAGCCAAGAGGATTAGAGTCCTTATAAGAAGAGACATCTGCAGTCCCATATGTTGAAGTTTGCTTTTGTTTCCCTTGCCTGAGGAAACATATCCAGAAAGATATTGCTAAGACTGAGGTCAAACAGCAAACTGTCTATGTTTTCTTCTAGGAGTTTTATGGTTTCAGGTCTTACATTCGTCTTTAACCCATTATGAGTTAAGTTTTGTGTATGGTGTGTGATAGTGGTCCAGTTTCATTCTTTTGCATGTGGCTGTCCAGTTTTCCGAACACCATCTATTGAAGATATTCTCCTTTCTCCATGTATGTTCTTTGCTCCTTTGTTTTAAATTAATTGTCCATATATGCATGGGTTTACTTCTGGACTCTCAATTATGTTCCATTGATCTATGTGTTTTTCTGCCAATACCATGCTGTTTTGATCACTGTGGCTTTGTAATATAGTTTGAAATCAGGGTGTGTGATACCTCAGGCTTTGTTCTTTTTTCTCAGGATGGCTTTGGTTTATGGAACGAACAAAACCAAACCAAAACAAACATGTAGATACAGAGAACAGAGCAGTGATTACCAGAGGGGAAGGTGGGGGGAGGGCAAAATGGATAAAAGTGATCAACTGTATGGCAAGGGATGGAAACTAAATTTTTGGTGATGAACATGCTGTAGGGTATATAGACATAGAAATAGAATGTACACATGAAACCTATATAGTGTTATAAACCAGTTATCTCAATAAAAAATAAATTTAAAATAGAAGAGACACCTGAGAGCTCTCTCTCTCTCCCTATGCACACTCAGAGGAAAGGCCATGCGAGTACCCAGCAAGAAGGTGGTTGTCTTCAAGCCAGGAAGAGGACCTTCACCAAAAACAGAATAGGCCAAAACCTTGATCTTGGACATCCCAGCCTCCAGAACTTTGAGAAAATTAATTTCTGTTATTTAAGCTATCCAGTCTGTGGTATTTTGTTATGGCAGCCCGGGCTGACTAATACATCCTTCGATTGTCACTTGTCCTGAGGTCATTAACACTCCAGTGACATCCAGCCCGCCCTCCTGGGATGGTCAGAGCACCACCAGAGGCAGCCTTCCCATGTAGAATCACAGGTACTTGCAGCAACCATGATCATGGAAGGAGCAGTGGGGGCCCAGGGGCTATGGACAGGGATTGACAGAGTCTGCTGCAGTGGCAGCCATGAAACTATGACATTTAGTGTTTTGTGGCAGCAGAAGTGGGTTGTTTTGTTTTGTTTTGTTTTTGGCCTTGTAGCATGTGGGAATCTCAGTTCCCCAACCAGGGGTCAAACCCACGCCCATGCAGTGGAAGCGCAGAGTCTTAACCACTGGACCACCAGGGAAGTCCCGGAAGTGGGTTTGTTTTTTTTTTTAACCAGATCAGCTCTGCTCCATCGTTTTCAATCATTTTTCCTGGCTGCTTAGCTTTGCACCAGGGTCTCCTACTCTCCCAAGGATTCAGAGGGCTGCCTTTATTTAATAAACTACTCTTCTACTTAAATCAGCTAGTTCCATTTCTGCTGCTTGCAACTAGGGGCACTAACTGTATGCTCCAAGTTAAATTTAGTCATGAAAACAAGAATTTATCAGTGTCATCTGTGTCTTACTATCCAAAATTACAAAAGCAAAGCTATCAAATTCATGACTGAATTAAGGCAAATTAGTAGATGACCTGGAAGGATACTTCCTGCAAAATAAAATTATAATATTTGCCGCAAATATGTATCAAAAGCCTTAACATTTTGTTTACCATGTGGCCCAAAATATCTATTTCTAGCTAACTGTCCTAAGGAAATAATTGGACAAGAGCTCAAAGATGAATACATAATAATTTTTTTCAAGGCATTATATGTAATAGCAAAAAATCAGGAACAAATCGAAATCAAGGTAGTATTTAAATAAATTATAATTACATCTATAGTGGAGTACTTCACAGCTACTAAGAGTGATATTACAGAAGTATGTTTTTTAATATAAAAAAGGAAATTCATAATGTAAGTTAAAAAACAAGTTAGAGGACAGTATATTCAGTGATACCTCTTTTTTTATTGAAGTATAGTTTATTTACAATGTTGTGTTGGTTTCTAGTATACAGTAAAGTGATTTAGTTATACATATATATATTCTTTTCATATATATATAATATATTGAATATAGTTCAATATATATATTGTTCAATAGTTCAATATATGTAATATATTGAATATAGTTCCCTATGCTATAGAGTAGGACTTTGTTGATTATCTACTTTATATATAGTAGTTTGTATCTGTTAATCCCAAACTCCTAATTTATCCCTCCCCCACCCCTTTCCCCTTTGTTAACCATAAGTTTGCTTTCTATGTCTATGAGTCTGTTTCTGTTTTGGAAATAAGTTCATTTGTATCGTATTTTAGATTCCACATATAAATGATATCACATGATATTTGTCTTTCTCTGACTTATTTCCCTTAGTATGACAATCTCTAGGTTCATCCATGTTGCTGCAAATGACATTATTTCATTCTTTTTGACGGCTGAGTAATATTCCATTTTATATATATATATATATATATATATATCTCTCTCACATCTTCTTTATCTATTCATCTATTGATATCCATTCATCTGTTGAACGTTTAGGTTGCTTCCAATTCTTGGCTATTGTAAATAGTGCTGCTATGAACACTGGGGTGCATGTGTCTTTTCTAATTAAGAGTTTTCATTTTTTCCAGATATATGCCTAGGAGTGAGATTGGTGGATCATATGGTAACTCTATTTTTAATTTTTTATGGAACCTCTATACTGTTTTCCATAGTGGCTGCACCAATTTACATTCCCACCAACAGTGTAGTAGGACTCCCTTTCAGTGAGATTTTTAAAAGAAGAAATATACATAAATCTTGGAGAAAATTCTGGAAAGATATATAGCAATATATTAATCAAAGTTATATTGAGGTGGTAGAAAAAAAGATGATTTTTATTTTCACCTTATAGTTAGATATATTTATGACTGTTCTGTACTAAGCATTAACTGCTTACCAAATTTTAATATAATAACAATACCTGCTCTAACTCACAAAAATATTACAGTATAAAAAAGCATGATTGTCACTAAAAATTTCATAAACATGAAGTTAAGGAAAGCTTTCATAGCAGAAGATAAATGACAATCTTCAAAACAACTTAACATATAATTTAACAATGCATTACTAGGGCTGCTATGATTAATAACAATAGGCACAAAAATAATGCTAAGATTATGCACAAACAATTAGCTGTCAAGTGTGAATCAATACAGGAATTCATTCAGTACTAAACGTACAAACCTAAGATTGTCTTCAGCATCAGTTGCAACAAGATGTCCTGGAATAAAACCAATTACAAGAGATCAAAAGGTACTGGCCGATAAAACAAGGCACTGGATTATGTAAAAATATTAAAACAGTGGATATTACTGATATCATAATTACTCCTAGCAGGAACACTTGTAAAACCTAAGGAGACAGAATTAAACAAGGAGCTCTGGCAGAAGAATTAAAGCAAATGTGTAAATCAAACACTACTAAATTAAATTCTGTTGTCCTGGCAACTTTAATGCTTTAATAAATAAGTTATTCGACATCTTACAGAGCTTGGAATTTATCATGTGTTAGTGAAAATTCAGAAGCTATTCCTTCTACGTACTTGTAATATGGCCAAAAAATTTCTATCTCAAAATTAAGTTATGGAGTTAGCCCCTAGGGCCTGAGAGGTCACCAGCGAGGTAGAACTGTGGATTGCTCCCCACTATTCCTTATCCCCTCTGCCATCCTGACAGAAGCCAGATTTGGTTTGGGCAATGGATTTGCACACACAGCCTGTGCTGGATGTCCCCTCCAGATCTGCTCTCCTCCCTTCTCTAGCACTTTGACCTGAGAGACTGACCCACATGGACTACATCATAGGTGCTCATGACCTTAGGCTTCTAGTTGGGTTTGGACAATGGGGAACCCCTGCAGGAGATCAAAGGGCAGGAGAAGAATAAGGCCAAGGTAATGTTCTCTCTGGCCCCCTCCGTGCAGACTGGCTGCTTCCCTCACCTAAGGTCATAGGACAGGCCCTCTCCCCACAGCCTCTCCCCACAGCCCTCTCCCCACAGCCCTCTCCCCACAGCCTGTCTGTTCCTGTGGTACATTTGTCTCTAGGTTCTGGAAACCTTTCACCAACACAACCCACCCTCCAGGCTAGGGGTGCCAAGGCTCTGCTCTTACTAACCATGGGGTACTGCACTCACGTGGATTCCCTACATGCTTTCCCATCTTTGTAGGTAGTCACTTTATTAAACTCTCCTCAAATTACTCATTTCCTGCTGGGACCTTGACGGATCACATGTCCCAGCCCCAGCTCCAGGAATGGTTTGTTTAAGCCATCAGCAAAGTCCATTCTATTGATTAAAGAGTGGACCCAAGATGTGTGATCCAATGAGAGTGAGTCTCAGGATTCTTGCTTGGAACTCTAGGCCTGAAGCAGCCTCTCTTACAACAGGCAATGTTGACTTAGTTGACCCCAAGGAACCCAACAGCTCAGTGGCTTAACTCAAGAGAAGTCTATTTCTTGTTCACATTATAGTATAATGAAGATCGGCGCAAGGTGGGGAGGGTCTACTTCACAAAGTCATCAAGGGCTCAGGTCGCTGTCATCTGATGTCTCCACTATCCCTTAGGGCCCCTTGTTCTTGCTGCAGACATGGCAAGATCAGGAGCATGGACTCAGGCCTGAGAGTCACATACATGAGCCCCACTCACATACCATTGTCCAGAACTCACTCATAGGGCTCCCACCGAACTGCAGGGGACTGGGAATTGTAGTCTAGCTGTGTGGCAAGGACGAAAACAAAAGTTTGGTGAACCACTAGCCAGCCTCTCCTTCACCCTTGCAGCGAGGGGCAGCTATATCAGTTACGATGGCATTTGGCAGCATGAGGCCAGAAACTGAACTACAACGACTTAACCAAATAAGGCCTTTGTTTGTTCTTATGTAACAAGGAATCTAGGGGTAGGCAATTCAGAGCTGCTCAAGGAACCAGGCTTCTCCTCCTTATTTCTCTGCAATCCTTAAAAGACATATTCTCCTGGTTGCAAGATGGCTTTAGATAATTCTGTCAGAAGTCCAGGCAGGAGGAAGGGGGAAGGACAAAGTGCAAAGGATGAAAGGAATGTGTCTGGCAAGTTTGGTCCCTTTCTTCAAAAGCTTTCCTGGAAGCCCCATCTAGCAGACTGTCTCTTTCATGGCCATGCTACCTTCAAGGAAGCCTGGGGTAATGTTACCGGGTAAAATATAAGACATTCAGTTAAACTCAAATTTCAGACAAACGACAAATCATGTTTTGTATAAGTATGGATGTCTCACACTGGGCATCCTGTTTTTATTTGTTTTTGCTAGATCTAGCAAGTCTAGCCTGTGAAGATGTGTATTTTTTAAGGGCCATATTGCATCTTTGAAAAAAGTCCAGGTTCTGTTGATAAGGAAGAGGAAGAAATGGACATTGGGTAGGCAACTGGAAATCCATGCCTCAGTAACCACGCGACCCAGTACTTGCCAGTAACACAACAGTAGAGTCTGTTGGGTGCAGCTCTCAGGATAGTTTTGTCCTTCTCCTGATATAAGCGGGCAGACTTGACTTTTTCTGGAACCATGGACGTGAGTCTTATAAGCCCAGCAGTCACGTTGAGACCATGAGGTAGCAAACATGAGGACAGAGGCCTATACATTGAGGCTGGGGGAGTAAAAAGATGCAAAGAGCCTGGGTCCAGAAGGGATGGTTGCACTGCCCCAGACTTAAGACCAACGATATACTGCCATCTAAGCCGCTGCTACTGTGTGGTTCATTCTTTGCTTCTTTCTCCCTCTCCCATCCCCTCCCTCTGTTTCTTTCCTTTTCTTCAGCAGAACACATTCCTGGCTGGTACATCTCTCTTTCCCGGATTATGGGTGTGGAGCCAAGAATGCTGCTGTGCCTCTTTGTCAGAACAAGAGAAGCAGCCTGAGAATTACACAAAGACCCCAAAGACGGTCCAGCTGATGGAATTTGCCCCAAACAAAGCCAGACCCACCAGGCTGAGCTGACCCTAAAACCCACCATTCCTCTAGTTACATGAGCCAACAAATAAACGTCTTTATTGTTTCAGATCATCTGAGTTGGACTTTCTTTTCCTTGGAGGAAGAACATCCTGACTGATAAAACCAGATGCTTCAGCACAATACGTAGACTTCTAATGGCTTTTACAACATTTATCTCATTACACCAAGACACAGAAATAAAATCAACATGAGGTCCTGTAACGCGGCACGCATTTGAAAGTAGGAATACACGCATTTTTCAGAAGTTCAAATGGTACAATTAAATGTCTTTGTCAAGCATGTGTTTTCCTTATCACTCTATGAGCTTTGTAAGGCCTGTAAATAGATTAAAATTTTTAGTATTAATTATTCCCACTGGTTCTGTAGTCATGCACTGAAGGGCTGCATTTTTAAGTTTCAGTAATTGGACTCTGGAGACTTACAGAGAGGAAGACCATACGTTAACATGTCATACTCTATTCTCAACATGTGCCTGTCATTATCTTCCAACTCAGTAACGCTTATAAATGTACAAGCTACGTATGCGCTACTGAAAGTCTTTAAAATCCTGCAGCTTGACATTTAGAGCTATCATCGCCAGCAGGAGCTCATTTCAGCTGGGTTGCGCTTATTGTTTCAAGTATGCCCTCTAGGTTCTTTGGAAACAATGTAAAATATTGTGGGCCAAAAACCCAAAACCATGACCCACACCCTCCATCAGGTTTTCTGTGACTGGAGCTCTGTGTAACAGACTGAGTGGGAATAAGGGCCATGAGACGAACTGGGTGATGAAGTAAGTCTCAAGTCTACCTCGGTACCAAGTGATTTGATCATTCTGGAAAATTCGGTAATGAAAAAACAATCGAAATATCAACAGTTATTTCACTGAGTCGACTGATGCATGCAGTCAAAACCCTTGGCCCCATCTGACCTAGACTGGCTCCTTTAACAGTCTCGCATCCCTGATGAAGAAAACCAACTAGCTGCGGTCTCCCCTCACACAGCGACGCCAAACCCAGTTACAGCAACTACAAAAACCCAACCTGTCAGAGTCCAGGTAAAATTGTGCCGTGTCAAAAGTTCCCTATGGGGCTTCCCTGGTGGTGCAGTGGTTGAGAGTCTGCCTGCCGATGCAGGGGACGCGGGTTCGTGTCCCGGTCCGGGAAGATCCCACGTGCCGCGGAGCGGCTGGGCCCGTGAGCCATGGCCACTGAGCCTGTGCTCCGCAACAGGAGAGGCCACAACAGTGAGAGGCCCACGTACCGCAAAAAAAAAAAAAAAGTTCCCTATGTCAACTAAGTTGGCCATTGCCAAGGGACATCTTTTTGCAAGAGAGGGATCTTCCAGCTAGCAGTGATTGTGAGGATGGAAACTGATCTATAGGTGTGGCTTCATTCATCCCCGCAAGGTAGTTGAGGAAACACAGAATTTCTCAATGACGCTTGGGTCAGAAGCCTTTCAGAAATGACCCACCAAGTTACCACCAAGTGTACTTTCTCTTATGTAAGGTTATCCAAGCTAGTAAATACATTTCAGGGCTAAAATTACTCAATTCTCTTTCCTTCTCTCTCCCTCCGCCAACCCTATATATTATGCTATACATTTATTGCTATTATTATTATTATACATATATTATTATTATACATTATATATAAATACATAGTATTATATATATAATACATATAATCTCGTATATCTGAAAGATAATACTGTATATTTACTGTCTGTACGATACTGTATATATTATATGTATAATACAGAGAGAATACTGAATATATTATTTATATATATTGTATACAATATGCATATATAACAACTTATAGATTTACATATACCTGTAAAACAACATTTTGTAAAACTTTTTTAATCTTTAAGAAAATTCATTGAATAAACTGAAGAACAAATATCTCACAACTAGGGCAATCTTTGTCCCAGTGTTCCTTGCAAAGATTTCCAACACCCAGCACATTTTTGGGCACCCAGCTCTGGACAGCCTTCTACCCATCCCCAGAGTCATCAAAGGAAGGAACTAAAGGCAGATGATGGCTCAAAGGACAGAATGAATGAACCCTCACCATCATTTCTCAAGATTCTGTGACACCTCCCATTTTCTACTTCTGTTCCTTTAGAGTAAATTAAAGAAGCTTTGGATAAGGGGGTGAAATTACATTGTCCTTCAGCTTGCTTTGCTTGTTGGGTGATCTGGGAACAATCTTCACATTTTCGTTTCTGTGTCTGCCTCCGTTTCCAAGGGCTTTCCAATGGCCCTGTGGCTACTGAACTTCCACTGGCTTCACACGTTTCTATTCTAGTTTTGAAATAGTTGCCGTTTTTATCGTACCGAATAGCTGGCTTGACTACATTTCTCACTCTTTTAGCTGCTGTGTCAATACTTCAAAACATTCAGTCAGTTAACTCAATTCAGTCAAAAATTGTCACAATGTTTACATTGTGTTGACACAGCCCATGGCATTGGAGGAAATACAGCTCATTAAGTTCTTAGTGATTCTTTACGGAGCAGAGCTACACACTATAACAGAGCTACAAATGTAACCACCGTGACAAAAGGAAGGAAATGAGGTACTATTGGGGTGCCAACTACGTGCCAGGCACCGTGGTAGAATTCATCCACATTTTAGCTCATTTAATCACACAATAATCCACACCATTCATGCTATCACCCAGAGCTGGACTGAAAATGATAGTTTATTGTGGAGTTCCTCTTTACACACTAATACTCAAAGAATGCAGGAAGAACAATAGGCTTCCCAGTCAAGTTTCACTTAATGGTTTAACTTTCTTGAACCTGTGTTTGGTTTTGTTGCAAACTGATATAGCTCCTTTTACAAACCAGGATGCAGAGCCCTCAGCCTCCAACCATCACGCACCCAGGGAGAGTGGACTTCAGAGGGGATTAGATACAGATGCAGAGGTGGCGCTGGGGGAGGGAAGGGAGAGGGGAGCATGGGGAGGCTGTAGAGAGAGGCATGTGCTCAGACCTAAGGACAGTATCTGTGAAATACAGGCACAAACAAGCCGTCTGAATGCCTACTGTGTGCAGGTACAGGGCTAACCCAGGGAGTTTAAGGAAACAGGAGGAGACACTAACGAGTAGCCCAGGAGTGTTAACGAGCCATTTAGCAAAGGCTCTAAGGACCTCTCAATGAGAATGTCCTGAGGCACAGAGTCAGGGCAGAAGAAGGCCTGGGGCAGCCTGGAGAGCAGAGAGTAGATAAAGAAACCCCTAGAAACAGTCCCATAGCAGCTGTTACCTGTAATATACACGGAGTTTACATTTTAAATGAATTATTCTATTTTTCCTCGAAAAATCTCTGTCTTTAAAAGAACTAGTGAAATATCTACACCTTATATCCCTGCTTGTCCTCGATGTTCCGTGCCCAGAGAAAGTCCAACCCCGGGCTGGCACCGGCCTGAGCCACCCTAATCATTTCTGAAGTAGAGGAAGCGCACATCCTTAAAAGCAACCCATCCACCTCCTGGACTTTCATAAAAATATTGATGCAGTAAGGGAATTGTCGCAGGTGGAATAGATTTTCCCCACAATTATAAAACTCGGCAGATTCGTGTCTTGAATGACAATCATAGAGACAGATAATTAGGTCCTAATTTCTGCTCCGACGTTCTGCAGTTCTCAACAACTAATTGGTAATTTACTCATGAATCTCTGCTCTGCTTGTATCTCACAGTCACACACCAAAAAGTCAGAGTCAAAGGAAATTGCTTCCTATCTTATGTTTTTCTCAAATTAAAAAATTTGTATCTCACACACAGTTTTAAAGGGTATGAAATAAAGCATTCTTTGAAGTTCCCAAAGAGTTATTAAGATGCTAGTAAGCCTTTATGGATTTATTCTAAGGAAAAAAAGGGGAGAAAGGAACGACGAAGGGAAGGAACGAAGGAGGGAAGGAGCGAAGGAGGGAAGGAAGGAAGGAAAATGACTCTGCGGTAAAATCACAGACACGCACGCGCACGCACACACACAGGACTGTGGGTGCCATGGGGTAAGGAGTCTTCGAATGCTTCTGTTTCTTATTGCTAATACTTTCTAAATATTTACAGAAAGGGCAAAAACTATTCTAAAAAGGAAAAAAAATAAAAATCACTTCTAATTCAATCTCCCAGCATTAACCACTGTTGATATTTTTAGGTTGACCCTTAGCATTAGATTCTTTGAAGAGAACATCCTGTGTTCTTTAAAAATCTAATAATAGGGCTTCCCTGGTGGCGCAGTGGTTGAGAATCCGCCTGTCGATGCAGGGGACATGGGTTCATGCCCCGGTAGGGGAAGATCCCACATGCTGCAGAGCGGCTGGGCCCGTGAGCCATGGCCACTGAGCCTGCGCGTCCGGAGCCCATGCTCCGCAACGGGAGAGGCCACAGCAGTGAGAGGCCCACGTACCGCAAAAAAAAAAAAACAACTAATAATAAATTAAAGGAGGAATCCTACTGCCTCCCTGGCCCATCTCCTCAGACCTACTTCCCTTACCTGCCAGTGAGTGGCAGTATAGTGGGATACCCACACCCATCCCAGGCTGCCTCACCCCACCCTACCCTAAAACCTCTAACCCCATGAACACACATCAGCTGCCACTTGGCCAAAGTCCTAATGCCCAAAACGGGAAGAAGTTCAGATCTAAATAATTAAAATGACGTTTTGGTTTCTCTGTTCTTCCTTCACATAAAATTTGGTTAGATCTGTACAAATTAAGAATTGTATATTATGCCATTTGCAGCAACACAGTTGGACCTAGAGAACATCAGTGTATGGATGGACTTCTCCCTGAAAACCAGGGAGCTGCACAGCCGCACGTTCTCCTTGCTGGGCCCTGTAATGAACCTTTCTCTGCTCCAGAAAAAAAGAAAAAAGAATGTATATATTAACTTATATAATATTGTACATTAAATAAGTAAATCAATAAAAGTGAATTTTAAAAGAATGTATATATTGAGTTGTCTTAATATGGGCATTTCATGGTGTTCGTGAAATTCACTTCGGGAGACTCTCTGGAGCAACTGCCTCTGGAAAAGAATTTCCACCCAGTTTAAGGGACAGAACTTAGTTTTTATGGGGCCTGAAGTCTAAACAATTTAGAGTGGTGATTTCTTTAAGAAAAATAATACAAAATCATGAATGCAAAATGTAGCATGAAAATAAATATTTATTTAGAATGAGAAAAGAATTCCCAGCTAATAACAGATCTTTAAAACCTGACAAATACCACAACGATAACAAAATCCAGAAAAACGACATAACCTGTTTGTGAACTGGTTCATCCACCACTATGATATTTTTCCACAGACTAGCTTCTGGCTCTACTTGCTTCTCCTCCACTCCTTGCCTCCGTGAAGTGCCGGTACCAGAGGACAGGTACCTATCACAACTCGGCCTCTGACCCTACAGCTTCGTTTCACAACACCAGATGAGTTGGTACAGTGGGTGGGAGGGCATTTGGAAACCCATTCCTGCACTAGACAGCCAGCAACAGTCTATAGCCTAACTTTGAACCACACAACTATAACCTGCTAAACCCCCCTAAATGTATCCCCAACACAACTTCCATTAGCCAGATCCCAAAAAGGCCTGCGGCCACTTTCAAGGCCACCCAACTAGAGGGGAAGTACGACAAGAAGTCAGAAGAGAAAGACACAACCGTCCCAACCAACTGCAACGGAAATATCTTACTAGGAACACAGTGCCTCTGGGAAGGGTTCATACCCTGGGGGGCCTGTTTAGCCCCATTAGCTTCCAGGTAAATCCACGTCTACCCCATGGTGTACTCACACTGCTGAGGAGTACTTTGTCCAGCACCCCAGAAGCTGGCATCTCCAGAGAAGCTAAAACTGGTGAGGGGGTGGTCACCAAATTAGATATGTATACAAAATGAACTTGAGAGGTCCTGGAGAGGAGTTCTAGAAGGTTCTCCCAAACAGGGAGGTGAGAGGCCAGCCCTAGCTCAAGACAGAGAAAACAAACCAAACATGAGCCCCAGAGAAAAGTCACAAGGGACACCCTCCTCATTATAGCATGGATTTGCAAAGGAACTGCTCTTCACAAGAGTAACTCTATACAGTTCGCTCCAATGAAGAGCAACAGCTGTTTATTTATTTAAGTGTGGTGAAGAGCTCTCCCGGATACTGCCAGGGAGGCCAGCAAGTTCTCAATACAAATCGTCTACCAATAATCTGAAACCCTTAATCTTGATAGAACCCTGCTGTTGGAAAAATGTAGCTTTGGGGCATCTCACAACTCCAGCCTCTGCGAGTTACTGGCTATATGACCCCAGATAAGGTACTTAGCTGCTCAAAACCTGTTTCCTAACGCATAAAATGGATGTAATAATACCTACTCTAGGTTTGTTGAGGCTTCATGATATTTGTGACAATTATCCCACAAATGAAATTTTCAGCCAATAGTTGCCATTATTAGAAAGCTGCCTTTCCCATTTACTTTGCCATGTTTGGTGACCTTGCCTGTTACACAAATAAATAAGTGCTTGCTTGTGAAATTGAGATTAAAATCCCAAATGAAAATTGAGAGTATGTGGTCAAGCTACATATTGATCAGTCTGGTTTGTTAAAAATAAAACCTTTCTAAGGATGTGAGTTGGGGGTGTATATCTGGGGAGGGTGGGAGTGGAGTGAGAGGAGAAGGTATTAATTATAAGTAACAAAGTTTTATTTTTTATAACTGAAGGCTATATAAATTCCAAAGTAGTCAGGACTGATTTAAAGACTAACATTTTGGGGGGAGGGGTAAATTGGGAGATTGGGATTAACATATACACACTACTATATGTAAAACAGATAACTAATAAGGACCTACTGTATAGCACAAGGAATTCTACTCAGTATTCTGTGATGGCCTGTAAGGAAAAGAATCTGAAAGAGTGGATATACATATATGTATAACTGATTCACTTTGCTGTACACCTGAAACTAACACAACATTGTAAATCAACTATATTCCAATAAAAATTTAAAAAAAATAAAGATTAGAACTTCTGCTACTAAAATATGCATCCTGGCGGTTGAAACCCTTGAGATTCAAGAGCATTAAAGCATGTAAGCTTATGTGAACTCCTAGACTCTATTATTGTTTTATTTTTCCCTCAAATATGCTCATTTTGGCATTTAAAATATAACTGATACATATTCTAAATCAACTATACTTCAATAAAAAAATAAAAAATAATTGATATAAATGTGTTTGCCTACCCACCGGGAACTCAGCCCCACACAGCTACAGCACACCAAACTACCATTCAATGAAAGACGCCCAAGTCAGCCCTCATTTCTCTCTAACTTATCAGCGCTTTCCTTCAAGTCCTGACTAGTTCACAGGAAGAACAGATGTGCGATTTTTTTTTTACTTTTTCAAAAACTTTTCAGCAAGTGTTATTAGAGAATTGAGTGTTTACATTTCAAAACGCTATGGATTTCCTGGGTTCTGTCCTCTCTTATTAAGACCCAGGAACTTATCGTGGTTGCAAACTCTTTGCGGTGAAGGGTGAGGCCCGTGGAAGGAAGTAGGAAGCCTTTTCTTCACGCTGCCCCTGAGAACCGAATGGGGAGCCATTTGCGCCGC
This sequence comes from Delphinus delphis, assembly GCF_949987515.2. Lineage (NCBI taxonomy): Eukaryota > Metazoa > Chordata > Mammalia > Artiodactyla > Delphinidae > Delphinus > Delphinus delphis. Next base: position 164,332,206 of record NC_082684.1, read on the forward strand.
AATGAACACTGCCAGGGTCACTTCAATGGGTTTTAGACTATTATCTTCTTTTGAAGTTTCTATCTCCAAGTTGTGGAATATCCACCATTACGAGAGACTTTTGAAAAGTTTAAATCCTAGAGAATAATTCATTCGAACTACAGATTTTCCATTGTTTCGTTTGTTCTTTCAAGTCTCATTTTCTCCTATAAAATCTACAGTTTAATTGCTGCTATTACTGGTTGATAGCATTAATTTTTTTTCTCCTAATACCTTATTGCTGCTAAACCTAAAATTTCTAATCCTGCCAAATCACTACTATTTTATTAAACTATTACATCCCCCCCACCCAGGATCTCACATATAAGATCTCACCCAGTTTAATTCTTGATACATTTCCCTGCCAAACAGCTGAAACCCCAAATCAGTGATAATTTTTTGCTGTCACTGGGTGGCTAGACTTTAAGCACAATTCTTTCTTTTTTTTTTTCCAACTGGAAATTTTCTGATCTGTGAACTTAAAAACCCCGTTTACGGGACAGTTCCTTGATCTCACTGCAACCTCCCCCGCGGGAGACCTTTCAGGACGTCCTCCACTCAGCTATTTCCATATATTAGGGCTCTTGTTTGTCTATTGCAAGAACTCCCAAAACTTTCAGGAGTTTTAGCACTAGATCATTACTTATTTATAAACCTCCTCCTTTAAAAAAAAAAGAAAGTCATAAGGCACTTATCTAATTTAAAGAGGATGAATATTAATTTTGTATCCAAAATGTTGATTCTCCTGTGATCATCAGACACGGTCTCCAAGCACAGAGGTACGTTTCCTTGCAGGTGTTTGACTTTCCACCCCCTGTGGCTAGAAACCATGTCCCCCAGGTCAGAGAAAAGCTATCAGCTTTTCCAAATTGCATTTTACTTTGTCAAGAAACATGGCACTGTCCTCAAATATCTGTAAGGGTCATTCAAGAGCACTTGCTTTATCAGGACGCCTTGAGAGAGAGACAGAAGTATGGTAAAAATACAAATGTTAAGGTTCACAATCTTGGAATAAGCACTGATTTTTAAAATAATAGTTAAAATTTGTAAAGGTGGCTCTGAAATGCTCAGATTTTGAGAACCAGAATTAAGAAAGCAGAGGGTGATAGCGTTCTCCTCTGCAGAGGGTATTTTGTTTCGCTCTGCTTGCTTGAAGTCAGAGCTAATAATCCAAAGTTTTTAATGGATGATTTGGCCAAAGACCATCAGGCCGTCTTGCCGATTTGCAGCCCTATTTTCCATGTGCATTACTCTCTACAGACAAGTATAGCCCTTGGTACACTTTTTAAAATTAGAATTGAATGAAAAACAAAATGACTTTTAAAAATCACTTTTACCCCCAGCTCTTTGTCTCCCTCTCACAGCTGCACCACCTCCAGCTTCAGGAGCAGGTTGCGGGGACACAAACAAGCAGAAATTCCTTAACTTGCACTTACAATCTGAAAAATAGTCAACTAAGTATTGGGAGAAGCAGTAAACGGAAGACTCGGCCAAATTTGCCTTGGATGGGCTGACCTTCCTAGGTGACTCCAGACAGAGGGATGCAGGGCCCTGACTGGGCTCCCGCGCTCACCGCCCCCGCCTCGCCCCCCTCACCGTGGGCTCCGCAGGGTCAGGTATGCACACTCGCTGCAGAGGACGGGGGCGGGTCACGGCCTTCATGGATCAGGCCATTGGCAGCCTACTGGGGGCTTAGGCGCGGCCATGGCCATGGGAAGGGCGGCTCCTCGGACAAGGCATCCAGGGTAGTGGGATGTGGACATCCGGGTCTCCACTGGAAGCAACCTCGGCTCTGGCCCCCCAGCAACCTGTTGTCTCGCTCAGGCCCTGCGCAGGGTACCACGTTTTCAGTTCCTCTTCACCTGCATTTTGTGGCAGAAATCCCGTGACCCGGGGCCGTGGCCACTCTGGGGCCGAGCAGAGTGGTGGTCAGAGGACACGCTCTTCCGACCTTAATGTCCAGCACCCAGACACTGGAACGGCCCATCACTTGCCCCATAACATGCCGGACGGACGAGGGTAGTGGGATTCCATCTTGTTGACAACTGTCTTCCCCACGCCAGCCCCTGCAGACAGAGCGCCTGACCAGCATCACCCGGAGGGGCCGAGGCCGCCCTGTCCACCCGTCCATGGCCATCCAGATGACCATTTAAACAAAGGGCCCAGGGAAAGATTGTGGAAGCGCTCTGTCCTGACCAGGAAGCATCACCAAGGTCTCTTTTGGGTAAAAGGAGAGGGGACGCCAGTGCAGCACCGTGCAGAGCCAGCCCTTCCTGCGGTGCGGGCCCGGGGTCCCTGTCCCGCCCTGCGAGACCCAGGAGGGAAGCTGGTGCAGACCCAGAGCCAGGAGGGAGACTCCATGGATCTCTGTGGTACTGTCTGAACCTTACCCTACAGGCATGAATCTCCCGTTTTACAGAAAAGTTCCTTCACGGAATCGTAAAGCTGCATTTTGACCTGCTCTTTACGCTCCTAGAGCACGTGAAGAAACTGAAGCCCAGAGAGGCTAAGGGCCTGGCGGGCGGCTTCCAGAAGGCCTGGGCGAGGGCACAGTGCACCCAGTATGCCATGTACCCTCGCCGTCCTCGCCGGCCCCGCCAGCTGCAGAGAGAGGAGCAGGGAGCGTGCCCAGGGCCAGGTCTCGGCCCTCCGGCTCCGCCAGTGTCACCCTAGCCCCACCCCCGCCGAGCCCCACCGCTCTGCTGACTTCCACCCCCAGGCTCTTCTCCGGCCCTGCACCTTCCCCACCAGCGCCTCCTGCCCGGAAGCCCCTTAAATCCCCTTCCCCTTCAAGACCGGCCGTCAGCACTAAACAAGCACTTACTGATCACCTGCCCGTCAGCCCCCAGCGAAACACAAAATGCCTTGAGATTTGCACAGCAAACGGGCCTGGGCTCGCGTGTTGAATAAGCAGTGGCCCCTTCCAGAAGCTTCCTCTGGCTTCTGGCTCCGTCAGCATCTACTTAGCACCAACACGTGTCAGAAGTTGCACCCGGTGTTTACAAATGTCACCCCAGTCTGTCCCCCAACACTCCCATAGGCCTATGTGCCCGTGACCTCATCTGACTGAGGAGAAGACAGAGGCCCAGAGAGTTAGTAATGGCCCATGGAGGGAAATGTGAGACCCTCTTTTTTTCCTCTGTCACAGCTGCATCCCTGAGTGAAGACAATGACAAAAGGAAACAGAGCCCCCCACCAACTCATAACTTTTTCTCAAAGAGAAAAAAATAAAAATGCTTGTTGTTTTAGACCACTAAGATTTGGGAGTGTTTGTTACTGCAGAGTACTCTAACCTATCCTGACTGCTACAAGTTCCATGTAATGAGATAATGTAATAATATTTCACCAATTTAAAATAATGTTAAAAAAAATAAACTGGAGTGAATTAGTAATTCCTCTGAATTACAGAAATTTTAAGAAAAGATGTTACTTCTGACAACAGTCTGCTGTGATATTCACCCACCCCCTGATTCCACCATTTACTGGAACTCTCTCAGCTGTCCTATCAGTGGAGAGTAAGTGATGTTATTTTAAATGGTTTTATTCCCAGTTGTTTCCTTTCTAGTCTGTGTCTATTAAGTACGTAGGAGGGGATATAGCCAAATGGATAACAGTGTAGGCAAAGGCAGATGGACCTGGCTTTTGGTCACATCTCTATAACACACCAGCTGGTAACCCTGAGCATGTCATGCCCCTCCGTGCATTAAAAAAAAAAAAAAATGGGGATAATACCTGCCAGCACAGAACATGGTGGGCGGTAAACCTGACTGGCACATAGTCAACCTCAGATAATGGCCTGACATTGACAGAAGTTGTCCAGAGCAAGAGCTATCCCTTTTACATTTAACTCACTTTGCATTGTTCTGCCCGGGGTGGCTAGTCTGCAAATGGAGTTGGCAGACAACGTGTTTCAAAATGAATGAACTCTTCTTCTTCCTCCAGTTCATGGTTCATCAGCTAATTCCATCTCTTGGGTTGGAGATTCCTGCTGTGGCATTTTTAGATGCACACATTCAATTTCATTTTTAAATTGGAATTTCGATAACCCATAAAAATAATTCAGATATACCTATGAGAGTCTCACTCCAGTTTCCCCCGTGGGAAGCAGTGTTGGGAGATATTAAGAACATGGGTTTGGGAATGAGTCAGGGCAGGGGTTGAATCTCAGTTCTGCCTTTGACTACGACCTACAGCAAGCACATAATTCTCTAATTCTCCATTTCATTTTCTCTCTAAGGGGTAATAATACTCATCCTACAGCATGGTCATAAAAGTGAACTGAACATGCATGCTGAATAAAGCACATTACCTGGGATACAGTAACTGCTCACTTAAAAAAGACCAAAAAAAAAAAAATTTCGTTTCCTTCCATGTTGTGTTTCTGAGTTTTTGACATGGTTTACTAAAATTTAAGCTCCTGTGAAGAGAGTGGTGATTTCAAGACTGAAGGTGTCAACAATCTCACTTTCTCAGAGCCCCTGCTATTCCCTTTTGTATTGAGAGAGGTCACGTCAACACCATTTGGATTTTAAAGTTAAGATCGTCCACAAACTGGAAACCAACAGTCGCTAGTGTTAAGAAATGAAAGCAAACTCCAGGCAAGCTATTTCTTCTTAATCACTCAATTAAGCTGAAAACTATTACAATTCTGCTCTATTTCATGTTTTCAGTCCAAATGAAGCAGCATCCTTTGAACAAAGGAAAATCAGTTGATTCACTGTAACGCACTGCTGAAAACAAGAGTGAAACGGAGCAGGACCCTATGGTGCTTGCCCCTCCCCCCATGTCCTCAACCTGCCTTTCATCTGTGGAAAAACTTTAGCCAAAGAATAAGTTTAATCAGAGAAATGAGAAAATGCAGAAACAAAGGTAAACAGTCAAAAGAGACCAAATAATAGTAGTTTAGTCATTAAGCATAGTTAAAGACCTTTAGTTCCTTCTCAAGGGCTACAGATCATATTCTGAGCCATATCCCGTGAGCTGTCTTATAGAGACCGAAACCCTCACCAGGTGGAAGAAGTTAACTACATGATGACCAGGCTGTCGCCATGACATAAGCTGCCACAATTCCGAAAATTGACCCTGGAACTGAAGATTAACTGTACCTAAAACAATCAAGATGACGCTGACCAGACCACCGATGACCAACGTCAAGATGACTGTCAGAGCTGACTGCGCTGTTTCTGCATGTAGCCCCCTCCCCGCATCTATAAAAGCTCTTGCCCACTGATTGTCAGCGGGGCAGTGACAGGCGTCCGCCCTGCACCCCCCAGTTGCCCTGCCGGCCTCCAAAATAAAGCAAACTGTCCTTTCCACCAACCTTGCCTCTTTATTAGCTTTTGAGCAGGCAGCAGCCAGACCCCACTTTCAGTAACAGTAGGACACAAGCTCATTTACTCATTTTTATTGAGAACTCACTCTGCGGCAGCACTTCTGGGTACATGCAGTGATGAGTAAGACAAAGCAGCTGCCTTCGTGGAACTCATATTCTAATGGAGGAGACAAGCAAACGCATAGATAATAAAATGTATTATTTATTGTAGAGGTATCTGCCTTAAAGAAAAATAAGAGAGGATGAGAAGATAGAGTGATGTTGGGGGAGCCAGCAGTTTCAGTCGCAAGCGGGAGAGAACACGGGAGGAGGTGCAGTCAGCTCAGTGACGCAAACAAGCAAGCCAGCGATAGGTGACCTGGAGAAAGAGCCTCCCTGGAAGAGACAGTAAAAAGCCTTGCAGCAGAACACACTTGCCAAGTCCAAGGAACAGAAAGCCAGCCAGTGTGACCAGCAGAAGTGGGTAAGGAGAAGAATGGTAGAAAATGAGGTTAGAAGACAAAGCAGCAACCAGATCGTGTAGGTCTCTGACCCAAGCTGCTGAACTTGGATTTGAGGTCAGGTGTTCTAGGAAGACTTCAGAGGGTTTTGAGCAGGAGAGTGACTTGGTCTGACTTAGAGTTTTAAACAATCACTTAAGTTTCTATGTGAAAGTGGACCACAAAAGAGCCAGGGTGGGAGGCGGGGGACCTATTAGGAAGTGGCAGCAGCTGAGGGGAGCGGTGATTACAGCTCAGATTGGAGTGGTAGTGGAAGTGAAAATTGGTCATATTGGGGGAATATTTCGAAGATGGAGCAAATAGTACTTGCTGAACAACTGAACCCGGGATGTGAAGGAGAAACAGGAATGAAGAGCAACTCCTAGATTTTAGGCCTGAGCAACTGTGTGAAACGGGGTGCCATTTGCCGAGAGCTAGAACACTGGGGGGCAAGGAGGGTTAGGTGAGAAAGTCAATAATTCCGTTTTAGATATTAAGTAGGAGATGCTGATTTGACATCCAAGAGGTGCTGAGTAGGCAGTGGGATATATAAATCTGAAGCTCAAGGAAGGAGTCTGGGTTGGAAATAAAGTTGAGATTCACCAGCATTGCTGAGTCACTAAAACCATGGGACTGGAAAAGGCCAAATCAGCTTTAATAGATGCAGAGAAGCCAGCTGAACTCACAGGAGCCCCCTCCAGTGACCTGTCACTCAGCAGGACCCTCCTTTAACGTTTCAGAAAGCTTGAGAGCCATCGATTTGTCCGGAGGGAAGAGACATGGAACAACTTGCTTCCTCCAGAAGAGGCCAAAACAAGGCTTGGCTGTGAGGTATAACCAACACCCCAAGCCTCTTTCACAGAGAGAGAGGAGCAGACCTATAGAGATCAAAGAACAAGGGCCTTGAGAAGGTCACACAAATACAGCCAGAGGTCAGAAGAACCGGAAGCATGGATGTTTTTAGAACTCAACAATTGTTCTCCAAAAAGTGAGTGTCAGGTGGCATTCGTCATTCAGGGCAGTAGATTAACTAGCCTCTCTGAACTGAGAACAGCAAATAAAAACATCTGGGGGTCACTAAAATTCTTACAGATGGCAGCTGTTAAAAAAAGATGTTTACCTTGTTCGCACACATAATTAGGAATCAAGGCTGCATCAAGGCAGAAAAGGCATTTTACTACATCATGTATTGATTTACGACACGCTTACCTCATCTGAGATGTGGAGATCATTCATGCTTCCTGAAATATAGGTCATCAGTCAAATCTCCCAGAACATATTACAAAATGGAAAAGAAATGACTCTTTTTAAAAAATGATATATTGCACCGTCTTGTAGCCCTTTATGGTAGAGAAGAGTTCAAGGCCACTGGCTTTGACATTCATAGCCCCCATAGCTTTTATTTATATGATAAAGTAGAAGTTGTTCCTCTCCAAATCGATTTTCTCTTCACCTGTACAAGATTAGTGTTCAGTAATTCTTTCTACAGGTGTTTTGTATCAAATCAATTCCCAACGCCCCTCACGGTCTTCCCAACGCCTCTCACGGTCTCAATCACCAAACGGAAAAGTTAGCATGGTTAGCAGTTTGGGGCAATGGCTGGAAATATAACCAAAAAGGACTACACCAAATGTTTAACAACTGTATTTTACACTGTTGTTGCTTCCAAATGTTTTGTTGTTCTGGTGCTATTTACTTACCTACTTTAAAAGTTTTTTAATAAGAAGAAAAATAATTTAAAAACTCTAAAAAAAAAAAAAACTCTAAAGATTCCCCCATTGCCTATCAAATTAAGTATAAACTTAAATCTGATATATTTTAGGCCACAAAATGAACCCAAAACTCTCTGCAGTCTCATAAGCACCACACCTCCTTCTAAACTTCACTAGCAACAATAACAACAACAACAACAGCAATAATAATAGCTAACACCTTTCAAGCATTTACTATAAATCAGGAGCAGGTCCAAGAGTTTCACACGTCCTAAAGAATTTAATCCTCACAACTAGCTGGTGAGATACTATTATTATCCCACCTCTTTAAAGATAGAGGACTGAGGCCCAAAGAGGTTTGTGACTTATCTAAGGTCAGAATGCAGTAGAGAATGCAGTACAGCTGGGATCTAGAATGCAGTAGAGCTGGGATCTAAATCCTTGTCCTTGTCTACCTGCATCTTCAATACACTCCTTGAAAAAAAATCCATTCTGTCAAAGCCCATTTCACATGCCACGTTTTCCATGAGGACTTCTTGGCTACTCCCATCAAATTAACATCTAATCTTCCCTGGAGCTTATGCAGCATTTTCTTCATGTTTTCATATCTCCTTGATGACCCTAATTATATTCTACCTTTATGTATTGTTGGGTTTTTTGTCTTAGACCCTTCAGTAGCCTGTAAACCGTTGAGCACAGGGACTAAATCGTCTTCATCCCTGCATCCCAGGCAGCAGCTAGCAGAGTCCCTGGAACACTGAAGGCTCTGGATAAATGTGTTCAGCGAATGAACTTTCTTCTTTGTTTCAGTCTAAATTTTCCCAGGGTGCAAAACAAAAACTAGTCTCAACTTACAGGTGTGGTATCATGTGTCCTGGCCTTGTGTTATGTCAACCTCAGCACTGTTGAGAGAAAGCCAAATAGGTATTCCCCCATTTTCCAGAAAGTCATTTCAGGGAAAAGGATAATTGTGTGGATTGGCACTTGCCATGTCAGCTAGGCAAATGTCCTAAATAGTTGCACTTTTTCCTAAGAGCTTAAGACATAATCCAATTTTGCAATTTCATGAAAGTGGATATAGCTTTTCCTCTAAAATAAAGAAGAATGTGGGGAGGGGGGATTGGATGAAGGTAATCAAAAGGGACAAACTTTCAGTTATAAGATAAATAAGTACTAGGGATGTAACATACAACATGATAAATATAATTAACACTGCTGTAGGTTATATATGAAAAGTTTTTAAGAGAGTAAAACCTGAGTTCTCATCACAAGGAAAAAAATGTTTCTATTTATTTAATTTTGTATCTATATGAGACGATAGATGTTCACTAAACTTATTGTGGTAACCATTTCGTGATGTATCAATATGTAAGTCAGATCCCTATGTTGTACACCTTAAACTTGTACAGTGCTGTATATGTCAATTAAATCTCAATAAAACTGAAGGATAAATAAATAAAATGAAGGATGGAGGGCGGGGGGAGAAGAGAAGAAACTGGACTTCCTCTTTTAGGAAACTCAGCCCCCATCCAAAAAAAAAAAACCCGTGTAACTGAGTGGCAGGTGGCTGACTAGCTAAAGCATGAGGTGTCTCTGATGTTGGTTTGGCAGGTTCAGGTTACCAAGAAAACGAAGGCTCTGGTTACCTTGACAACACAGGAAACCCAGGGCTACAGCATGTTTGACTAAACTCCCTTTCAAAGCCTTCATGGATTCAAAACCATTTTATCAGAACTACACGCCCGAAACTCTTGTTTCTGTGATAGAGTAAAAGTGCATCAGAAATGTGTTTTCCGGTAAATACTTGTTTTGTTTCATGGATAAAGTTACACAGCTTTAATAACTCTGAGACACCCACTCTCCTATCTTGAGCTGCCTTGGCTGTTATCTCTACTGCCCAAAGTGTCTGATGAAGAGTCCCAATGCTGTTCCAATTGACCCAGTGAGATGGCATAGCACAATTTACTTTTTTTTTTTTTTACAAGCACATTACAAGGAGCTTTGGCCTAATGTTCGGATGCTAAGTATTTCACTCTTCATTATAAAGAAAACTTCCTAGAAATTGTGATTTGATGACATCAAATTATTTCCTCTGGGAGCTAGTCAGTTGTTGCTGATACCAAGGGAAACAGACACCTTTAAAACTCCTGCCCCGACCTTGCAGCCCGAGTCTCAGCTACCCTCTCACTCCTGCCTCAGCCCTTTGCAGGCTCAGAAAGGACCTATTTTCAAGACTTCCAAACCTAGGATCTCTGGAGTGCTACTCCTCTAGAAGCTCTGAGGTTCTGCTTTTTGGGACCCTACCCACCCATCACCCCCATCTGCCAGAGCCTCTGGGACCTCGACCCCTCTCCCTTGAATTGCTGGAGTATGATCTTGGCCAACCTGGTGAAAACTCAGGATAGACTTTCCCATTAAAAACTGTTGTGAGGGGCTTCCCTGGTGGCGCAGTGGTTGGGAGTCCGCCTGCCGATGCAGGGGACGCGGGTTCGTGCCCCGGTCCGGGAAGATCCCACATGCCGCAGAGCGGCTGGGCCCGTGAGCCATGGCCGCTGAGCCTGCGCGTCCAGAGCCTGTGCTCCGTAACGGGAGAGGCCACAACAGTGAGAGGCCTGCATACCACCAAAAACAAAAAAAACCTGTTGTGAGTTGTATATATGTATATAATGGAATATTACTCAACCATAAAAAAAAGAATGAAATTTTGCCATTTGCAAAAACATGGATGAACCTGGAGGGTATTATGCTTAGTGCAGTAAGTCAGACAGAGAAAAACAGATATTGTATGTTTTCACTTATATGTGGAACCTAAAAAATAAAACGAATGAATATAACCAAACAGAAACAGACTCAAAGATACAGAGAACAAGCTAGTGGTTACCAGTAGGGAGAGGGTTGGGGGAAGGGGCAAGATATGGAAAGGGGATTAAGAGGTGCAAACTACTATGTATTAAATAAATAAGATACAAGGATGTAATGTACAGCACAGGGAATATAACCAATATTTTATAATAACTTTAAGTGGAGTATAATCTACAAAAATGTCAAATCACTATGCTATACACATGAAACCAACATAATATTACAAATCAACCATACTTCAGGTTTTTTTTAAAGTATTGTTAAGTGAGAGTTAATACCTGTATTCCGTTGGTACCATAAAATATGAGCTAAATTGAATTGTATAGACTGGCCTAACTACCCTTCCATGCCTGATAGCACTCTTTCTATCAGGAACATTTTCTAAGTTCAAACCAGTTAAGTTACAAACTCTTGAAACTTAATATTCAGTTGGATTCTGCCCATATTTACAGTTTTTCAATGGACTTTACATATTGGAAATCCCTTTATTAGTTTAAGATCATAAAGATTCGTTGCAGGGGCTTCCCTGGTGGCGCAGTGGTTGAGAGTCCACCTGCTGATGCCAGGGACGCCGGTTCGTGCCCCGGTCCGGGAAGATCCCACGTGCCGCGGAGCGGCTGGGCCCGTAAGCCATGGCCGTTAAGCCTGCGCGTCCGGAGCCTGTGCTCCGCGACGGGACAGGCCGCGGCAGTGAGAGGCCCGTGTACCGCAAAAAAAAAAAAAAAAAAAAGATTCGTTGCATATAAATATAGCCTGGAGAAAATCAATCACTTGTTTTGCTAAAAAAAAAAAAAAAAAAAAAAATAGAAAAGAAAAAAAAGCAGTCATTATAATGTATTAAATATAAAAGTAACATTTAATGTCCTTACAAGGTATCGTTGGATTTATTTTTCCATGTTTTTAAAATTTATAACAAACAGAGTTACAAGCTCAGAATTTAAAACATCATCTCTTAGTTTTGGCTAGCTTATGATAAGTAAGAAAAATCTTAAGATTAGAAGAAAACATCATTAACAAAGTTCTATTTCCTGGATGTAGTGTCTTCTATGATGTCCCCCCAGAACAAGCAGAGGGAACTCATTTTCAGAAACAGAACAGGGAAAAAAAAAAAAAAACAGTATCAGAACTTCTCCCAAACTGTCTACAACTTTTGGCATGTGGAGCATTTTCTATTGAGCCCCGTTTTCTGGGTTTTCACACTTATATTTCCTGGCTCTTCTGTTGCTTTATTTTTATGAACTTCACAGATTTGTGAAAAGGGGATTTCTTCCCAGATTGAACCATGTTTCCCTATCCTTTCACATGTTTATTCCTGGGCATACATTCACGCTTCTGTCCTGATTTTATGTTAGTATCTCTCTAACATGCAACGAACTCCTCCTTCACAAAGTCAGAAGCTAGAAAACTCTGATGCCTGCAAAAAAAACAAAAAAGAAAAGCAAGAGGCCAGGCCAGCCTGACCCAGGCCACCAAGCTCCCATGGACCGAACTCCTTCAGCTCCCAGATTCTATTCCCAGGTGACACATTTGAGGCTGTTCTGCCTCCTGCATCTGGAAACGTCTCCTACACGGAGCCCCACGAGTGACGGATGTTTTGCAAAGCAGTCAACACAGCACTAACACAATCATGGCTGACATCTCTGCCTTTGTGCTAGAAAAATGTCCTTAGTGTATACTCTTGCCAAATGTTTTATGGTGGATGTTTAATTGTCATAAGAAGTCATTTGCTAGAGGCTGGAAAGAGAGACTGGCCTGTAAGATTTTTCTCCACACCAGGAGATCAGATGAGGAGGTTCAGGTGCTACAGGGAAATCAGGACACAGGGACATGAGTCCAGTGTGGCCAGTAAGGGGGTGACAACCCTACCCAGCATTAAATAAGAATTAAAAGACTAAGCCTGTGATGTTTTGTAAAATCAGACCAGGATCTGGTATCCCACATCTGTCTCAGTACATCTTGGTTCTTGTATTGACCCATATTTCCTCTAAGAAATGTCCTGTTGTACTGGCTGAAGGACACACAACCTACCTGGGTAAATAGAAGAAAGGAGGCATTTTACTAACAATGTATAGGTAGTTTGTATTTGCAGAGTATTTAGAGCATGTCAACATATCAAATGGCTAAAAAATTGACTGTTGTTCTTCAAGCCGGGACTGGAGAAAGGACTCGTTTGTTCAAATACCTCTATCTAAGGGAGCTGTAAACCAAGTCACAGGCAAAGCGACATATGTAATGTTCTCAAGGGCTAGGGAGGGAGGACCAGAAAGAAAAAAGCAGCGATTAACCCCGAGCATACTGCTGCCTTGGAAATCCAGCAGGCTCCTTCTCATAGCGAGGTTTGAGGTCTCGAGTATCTTTCATCTCACGAGGGTCTCAAAATGCTTTGGCCTTTGCTCTCTCAGCCATGCACACCTGAAGGAATGAATGATCAGGGGACCGATTAGCAAAGCTGATTGCTACACTCTGGTGAGTCTCCAGTTGGAATCTGTTACAGCTCCCCTGTTCCAGGAGTGGGAAGTATCTAATGAGTGTGGTTAAAACTCACTGTAGAAAAAATTCCCTGGTAGTCAAATGCTTAGGCCTTCGCGCTTTCACTGCAAGGGGCACGGGTTCGACCCTGGTTGGGAAACTAAGATCCCGTAAGTTGCGCGGCCAAAAAAAAAAAAAAAAATCACTGTAGACCTCCATTCAAGATGTCCAAATCCCTGGTGAAAAAAGAAAGAGCCACTCTGTCAACCTGCAGGACCAAGCATAATCTAGCCGCTCCTGGGTGATTTATCATATTAACATTATTACTAACTAACAACAGGTATTGGGTCTTTACAACATGCCAAGAAACATGCCAACCACTTTACAAGCATTATCCCCTTAAATATTGCCAGCTACTGTATGAGGCAGGGACCACGGGCCCACCCCCCATGGTAGAACATATGCAAACATCAACCTGTGCTCCTTTCTCCATCCTGCCCCCACAGAGCAGCAATGAGCATGCCACACTCACCCCCTCAGTGTGAGGATGTTCCAGTAGAAATATAAAAAGAAAAAGTCTATTCTCAGTTACCAAATGTGCTTATGGAACTCGAAGAAAATAACTTGAGAGAAAAGGGTGCATTTATGAAGATGTAATTTATTTTTAATTTTTTACCTAAAAGAATTATAACAAAAACTAGCAATCCTCCATCCTACCCATTCCCACTCTCCCCTAGCCTAAACCTTGGGAGTCACAACTTTCAACTCTTTAAACTTATTCTTATGTTTATTTTCTTATTCCCGAATTATGTACTTATACTGCTGTATAGTGATTTCTCAAGATTAAATATTTTCTACTGACTTTCTGTTATGGTAGATAAACTTCCACACCACCATCTCCACTTTCCCACCCTCTAATCTCCCAAAATAATTATATCATAAGTTTTAGTTAAATCAGTTATTTACATTTATACGATTTTGATTGTGAGAATACTGTTTCACTTCATGGCCAAGTAGTGTACTATGATTACATTTCCTTTCTTGAATAATTAATTGGTAGACTAAAACTGTGGGGGTTTTCCCCACCTGGTAGAATGCCTGTCTCAAGATAGCAATAAAGATCAGCTATCAAAACAGAAAGTTATTTTTGGCATGCCTGGGTTTGTGGTCTGAAATTTTATATCCACTCTACCTATTTTAGAGATTTTAAAAATTGGGGATTAGAGAGAATAAATACCTTGCCTAAATTCACACAGCTGTTAAGTGGTAGATCTAGCATTAAAACTCAAGACTGTTCCCTTGAGGGCCTCTGTTCTTAAATGCTGTTTTTCCCTTGGAGATAAAGCCAACACACAGGACTTCCCTGGTGGTCCAGTGGGTAAGACTCCATGCTCCCAATGCAGGGGGCCCCGGTCAGATCCCTGGTCGGGGAACTAGTTCCCACATGCATGCCACAACTAAGAGTCCGCATGCCGCAACTAAAAGATCCCACATGCAGCCACGAAGACCCGGTGCAGCCTAAATAAATAAATAAATATTAAAAAAAAAAAAGCCAACACACAGACTACAATTTTCCAAGAGGTCAACCCCACCTGTAGAATCCACATACCTTTAAACCAGTGGTTGTCAAACTTTAATATGCGTAAGAATCACCAGGAGAGCTTGTTAAAACACCAGGGCCCCACTCCCAGATAGTATTCCAATTCAGTAAGTTGGGATGAGCCAGAGAATTTGCATTTCCTATCAGCTCTCAGGTTAAATGACACTGATGCTGCTTGTCCCGGATACTCTTTGAGAACCACTGGCCTAATAGAACAGGAATTCCTAAGGACTGGTCAGGGACATCCCATCCTGATGGGAAAAGAGTACATGAGACACTGCCCAGCCCCTGACCTCATGTCATTCTCCAAAGGCCCCTGACTGAGCCATTCATTAAGTCTGAAGAAGAAAAAAAAGTGGGGCTTGCCTGGTGGCGCAGTGGTTGAGAGTCCGCCTGCCGATGCAGGGGACGCAGGTTCGTGCCCCGGCCCGGGAAGATCCCACATGCCGCGGAGCGGCTGGGCCCGTGAGCCATGGCCGCTGAGACTGCACGTCCGGAGCCTGTGCTCCGCAACGGGAGAGGCCACAGCAGTGAGAGGCCCGCGTACCACAAAAAAAAGAAAAAAGGAGTGATTTATCTACCCTGTTTAGAGTTTAGGTTTTGGTTGAGAAGAGCCACAGACATTCAGAAAAACCTGTTTCTGACACAGTACCTGAATCTGAATAGCCCCATTAATACTATAAAAAGTTACCAATTTCTTAAGGAAAACTCTTAGTATAAACCTAGTTGTGAGGAATAAGCCTCCAGAAAGGAAGACAGCAAACACAGAACCTGGTCTCTGGCTGGTGACCATCAAGTTACAATCAGCCACTGATGGCCGCTATGAAGCCATCAGTTTGCTACAAGCACAGGAACAAGAGAGATGCCATCTCAGTGCCTCCTCGTGTTGGGAAGAAGTCACTGGGTTTAACTCTAGTGGTGAAAGGAGGCACCTCACCTGCTTCATCCCAAGAAGGAAATCCACAAGTCTACCTTAAAAAAAAAAAAAAAAAAAAAAAGTCGGCACTTATAAAGGTCTACATCCTGAAAGAAAACATTTGGGGAGAAAGAGATAATACTGAACCCAAGAGAACAGAAAGCCTAAACACAAGTGAAGACAGTGAAATTGGCCCATACTTATGAAAAATATCAGAGAATTTATCAATTTAGACTAGACACATGTCAAACTATTGTGTACCTTATTCTATTTTCAATATCTTACTGAATAGACTGTACAAGCTTAATAATATTTATCAAATCAATTGTTGACTACAAGCAGTTTGTCCTCGTAAGGAAGTAGTGGTTTATCCTTGTATGTTTTTACTCACGTTTCCACAAAAACCTGTATACAAATGTTTATAGCAATTCTATTCATATTTACCAAAATCTGGAAACAACTCAAATGTCCTTCAACTGTTTAATGGATTTTTAAAGTATGGTATATCCATACAATGGAATACTATTCAGCAATAAAAAGGAACTAGCTATTGATACATGTAACAACTAGGATGAACCTCAGAAACATTAGGCTAAGTGAAACCAGCCTCTAAAGGTTACATACTATATGATTCCATTTCCTTGACATTCTTGAGAAGACAAAACCATAGTGATGGGGAAAAGATCGGTAGTTGCTGGGGTGAGGCGGGGGGAGGATGGGAATATAAAGGTACCGCACAAGGGAATTTGGGAGGGTGCCGGAACTACTCTCTGCCGGTGTGGTGGTGGTGACATGAATCTATACCTGTGTTTAAATTCACAGAGCTGGACAGCAAAAGGAAAAAAATAGTCCATTTTATGTAGGACAGTTGTTTTAGGTTTGTTGACTATAAGTGAACTACTTAAAAGTCACTTAGAAATATGTGAAGTTTTTTTTTTTTTAAGCATAAAGAAACTTTAGATAACAGGAAGTACGGAGGTAGGGTAGTTCCAGAATTGGTTTGGGGACTCACTGACACCACCAGCGACATGGGCTTTTTCCATTTTTCTGCCTCAGCAGCAGCAGCAAGTTGGCTTGTCCGAAGGCTAGGACTGCTCCTGGTTGCCAGATAACTGTAGCTGTCCATGCAGCTCATTCAGGTGGGACCACAGCCAGTAGAAGAGAGACTGTTCCTTTCTTTGTGATTGTCTCTTCTTTTTCAAGAATTTTTTATTGTGGTAGAATATACATAATATAAAATTTACTATTTTAACCATTTTTAACTATACAGCTCAGTGGCATTAAGTACATTCACACTGTTGTGCAACCAGCACCACCACCCATCTCCATAACTTCCTCATCGTCTCATACTGAAACTCTGTACTCATTACATAGTAACTCCCCATTTCCCACTCCCACCAGAGGCTGGCAACCACTGTTCTACTTTCTATCTCTACGAATGGCTATTCTAGGTACCTCACGTAAGAGGAATCATGATTGCATCTGCCCTTTTGTGTCTGGCTTATGACTTAGCATAATGTTTGCAAAGTTTATCCATCTTGTAGCCTGTATCAGAGTTTCATTCCTTTTTAAAGCTGAATAATATTCCATTGTATGGATATACTACATTTTGTTTATTCATTCACCCATCAATTGACATTTGGGTTGTTTATACATTTTGACAATTATGAATAATGCTGCTGTGAAGATTGGTGCTCAAATATCTGTTTGAGTCTCTTCTTTCAATTCTTTTTGTGCGGAAGTTAAATTGCTGGATCAAACGATAATTCTATGTTTAATGTTTTGAGAAACTGCCATCCTGTTTTCCAAGGTGACTGCACCATTTTATCTTCCCACTAGCGATGCAGAAGAGGTACCAATTTCTCTACACCATCACTAACACTTGTTGTTTTCTGTTATTTTAATAACAGTCATCCTAATAGGTGTGAAGCTTCCTCTTCCAGTGCCTCTTCCTGTGCCCCTCATTGTGGCTTTGATTTGCGTTTCCTAATGGTAAATGATGTTGAGCATCTCTTCATATGTTTATTGGCCGTTTGTAGACAGTCTTTGGAGAAATGTCTATTTAAGTCCTTGGCCCAGGTTGAATTAGATTGTTTGTTTTGTTGTTGTGGAGTCTTAGTTCTTTATATATTTGGTATATTAATCCCTTATCCGATATATGATTTGTAAATATTTTCTCCCATTCTGTGGGCTGGCTTTTTACTCTGCTGATAGCATCCTTTCATGCACAGAAGTTTTAAATTTTGATAAAGTCCAATTTGCCTAGTCTTTTGTTGCCTGTGCTTTTGATGTCATAGCCCAGAAATCACTGCCAAACCCAATATCATAAGGTTTTTGCCCTGTTTTCTTACAAGAATTTTATAAATTTTAGGTCTTATATTTAGGTCTTTGATCCATTTGAGTTAATTTTTGTATATGGATTAGGTAGAGGGAAGATCTTATTTAAACATTTTAATTTTTATTTAGTGTCATTTAAAATAATTATTCAAATATTAAATTTATCTGTACAAGCCCCTCAAAATAGTTCCTGAGTTTATCTAAAACCTTGTATCTTAACATACTTCTTACAGTCTAATACTGAGTTGTTCACAAAACACTTCTTACCCAAAAGGTACATCCAGACATTCCTCTAGGACCTGTCCAATAGAATTTTCTATAATGAAGGAAATTTCTTTGCACAGTCCAATAGAGTAGCCACTAGCCACATGTGGCCACTGAGTACTTAAAATATGGCAAGTGTAACAGAGGAATTTGATTTTTAATTGTATTTAATTTTAATTAATTC
This sequence comes from Delphinus delphis, assembly GCF_949987515.2. Classification (NCBI taxonomy): domain Eukaryota; kingdom Metazoa; phylum Chordata; class Mammalia; order Artiodactyla; family Delphinidae; genus Delphinus; species Delphinus delphis. The sequence continues at coordinate 164,350,379 of NC_082684.1, forward strand.
AAATTTAAATACCCTTGTGTGGCTAGTGCCTACCATATTGTACAATGTCCACATATAGTACAATGTCTAGATTCTCTTAAGTTTTTCCCCCAGAAAGTTATATACTCAGCTTTTTGTATTATTCTAGCTTTTCACACAAAAGCCTTCAGCACCTCACATTGATACTATACCCTTAAGTTTAAGGTTAGATCTAAGAAATGCCAAAAGAAAAATGTCCTTGAATTTCCTACAGAATTCCTATTAAAGAAATCATATATCATGGTAGTCTCTGTTCCCTCTATAAATGCCCTTTATGACAGAGTCCTCTCATATCCAGTATTTTTAAAGCAATTTTTTCATCTTTTGGCATTAAGGTATGCTTCCTTGCACTAATAATAAGGTCCTTATAATCTTTCATCCTTCCCTTCTTTTCTTGGTTGCCCAGAAACCCAGGGCTAAGAAGAAGTACTTTTTGATGAATTGTAATTGTTCCTCTTAAACTTAGTTTTCTAGTTATAATTATTTTCTCCTCTCCCCCCCTCCCCCACTCACTTTATGCTCCCATAAAATACACCGTCTTTGCTTGTGGTCTTCTACCTTGATTGTAGTGGTTTGGTAGTATCTGTTTCTTTTATTTCCTTTTCAAGTAGTAACTAGAGAGATATACAGTGATGTGGTAATTTTAAACTCAACGCTACTCAGATACACATAGAAAATGTAACGTGTTCATTTTCTACAACTGTTTACTCTTCCTTATGAGCCCCCATCCTTTTGGGTAGTAGCCAGGGCTGGGGAGGGCTATTTAAACTGCCAATTTGTGGTATCTCAGCCTCATCAGGTTGAAAATAGTCCATTTCAGTGAGATCACTCTCTTTTGGGTGAATGTTCAGTGTTTAATTTTTCCTCTACCTGTGTAGTAGGTTGAATAGTTTTCCCCCCAAAAGTCATGTCCCCTTGGAACCTGTGAATGTAATCTTATGTCTTCTTTTCCAAGAGTTCTCAAAATGGGGAACAGGGTAGAGAAATCCTCCTCAGCTTTCAGCTTCCCTCTCTCCCCATCCAAAGCCAGCCCCACATCCCGGGATGCCTATCCAAGGAGGGAAGTCAGGACTCATGTGTCTGCCGCTGGCTTCCTCTTCCTGTGCCTCTTCATGCTACATCCTCGGGACTGAAAGGCGCCAGCTTCTACCACTTCCCACGCATATCACAGCCTTGGCTTATAGAAAAGCCTAACATTCAAGTCCCCCAGCTTTCGATGCATTAAAAGGAGCTTAAGAAACTTAGAAAACACTTCCTCTATTTCAAAGTCTGGTTTTCAGTAGTCTTGCTGTGGACTCAAACATCCTATTTTGGATATCAAACACTTAACATTGATTCGGACTTTCTTTCTGCATTTCTGTGTAATAATCCTAATCCTCCCCAAGGCAAGTAAATGCCCCTGGCAGAATAGGTGGAAATTCACACAAGCACTGAAGGCACACAAGAAAAGCCAAAAGTTGTTGGTAGATAAATAGATGATAGATAGATGGATACAGATATATAGATGATAGAGAGAGAGAGAGAGGGAGGGAGGGAGAAAGAAAGAGAGAGAGAGAGAGAGAGAGGAAGGAAGGAAGGAAGGAAGGAAGGAAGGAAGGAAGGAAGGAAGAGAAAGAAAGGGAGAAACCGAGATAGATACATAGATATTTTATATTAGGCTCCTTACAGGGAGATAGAAAGAAAATAAATTCCACTCTTTAATTTTAGGTGAATTCATTTTGGATCTTGCAATTCTTGTTGGGAGTTTTGTTTTGTTTTGTTTTGTTTTTTGCTGTACGCAGGCCTCTCACCGTTGTGGCCTCTCCCGCTGCGGAGCACAGGCTCCGGACGCGCAGGCTCAGCGGCCATGGCTCACGGGCCCAGCCGCTCCGCGGCATGTGGGATCTTCCCGGACCGGGGCATGAACCCGTGTCCCCTGCATCGGCAGGCGGACTCTCAACCACTGCGCCACCAGGGAAGCCTTGTTGGGAGTTTTTAAGGAACTGAATTATCCAACAGTATAAGTCCATAGATACTACACATAAAGGATGTACAACTTCACTGGGAAGAAAATATATGAATGTACAGAACAATAAGAGAGCCACGTGAAGGCTGCCTTAAAGCACATACGGGTAGTATGCCCTGCCTACCAAAGCAAGGCAAAAACCAGAGACCGCTGGCTGTGGGGTGTCCAGAGCAGGAGGGCATGAGTCACAAGCAGAGGCAGCTTTAGGGAGGCAGAGTGGACGGCGGGAAGATAATCTGGGCACTGCTGCCCACGGTTTTCAGGTCAGGGCACACGGAGAAAGAAATATTGGCTTGGTATGCTGGGATCAACTAGAGGAGATTGAGGGAGGTGGCCACTTATATAGTGGAGAAAATTCTTACTTTTTTTTTTTTTTTTTTGCGGTACGCAGGCCTCTCACCGCTGCGGCCTCTCCCGTTGCGGAGCACAGGCTCCAGACACGCAGGCTCAGCGGCCATGGCTCACGGGCCCAGCCGCTCCACGGCATGTGGGATCTTCCCAGATCGGGGCACGAACCCGTGTCCCCTGCATCGGCAGGCGGAGTCTCAACCACTGCGCCACCAGGGAAGCCCGAAAATTCTTACTTTTTAACCTTACATGATGATAAGAAGAAAAAATAATAATATAAATTTTCATGAATTCCAAATAAATCTTTCTGATGTATTTAAATGAGAAACTTGAGCTTACTTGCAAGAATATAACGTTTTTACACTGTTATGCCAACAATGGCAAAAATGCCAATTTTTTGAGGATCATATCTTCAAATTCTTGAACATCATCATCAGTGAGAAACTTTGCACAAATATGTGCTGAAGAACTTAAACCTATTTTTACAACTATCAAAAATGTACAGCAGTTGAAATTATATTTAAAGACTCTATTAGTGATTGCTGGGGAAACCTGGTGGTCCGGTGGTTAGGACTCCACACTTCCATTGCAGGGGGCACAGGTTCTATTCCTGGTCGGGGAAAATCCCGCAAGTTGTGCAGCCAAAAAAAAAAAAAAAAACACTCTACTATAAAAAAAATTCCTATTCTTTATTGATAAATATGACATTTAAATGCTTTATGATAATATGGATGGATTTCTAATTTAATCAGACCTCTATAAAGAGAATTTCAATTTGCAGAGTGTACATATTCTTAATTTGCAGAGTGTACACGTATTGTTAAGGCAATTCACGGGTGGCTAGCTTGGACACCGCTTCAAGGATCTACCATCCACAAATGGACAGAAGTATCTGAACTATGTACAGAGGAAGATTTAGGACCACCCTACGAGCTGCACCCACTAGAAGCCCCTGGAATCCACTCCATACCACTTGACTGTCCAGCCCTTGGGCAGGTGACTTACATCCTGGGGACCTGGAACATGAACTGGACACACCCGGGCAGCTGGTCAGAACAGCAGGGACCCTACTCTGTGGCTGGCTGCTGAGGTCAGTCCTGCTGGCAGACTATCTCCTTAGCCACAGGGTGCACTGCGGTGGGTCCTGGAAAGAAGGTGTCACTGGAGCCCTCAGCCTAGGGACCCATGGGACAGTCGTCAGACTCTGCTCCCTCTCAGGGGCCCCAAACAAATCAACTGGGGTCTGAGGGTGATTCTCCCAGGAGCTCCAGCCACACCAGGCTCTGCCAGGCTACCCTACAAGTTGAAGAGAGCAATAGCTCACGGGCACTTCCTTATAGCCCATGAGAGGCACGTAGGGGAACTAGAGAGAGAACATCAAGCCCAAAGGCCAGATATGAGACTCAGCTGAGTATGTCAGTTAGGGATGGAAAAAAAGACTAGCGGAGCTGGGAACCAAGCTGAAAGCTGGAAGAGATCAAAGCAGAGAGGCTAAGACAGCCAGAAGCAGGAGATGCATGCTCAGGAGCTGCCGTGTTATTTCATAACAAAGACCCGCTAGGAAGTATCTCCCAGAGTGTAAGCTGTGCTGATCAACTGGCCCCTTGGGTTTTAACTCCCCTGAACCTGCAGGCTGTGCCTCCTGGGGCAGAAAACAGAGTGATACAGGCGTGCAGGAGACGTGGGACGCTGACTTGAGCCAAAGCTTGCACGGAACTTACCTCTGAGGCCGAGGCTGAAGTGAGGGGACACCAAGGGGTGTGGCACAAGGTGAGAGTCCTGTGCACGGGAGCTGTTCAGAAAAGAGCGGGATAGTGTTGGCTGGGAAGACTCCTGAGGGTAGCTGGGCCTGATCCAGGTCATGCAAGATGGTGGAATTTGGGTGGAAAGAAATCAGAGGACATTCAAAGCAAAGAAATAGTATGATCAAAGACTACGAGGTGGGGGCGAGCCCAGAAAAGGACAGTGAGGGCAGAGAAGGCCTTGCCAAAGGGACACGCGGGGAATGAGAGCCAGGTAGGCAGGGGCCAGGTGCCACCCCACCTCCATGACAGGTCAACTGCAATAGAGAAACGAAGCTACCTGACTTATGCCAGAGAGCACTTGGGCAGGGCCAGCCTTACAGCTCAAGCACTCTCTGCCCACATTTAGGGTCTCCTACAGCACGGGCCAGCTACCATGCATTCAGGTGTCGATTCATTCCGCACACACGTGTGGAGCCTTTTATGCGGCAGGCACTGTGCTGGGGGCTGAGCGTGCAAAGAAAAATAAGTCAGGGACTTCCCTGGTGGCACAGTGGTTAAGAATCCGCCTGCCAATGCAGGGGACACGGGTTCGAGCCCTGGTCTGGGAAAATCCCACATGCGGCGGAGCAACTAAGCCTGCACACCTAGAGCCCGTGCTCTGCAACAAGAGAAGCCACCCAATGAGAAACCCGTGCACCACAGCAGAGTAGCCCCCGCTTGCCGCAACTAGAGAAAGCCCACGCGCAGCAACGAAGACCCAATGCAGCCAAAAATAAAATAAATAAATAAATAAATTTATTTAAAAAAGAAAACGAAGTCAGAAGGCTGCCTTGTCTATTGCTGGAGATGACAAGGAAATAGATTTTTTCCCACGGAATAATAATAGGTAATATTTACTGAGGACCTACTTTGGGTCTGGCACTGTTCTATGTGCTTTAAGTGTTTCAACTCCTTTACTCCTCACAACAATCCTGTGAGAGGGGTAGTATTATGTCCCCATTTTACAGATAGGGAAATTGAAGGCCAGAGATGTTAAGTAACTTGTCCCAAGTGGTACAGCTGGTAGGCAGGTGACAGTGCCTGAACTGGGACACACACTCTTAATCACCAGGCTGTGCCGGTCGTTCTCCGGGGAAGGTAAGGAGGAAAGCACGTGGATGGAAGGAGAGTGAGGGTTCAGCTCTAAAACTGATCCGGGACTTCCCTGGCAGTCCAGTGGTTAAGACTCCATGCTTCTACTGCAGGGGGTGCACTTCGATCCCTGGTCGGGGAACTAAGATCCCGCATGCAGTATGGCGTAGCCAAAAAAAAAAAAAAAAACTGATCCAAACAGCCTCCTAGTTCATCCCCATCCTTCCCTCCTACGGTTCAGATGTAACTCTCCCCTCTGCTCTTGCCCATCCGTCCCTCCAGCCTTTCCCTACCCCAAAGATCAGGGCCTGGAGAGGACCTATGGTCATTGCTTCACCAGCATCCAACCCCTCCCATGCTTCCCTCTTGCTAACAGCACCCAGATTTTCCTTCAAGGGAACTCCAATCTTCCAAGCACAGGGTGCTTGGGGTGGGATTGCCCCGCCTGTACACTCAGCTCCAGGGGAGGCCCTGATTGGCCTAAGCCAGTCCCAGCATTCCACCCCACCCTGTGTCACAGTGAAGGCTGCGGGGATGGGTAGTAATCCAGGCCTAAACCAATCAGCCCTGGCATTTCTGTGGCCACAAGGATCGCAAGTGCACCCCTGCAAGTCGGGGATGACCCCAGGTAGACTGGGGAGACGCAAGACTTGGGTCTGTTGTTTGAAGGAGAGAGAGCCTCTCACTCGCTCTCTCTGAACACAAATGGCCAAAGGCAGCTGGCAACCACCTTCACCAGGACAGAGGCCAGCCTCGGAACAAATCCGACACCACTGGGGTCAAAGCAGGAAGAGTGAAAGAAGCCCCGTCCTTGGTGATATCACTGAATGACTGGATCCAACCAGCCTAGCCCTGCCTGAGGTCTGGGCCCTCCCATTAGGCAAAGCAGTATGGTTCTTCATGGCCTGAACCAGTCTGAATCGGGTTAGGTTGAAACGAAAGGATTCCTTCATGACTGAGGTCCTCAGGAAGCCCCAGAACTTAACAATCCACCCGAGAATCTAGTCCAGACTTCTGCAGCCTCTGACCCTTTGGGGACATCTCCAGACAGCAGTGGGTCATGCAGCTCCCTCTCTCCCAAAGGCGCAAAAGGCTCTGGAAGAGCCCAGGCCCACAGTGCACCGAAACAGCCAACAGGGCCTGCTGGCTCCACACACAGTCTGACGGGCTTCTTTCTTCTATCATTGCGTTTTCCATTTTCTTGTTTGCAGTTAGAAACATTGCCTTTTCATTTAGATAATTCCCCCCCGTTTCTTTCGCCTGCCTTTAAAATAGATCTGTACTGAAATGCCGCTTTACAAACTTGCCCTTGATTTTTCGTGTGCATTTGTTCAAGTATTTGGTAGGTTTGCAGCCAAGAAGCCTTAGGCTCTGGATCGTTCTGTTCCTCTGCTTTCCCTTTTCAAGTACTCAGCTAAAACCCGAGATGAAACCAGACAGGCAGGGCTTTCAGGCATTTTTCTGAAGGTCGAGCGCCCCTCTTCGGCACCCCGGTCAGCCGGTGCTGGTCCCTAGTGGCTCCTAAGAGCCAAGAACGCTGCCCTTCTGCGTGCCCTTCGCTGAAGCAGCCACGCACAAAACAGCGCATCATTCAGACTGCAGGAATTTTCTTCAGAGGTTCTTCTAAAAGCTCGGAGCAACAAACAATAAAATCTTGCAGGATAACATTCAAAACACCGGAAGAAACAAGCTCTCCCCGTGTTTGAAAATCCCACGGAGGTGTGTAGAAGTGCAGCTGTAGCCACGAGGACAAGACGCTTTTCCATTTAGGTCACTAAGAAGGGAGAGCTGATGGCGATGGTGCTTTGATCTGCCGACCCTCTTATCGGCTGGCTTGCTTTGGTCGTTCTGCTGGTGAGGATACGCGTTTGTTTGAATCACTAATACTTTTTGCAGGTCTTGGCTGACACCTATCAGGCTAAACACACCCCGGGGAAATGGTGGGCGTAGTCAGTCTGTACACGTAAGAAGCATCAGAGGAGTGGGGCTCACGAGGCTCCAGGCCTCTCTGCTTATGCTTCTCTGCATGGAGGGTGACAGAGGATTCTCTAAAAAGGGAGCAAAATTATTGTGATTCCAAACTTCAAGAATGGACCCTGAGCCACACAATGAAAATGTTTTCATCCTGAGCACCCCACCTTTAACCTAAAGAGGAGCTGTCAGCTCCAACACATGCCCATGTGCAAACAAAAAGAAGTTCCCTGTGGCCTCCTCCGAGCCAGACGCACGCCCCCAGACCGTCATCAGGGCTGGGCCAGTGTGGCCGGAGAAAGCAAGGAAACTGCCCGCACGGGTTCAGTCCAAACTAGCGCCTGGGATAATGAGCAGAGGCCGAAGAATTCTGAAAGCCGTAAGGCCCTCACTTTTGTGCGGCTGCCCCCAGCTGAAGGCAGACAAAAAAGGCAAAGATGAAATAAAACGGACTTTGTCTTACTAACCTGGCACGCCTGCTGATCAGTGGCTTAGCTGGCAAATCGCAAGGACCTCGATGGGAGGCTGGAAACTCAACAAGTCGCTGTCACTATGGAAACGGCTCAAATGAACCCCGAGAATGAAGGACCTCGGTCTGGGGAAAATGTCGGAGGAGGATGGATGTTGCCTGGAATCTGCCATCAGCTAAAGCTGTGCCGGGGAGGAGGTGTAAGTGATGGAACAAATGCCTTTGCATCCTGAAGTCAACACACGACGGTCGCCCCCAGGGCACAGGATTTAGAAATAATGGTGCCCTCTCTCCCCTGGGCTGGGGGGGTGCCCCGGCTGCGTGAGTCTCTGCTGCCTGCGGGGCACAGCTGGCTCCGGGCCTGTGGCCCACGGGGCCTCTGAAGAGTGTCGGCCTTGCAGGGCCTATGGCACCAGAGCTGGAAACAGGGTGAAACCAGGGGAAGCAAAACTCGTCTGGGATAGGAAGCGAACCTGGGCCTCTAACTAATTCAAAGCTGTGGGCAGTTAAGCACAGAGCTGGATGCTCTCTCAGGAGGTGATCGGATCAAGGACATATTTTTTTAAAAGAAATTTCCCCAGAAAAGCCTCATTTGTGAGATAAGGCCTGGCTTGTGTCTGAGCTGGGGGATGGGGGCTGAGGGCTGGACTTAATGACATCTGTCGTTCCTTCCAGCCTGTGATTCCATGATAATTGCTGGCGAGTGTAGTGCTTTCCAGTCCAGCATGCTCACAAGGCGCTCTCTAAACGCACGGTGTAGACACTCTAATAGCACGTTGGAGGCAGTTACCCAGACGGGAGACCACACGAAGGCACTAACTAACACCGAGCAGGGCCCCCACCAGCTCGGGGGCAGAAAAGGCCATCGGAAAACAGTTCCCACAGTCCCGGGGGATGGGGGGTTAAGGAGGCGCAAATTTGTTATTCACTTTGAGTCTTCGTGGATGCACAGATGTGGTTCTGTATTTTGTGTTCTCGTAATAATAATAATGGCAAGATAATAATAACAACAACAGCAGCTGAACGCGTCACTGTTCTAGGCATTATCCTAAGTACTTTCATGTGTATTAGCCCCTTTTCATCCCCCTATTTACTCTATGTTCTGGATTCTGCATTTGAAGAGACTGTTCCCAGTCTTGCACTCAGAAGCTTAGACGCTGGTTGGTGTTGGACACGCGTCCACTTTACCCTGTGTCCTCGCTGAGGTGGCCCCATAGGGACACAGCCTGGGACCAGGAGTGGGCTGGAAAGGCACAGGGGAGACACCAGGGACACCTCCATCGGCCCCGGAATGTGTCCTGGGACAGCGCTGGGCCATCTCAGAGGCCTTTCAGGCAGCATGTGGCCACCGTGTGAGGGGCTGGAGAAGAGACATTTGCTGGACCTCGGTCCCAAGAGAGGCCTGGGCCATTGCCCCTGCCTCGACTGCCCCAGCAGGAGCAGAGGGCTGAACGGAGCAAGCCCACCCCTCCTACAGGCACTATCCTCAGCTCTTCTTCCCATTCTCTCAAAACGTTAGCTGTGTGGGTTCTTACGAGACGTGAGCAGGAGTTTAAGCCGAACTGTGCTTCCTTTTTGGATGCCTGTGTCTTTTCTCAAATAATCCCAGACCTTTAGGGAAAGCACTATGGTTAAGATCACTCAGACTCAACGAAAGAGAAATCCTGAGCTCGGTTTACAACCTTTGGAGTTTGAAGTGCCCTTAAATACCCAAGAGCTGGGCCCAGAGGAGATAAGGATATGGGAGTCCTCTGCCCACAGGGACCCTGAAGCTCCAAGACGACTGCCATCCCCAGAGGGGAGGAGAAGAAGGTCCCAAGTGGAGAGTCTGGTCAGTTGCCACCCTCTCCCACTCCACGTCCAGCCACTGGCCTGCACTGTCCAGGATCACTGAACCTGTCCTCGTCCTTAGATCTGCTGCCACACCTCCTCCTTCTCTCCCTCCACAGACACCAGAGGGAGGGGATCTCCATGCAGGTCTAACACTTTCTAGACTCTGAGAATTTTAAACTACAACCTTCAAATGAGAATCACGTCTGTAGGTAGCTTGCAGGGAATTAGGAGCGTTAGTTGGGGCTCTCTAGCCCCACTTACCCTGGGCCTGCCTGCAGGGGCCAGGAAGAAGGAGCGGGCACCTCTGCAACTGGGTCCCAGCCACGGACAGCTGAACAGAACCCAGAAGACAGGGCAGGTCCAGGTCCAAGGCCACCCACCGCTGGAAGGAGAGAGGCAGGAACTTGTACTCTTCATAGGAACTAGAGCAAAAGGCTATGCATTGCTTTTGAAATGGGGGGAATTTGCAGTCCATTCAGAAGATAATATAGCACGTTAATTAAGAGCCTGGATTTTAGAGTCAGACAGACCTGGATTTGACTTCCACCCAAATTTGCAATAGCTAGCGTGATGACCTTGAACAAACTTATAAAATCTCTCAACCTCAGTGATCTCATCTGTAAGATGAGGTCAATATAATAAACGCCTGTCTATTAAATTGCTTTCAGCTGCAAATAATGAGGACTCCTAAATCAATGGCTTAACCAATAAGCAGATTTTTTTTTTAAATCTCACACGACCAGAAATCCAAAATCAGAGCAGCCTCTAAGCCCAGCCCATCAGGGCCCTGGTTCAACTTCTCTACGTGTTGGCTTCATCTTCAGGCTAGTTGCACCATGGCTGCTGCAATTCCAGACACTTTATCTAGATAATAGCAACAACCAGAGGGGGGAAGAAAATGGGGAGCTGTTTCTTTGAATTGAGAAAAAGAAAGTTTTCCCAGAAGCCCCCAGCAGCCCTCTTCTCCCTTCTATTGTCCAGACATGGATCTCATTCAGAGCTGCTGTTGGCCTACACCCCCCCTTTATGCAAATTGGAGAAAGTCACCTCTTCTTCAAACAAAGTGTGGCTTCCGAAGGGCACCCAGCTGCTTGCTCTGGGCAGTGACTGTGTACATGCCTGCTCTCCTAAATGCTTTCTCAGTGGAGGGTACTGACGTGGATTTATGCTCTAGAACCGCATTGTCCAATACGGCAACTATCAGTCACACAGGGCTTTTTAAATTTAATCTTAGATTAATTAAAATTAAATAAAAGTTAAAATTGAATTCCTCAGTCACACTAGGCATATTTCAAGCACTCAGTAGCTATACGTGGCTAGTGGCGACTGTATTGGTACACGCAAAATATGTTTGTCATCACAGCAGGGTCTGGGGGACAGAGCTTTTCTATGATTCAGCCAGAGTCTTCATGCTTGAACACTCTGATCGGTTAATATATGTCTACGATGTGAATGGTGCCTCTTTAGATGTGGTGCCTTTGTGTTATGCTCAAGCCCAGGTAGGGCAGCCCTGACCACATGCTCATTCCTAAACCAATCACTGGCAAGGGAGACAAGACACCGCCCCCCCCCCAAGGACTGATTGGCTCAGCCTTCGGCCAATCATGACTCAGCCCTGGTGTTCGAAAGGCACCCCTCCCACAGTCCATGGCCACTCGGAAGAGAGTGGAAATTATAGAATTAAGACCGTACCAGCAAAGGAGTGGGTGAATTGGGGGTCTGAATACAACTCATAGTTCATTGTAAGAGTTAAATAAAGTAATAGATCCAAAGCAGTTTGTATGATGCCTAGAATATAATAATTATTTAATGGACTTCAGCTGTCATAATCATTATTGATTAATAGTTACATCTAAATTGTGTTTGGGCCACTGCCAAAGCTGAGCTTCTCACAAGAAGGCTAAGAAACACCACAGGGGTTCCCAAGTTCCTGCTGAGAACAACAGAGAAATAGAGGACACTTGTCACCTGTCCTCCCCAGTTGGCTTTGCAGGAGGGCATCCCCAAGAGTGTCATAGCCTGAGTCCTCAGAGCACAACTGGCTGGGTGCAAAGCCCCAACAGCTGTCTCAGGCAGGCTGGGCTCAAGCAAACGGGCCCCCCACAAGAGAATGTAAATTCTCACAGCCACCTCCAGAAAGAAAGGGCTGGGTTCACAGGGGTGGGATCTCCCAGATAAAACCCTGCAAGAGCTTTGGGCTTCTTGGGAAACACTCTCAGTGAGCACAAGAGATGCAGTTGCTTTCATCTCCTTTACCCCCTAAAGACTCGGTGTTTAATATTCCTAAGCAGGCCAATTTGTCAAACAAAATAATAAATGTTCATGGTTTTAAACTATCCAGCAACACCAGAACATTTTGACTTCAAAGCCTCTATTCTCTTTCATTATCAAATATTACAAAATATCAACACATTAGGATGGAGCCCACAGCTCATGAATGCTGAATATAATTGCATCAGGCTGTCCATACTGGCTTTTCCACTGGGCTGAATCTGTAGTGTATCAAGATTTGCTGTAGGGAATATATTTGCATATAGAGTGAGCGCCAATGCATAATAGAGTAAAAAGTTTACCTCCAAGATGGTGGCCCTCCCTCCCAGCCTTGGTCTCCGGATCAGCTCTCTGCTGCCTTCTGTTAAATCTCATGGTAACTTGATTTGCACAGAGCAAATACTAAAAAGGTGGTAAGACCCAGCTAGGCTAATGAGACAACGTACAGAACTTAAGAGAAAGTTGAGGAGTTCTTTGTTATCAGATTCTCTGTTGCTAATGTGCATGAACTCCATGAAAAATTACAGTAAGAAAATGATTAACGTCTGAAACAGGTTCAACTATCTTTCTAGCCATTATCTCAAACTTACCACAACTGTACTTGTATCAGCAAAGCAAAAATCTCTGGAATTCCACTGAATAGTGGCATCATCTGGTGGACATAAGTGGTACTGCAACTCCTCTACACATTTTTGCCATCCTTCTGTGAAAAATATTAATTTCTTAATTGTGTTAAATTGCTCAAGAATTGCTGTAAGCTACTGACGTTTCCTCCATGAACATCTTCAGTTAAGTGGCACGTCTCCAAATTAGTGTAGCACTTACAGACCATTGTTCAAGCTTATAATCTGATAGAGTCTGAGCCTGTCTTCCATACTTTTCTAACGGTTTGGTGCATAGATCAAAAGGTCATGGACTCCTTGAGGGCAAGTCTTTTAACTCTCTTATACACCGTATGCTTCCTACTATCTTAGTGGGTTCTGATAAGGGCTTGCTAAGGACTGAATAATTTACATAAGTATCTATATTAAGGTGAGCAGAACTCTGCAGTAGAAAGTGTACAGAATTTGAAAACAATACCGGGTTCTTGTTCCAGATATTCCATTTGATAGCTATGTAGCACTGGGTCATCTCTAAAAGTTGGTTTCTGGACCTGTAAATTGGGTATATTAACAGTCTCCTCACACCATTATTTTGAAGAATGAATGAGATCATCAGAGTGAAAGACAGTGTGAACTGTTAAATCCTTGTTAGTTGCTCTTAGTGTCCTTTATATCCATCTTCCCTGAGCAGTTTCATTTGCACTTTTGCTTTAAGTTATTGTTATTATATCCATTATGGTCATCCTACCATTAAATTACAAGATAAATTCTCCCTTTAAGCCCAGGACCACTCTGGCTATCTCTCTCCTTGGAGATGCAGAATGGACAAATCTCCTTTTTACACTCCCCCCCCACAACAAGAATAAACAAACAGATGCCCAGGTACCAGAGAGAGAGGAGATTTGACTCAGCATCTGCTCACTGAAGGCAACTTGGGTCATTCATTCACTGACTGGAGGTTTCAAATAATGGAATTTGACAACCAGCCAGCGGGGGTTGGGAGGCGGGAACCAGTGGGCTCTCGGGCCCTTGGACAAGGTTAATAGAAGAGTGGTTTGTGTGGAGATGGGAGCTCCCCCACTTCCCAGATCCACTCCGAAGAGACCACATCCAGGACACAATACGCAGCTCTGAGCACCAATCTCTAACACTTAACCAGGACAAAGCATCTACAGAAGCAGGACTCTCCCTTTGAGGGCCAGTCCTGTGAAAGAGGGAATTAACTTTCTCTGAAGGAGAATAAAGATGAAAGGGAGCTTCAGGGAAATAGGTTTCATTTCTGTGTAAGAATAAACTGTCTAGGGGCTTCCCTGGTGGCGCAGTGGTTGAGAGTCCGCCTGCGGATGCAGGGGACGCGGGTTCGTGCCCCGGTCCGGGAGGATCCCACATGCCGCAGAGCGGCTGGGCCCGTGAGCCACGGCCGCTGAGCCTGCGCGTCCGGAGCCTGTGCTCCGCAACGGGAGGGGCCACGACGGTGAGAGGCCCACGTACCGCAAAAAAAAAGAAAAGAAAAAACTGTCTAATAGTGCTGAAAGGAGTGGGATGGAGAAAATTCCAGCCTGGGGGACACCCTCTCCTTGAGCTGAGCTGAGGGGTTCATCACAGGGCTGGTAGAACTCGCAAGCCTTTGGGTTGTGATCCAGTTTGAGATGTTAGGGTTCCATTCCATATTCCATCTCTGCTGACTTTGAAGAGGGGACAGTCTCTCCCTATGCCCTACAACCTCTACCAAGCATTGCTCTGTGGTCCAGCTGTAACACTTCTGAAGGGAAACACAAGAAAGACCACCAGGCAGAGAGCAGAGCACCCCTCAGAATGCAAACTCTAGTCATGCCCTTGGGGGCTAAGACCCAGGAGCCAGGGTGCTGCTAAGTGCTACTCTGCCTGTCCAAAGGGGCTCCGCCTCCTGAGACAGAAGGCTCCCTGGGGCTCTCAGCCTATCCCCATGTGTGATTTACTCTTTCACTTTCCTCACCATCACCCTTCCCCTTGCCAGAATTTGCCTACCCGGCTCCCAGCCGATGCTGTCAGTTCTGTTCAGCTGGCTCCAATGAGCCCCGCCTCCCAATATTCACAGCCTTTGTAATTCTCTCCCCTTGAGTAACTTGCTTCTAATCAACAGAATATTGCAACGTTGAGGGGATGTTATTTCCACCCTGAGGTTACAAAACATTCTAACTCCCATTTTGCTAGGAGACTCTCCTGCTGTCCTTAAAAGCAAGCTGTCAGGTTAGAGAGACCCACATAGCAAGAAACTGGGCAGAATCCAGCCAGCAATCAGTAAGGAGCCAAGACTCTCAGCCAACAGCCCTTGAAGATATGAATCCTGCCCACAGCCACGTCTGTGAGTTTAGAAGTAGATCCTTCCTCAGTTGAGCCTTCAGATGAGACCCCCATCCTGGTCAGCACTTCTCTTGCAGTCTCATGACAGACTCTGAAGTAGAGGGTCCTCAAATGAAACCACGTCCAGATTCCTGACCCACAGGTATTAGAGATAATAAATGTGTGTTATTTTAAGCCATTTTAGGCTTTCAATGAATGCACAGGCTCTCTGCATCTTTCTGCCTGAGGACATTCTCTGGCCTTAGAAGCACGCTTGGCCCCAGCCGGTAACACTGCAGGAGCATCCCTCAGCCACTGGAGCTGGATAAGTTTCCCCAGCTTCCTGCTCTTCAATGGGATGATTCCAAATATGCAGTATCTCAGAATGTTCCTAGCAGACGGAACCCCAGTTGCTCAGAGAGGTAATCAGTCCTTAACATACCCTTTACTAGCTCTCCTCCCTTCCCTTTCTCACTTCCCCACCCCTTCATTGTGTTTACTGAGACCACCTCTGACAAAACTACTTGTCTGTCCCATATGCTTGTCTGCTTTAAATTAGAACCTAAACCAACATAGACCCATCACCTTACCATCTTACCGGGCTTATGAAAACCTAGAATCTTTTCCCTAAGTGTCAGAGCACTACTTTTATGAGGTTGATCCACATCCTTGGCAAAAAGTCTTCATCCCACCACAACCCTCCACCTCCCCACCCCCATTCCTCAGAGAGACTCTGGAGCAGCCTTTCAAGTCTTTGCCCCAAGACAAGACATCACTTCCCATAAACCCGCTTCTTCCTCAGGGAAGCTTCTTCTCACCAAAACTGAGCTGCAAGGAGAACTTGGCAGTATGGCAGTCAAACCTTACTGCCCATGTCCTATAGGTACATGGCCTGGGGCCAATGTGACCAATATTTCACAAAAATCTTTGTTCAAAGCAGTTCTGCCTGCACTAAGCAGAATGAGCTCCACTCTTTATTCATTTTGCTTCTAGTTCTGCTCTTCATTCATTCACCCATTTATTAATTTGATTAAGCATGTGTTCCCCAGGCATCATGGAGGACCTCAGCTCTAGGCACCAAGCAACAACTCTGAGTGGGTCCTTTATATCTCACAAGCTTCCTACTGGCATCTCAAAGTCTTGGGGGGTGGGGCTTGAGGGGGTGAAAGCCATTGTCATCAACTTGCAGATTCTTAAAAACCATTAAAATGTCAAGTCCTGTTTCCCCCTCCTTGCCTATTTCTGCAACAGTGTCCCTTGTTGACCAATTGGCCTCAGATACTTATTTGTAGTACTAACAAGTCCTCTGGGCTTCCCTGGGTGCAGGATTCTCAGCTACTCTCATTCTCTTCCTACTTGACCTTGAACCTATGATCATGTTTTCCCACTGGCAAGTGGGAGGGCCTTCTGGTCGTCACCAAATGTCTCGTCCTCAGCAGGCTCCCTTAAAGGCAGCTTCACTGGATGGGTGCCTTTCTTCTGGGAGACTCAGACCCACCATCTCCATTCTGGGTTTAGCTCTAAAGGATTTCCACAGGCTCTGCAGGACCTTTTCATTGTCCTGATTTCTCCAGGAAAGATTTCAAATGCAGATAAGATGGTTTATGTCTCTAAAAACGGGGAGTATGTTATTGAAACCTCAGTAGACGGAGCCCTATTGCAGGCTGAGCAATCAGTGAGGCCAGGCAAAACTGAGGTCAGTGATGTCTCCAAAGCTCCAAATTCTCCTTCAGTGAGCTCCCCAACTGTGCCTTCCAAAACACAGTGTTTTGGTTTTGTTCTAGAACATTCTACCTTGCCAAAATTCATTGTTGAGCTGCTTGGTGTTGTGCGGCCCAACCTCTTCCTCCCCATTTGAGGTTGTGTTGCTAGAATTCAGCAATCAGGGGCCTGTCAGCTCCGTGATTCCTAGATGGGGCTAGGTAAGTGCTTCCCAGCATTTCTGTTCCCTTGGCGGGGGTCTATGGTTCGTTTCTTGCTCACAGAACAACTGGCAGCCCTCTGATGTCCAAAGCCCTTAACTGACTTTGCCTGTGCACAACTTCACCTCTAGTGATAAGAGCCATTTCCTGGCTGTGAAACCCTGGGCATGTTCCCTGACCTCTGAGCCTCGTCTTCTTCATCCAGGAAACAGGGTTGTTCCCAGGGTTTAACGAAATCATGTAAGTTATGCAAAGAGTGAGCTTAGCTCACTAGCAATCCCCACCCTAACTGCTCTAGGCCTCTGCAGTCCAAGGCAGAAGCCACTAGCTCCATGTGGCTATTTGACATTTAAATTGAGATGAATTAACATTCACTTCCTTGTAAGTGGGCTGAAGAGGGGAAATGACCTCTGGTTTGGATGGAGAGGGATAATGAAAGACTTTTTCAGTGCAACAACAAAAAAAATCAGTCCCTCACTTAGACTGGCCACATTTCAATGACTCAAAGCCACATGGAGCTGGTGGCTACAATGTTGGACATTTCCATGACCACAGAAAGTTCTGTTGGGGAATTTAAAAGATTCCAGTGCCCAGGTGGCACCCCTGAGCAATTATATCTGAATTGTCTATTCTAGACACTCTCCACAACCGAACTCTCTATTCCTGAATATTCTACTTGCACACACTAATCTCTGACCCCCAGCTAGAGAATGTCTCAGAGATGTGTCCCTCTCCTAAACTCTAAGGCGTTTGCTTCCTACCTCTGACCCTCATTTGACACCAAACCCCCTCCTCCCTCAGATTGTTCCTCCTTCCTGCATCTGGCTGTTCATGGCGCTGCTAGGCTGTGAGCATCTGTGGGGCAAGAACCAGGCAAGATTGTTCCTCCTCTCAGAACTTCCAGAGCACTGGCCTGAGATCCCAGCAGACCCTACACACAACCCTGTCTCCTGTCTTCTATCAGATGTTCAGCTCCTCGAGGGCAGGACCTGCCTCTATCTTTAGAGACCTCACCTCCCAGCCCCTTACAGATGAAACCCCTCAAGGATATGAGCATGAGCTGAGTCCAGCCGCCCTGGGACAGACTGCACTGTTTGTTGGGAAACTGGATAAATATTTAAACCGACCTTGCTTCTTACAGCATTAGCTACCAGTCGATCAAATGGTTATTAAAGAGCAACTACCGAGTGCACAACCCCATCATGGGTGCAAAAAAGGGCCAGGGGAGTTTTCACAGCGTCATCACGTTTAGTTCTCACAGTAACTTGTAAGAAAATAACTAATGTTCCCATTTTACAGACGAACTAACTGAGGCTTGGTGAGTTTAGAAAACATACCCAAGAACCCAGTTAGTCAAGGGTAGATTCAGAATTTAAACCCTGGGTCTTTCAGATTAAAAAGCCCATGCTTTTTCTACTGTCCTATGAGGCCAATATCTGTCCCAGCACAGTGGTGGTGATGAAAGGTAAGACAAGCACAGAGAACAATCAATGAACATAAGATCATTGACAGAGGTTCAATAAAACAAGATGCTACCTTGGCCATTAGGGCGAAAGAAAAGAGTTAGACTCCCCTAAAGAAAGCAGGCTGGAACTGGGTCTTTAAAAACGACTTTCATAAAATCAGTGGACATGAAGAGGGGAGGGACAAGATAGGGATAGGGGATTAAGAGGTGCCAATTACTATGTATAAAATAATAAGCCATAGGATATATTGTACAGCACAGGGAATATAGCCCATATTTTATAATAACTTGAAACGGAGTGTAATCTATAAAATTTTTGAATCACTTTGTTGTACCCCTGAAACTAATATTGTAAATCAACAACAACAAAAAGAAGTCAGTGGACGTGACATTAAAGATGGTCCAGGCAGACTATGTTATATGGAAAGGCTCCGAGCCTCACGTTCAGAGGAACAGAAAAAGCTAGAGGCAGGGGATGACGATCGGGGATAATAATAGAAGGTGATGGTTATTGAGCGCTGAGTAATGCCAGGCACTAACTCTCACCCACTAATGTTTTATCCCACTAATCCACACAATAATATTATTGATCCTACCGTTATTCCCATTTGACCAATGAGGAAACGGAAGCTTAGAAAGGTTAAGTCTGTCCCCCAAAGTCACACAGCAAGTGAGAGTTATAAATAAATCCTCATACCTGTTGACTAAAAGTAGCCCAAGAGGAATGAGGCATCCACACTCCCTGTAAAGGAATGGGCTTTGATGTCACACTGCCTGGGTCTGTGCCCAGCTTCCACATCTCACAGTGGCATGTCCTCATGCAGGATACTCTCTACGACTGTGTCCTCTGTGTGTGTCTCATTTGTAAAATGGGAATAATTCTAGTACCTACTTCGTTGGGTTGCTGTCTGTATTAAATGACAAAAGGTGCATCACTGAGGGCAAATAGTAAGTGCTCAGGAAATTTTAGTTGGTTTTTTTTTTTTCATCTTTGAAGTATAGTTGATTTACAATATTGCATTAGTTTCATGTGTACAGATAGTGATTTGGGTGTTTTTTGCAGATTATATCCCATTATAGGTTAATTCCCTGTGCTATAGAGTAAATCCTTGTTGCTTATCTATTTTTATGTATAGTAGTTTGTATCTGTTAACCCCGTACTCCTAATTTATCTCCACCCCTCTTCCCCTTTGGTAACCGTAAGTTTTTTTCTATGTCTGTGAGTCTGTTTCTGTTTTGTATATAGATTCATTTGTATTATTTTTTTAGATTCCACAAGTAAATGATATCATATAGTATTTGTCTTTCTCTGTCTGTCTTATTTCACTAAGCATAATACTCTTTAGCTGTTGTTATTAACAGCATCTGAATGATGACTGATTCCCTGAGGGGAAGACCCAGCACCAGGGAAAATTCTGGTTGTCGGGGCCAGAATACATGGCCAGACTACATGGCCTCAGAGCATGTGGCACTGCTCAGCTGGTCCCAACCAGCTCTCTGTGAGGAGGACCTAGACCCACAGAACCCATACCTGATAGGCCTGGGAGGAGCTTTCAAATTTCTCCAGGGCCGTCCTCCACTGAGGGACTCAGGTCGGCACTGCTTCTAACAGGGTTGCTCCACTTTTAGCCGTTTAATGTGTTAGGGGGTCTATGTGAGAATTCATTTGAGTAAAGATTCTGCTAAGAAGCAGCAGAGAGGGAGGGAGGACATTTGAGAGCCACAGAGAGTACAACCCTCTCCTCGTGCAGATGTGAGGGTCTGATGCCCAGAGCAGTTAGGCCATCCCCCCCCGAGTTGCACAGCCAGGGAGCTCTTAGCTGGGCCATGATCAGAATCAGGCCTTTCTTCCCTGACCCCCTGCCTGGGCTGCGGCAGATCTGGGGCCTCCTCCAGGGGGCACTCTACCCATTGTATTTTTTTTTAATTTATTTAATTATTTATTTGGTTGTGTGGGGTCTTAGTTTTCCCATCGTATTTTAGGTGAATGGTGCCTCCCTGGGGTCCTGTAACTCCAGGGCCTGTCAATTAGAAAGCTCAAAGCCCCAGTTCCCTTCAGAAAGATCACGGCCATGATCAGAATGTCTTATGTGCGTTAATGTTCAAATCAGAGGTCAGCAACTTACAGGACGGTTAATATTTGGCTTTCGCCGGCCATTCTCTCTGTTGCCCTCTCTCACGTCTGCTGTGATAGCACAAAGCAGCTGCAGACAGTAAGCGAAGGAATCCGTGGTGACTGTGTTCCAAAAAAACCTTTTTTTATGGACACTGAAATTTGAATTTCTTTTGCTGTTCATACGTTATAAGGTACTCTTTTCATTTTCTTCAACACTTAAAAAATGTAAAAACCATTCTTAGCTTGCAGGCTATACAAACACAGGCAGCGGGCTGAATTCTACCCGTAGTTCACATGGTTTGTTCATATTCTTGTCGCTCCTGAGCTTTGTAAGAGTTATGAAAAGTCGGAGGGCAAGTATAAACCACACTTCCTGCAAACATATATGGACCACAACTCAGAGAGGTTAATCTTATACCATAGCCCTGTCTCTGAAAAGCCTCTGCCTCTCTGGAGAAGCTACACGGTCCCCTAGAGACCCTAGAAGGAGACAGTTTTGAAATGACCTTCTGCTGGAGGCTGCCTAGAACTTGAGTTGATGGTCACCAAGGTCTTTTTCAGGATTTGTTCCACAAGCAGAAACCCCAGCAATTCCCCCTCAGCAAACTGGCAGCGGCCTGGGGTACAGGACACACGGGCAGAAGTCACACAACTGTCCCTTCCAGGTGTGTAGATCTCGTTTCTACGTATAAGTGCTCACCCACACGCTCCCATGAACACCAAACCCAGAAGATCAGAGTTCAGTGCTACCCTTCCAGCATGGCCCTAGGCTCTAGAAGAAAAAAATAATCCCAAGTCCATACAGGAGCTGGACTTGGGATAGAGAGTGAGTGGGGAGGAAGATTCGAGTATTTCCAGCCCAGAGAAGCGCACGAGGCAGATAGGCTTGTGGGGGATGAATTGGGACAAGTTAGAAAGACGGGTGGCAAGAAGGTGTGGATGGCAAACGGGGGTCCCCCTGAGTCAAGAAGGAGCCCAGACTCGATGTAAGAGGGATTATGGGTTTCTTTGAGGAGAGAAGTGATATGACAAAAGCAGGGAAATACATTTTAATCCAGCAGTGTTGTACAGGATTGTAGAGGAAGTAGCAGCAAGTCCAGGAGAAATGTCTACTTCAGGAAACTGCTGGAGTATGCCAGGGTGGAGCTCAAGGGAGCCTGACCCACAGAGGTGGCCCCAAGGTCACACACAAAGCCAAGTGCAAAGGCCCTTCCAAAGGAAGGGTAGCGAGGCCCAGATTCACTAGACCTGGAGGGCCCAGCTGAGTTAACAGGGCCTCCAGCGGACCCCGCCTGGGTGAGCGGACAGAGACGGGATGTTGGTAGAAGCAGACTGTTTCCTCGTCTTAGGAATCATCAGTTCGTCCACACTGACTACAATTAGTATAAATATGGTAAGCCTCCCAGGCAAAGTCCCAGCACTCAAGCTTAGTACAAGCTCTTTCCTTTTCTTTTCTTTTTTCAATTAATAGACTTTATTTTTTAGAGCAGCTTTAAGTTTGTTGCAAAATTGAGCAGAAAGTACAGAAAGTTCCTACATACCCCCCTGTCCCTGCACACATACACCTGCCCTACTGTCGACATCCCCTACATTCGTTCTAATCAATGAACCTGCACTGACGCAACATAAGCCTCCTCCGAAGTCCACGGTTTACATTAGGGTTCACTCTGGCTGTTGTACATTTTGTGGGCTTTGACGATGGTATAACGACACGTATCCCCCATTTACAGTATCAGACAGTATCATTTCACTGCCCTCAAAATCCCCTGTGCTCCCTTTGGTTTTTTACCATCTTCATGGTTTTGCCTTTTCCAGTATGTCATAATCCTTTTTCTTTTTGAAAAATAAGTGACTTTATTTTTAAGTAATACCTGCAGAGGTACGACATTCAAAAGATACAGTTTAAAAAAAAGTCTCTCTCCTTCTGTCCAGCAGCCACTTTTCACTCACCCAGTTCCCTTCCTACCAGCTCACACACACACACACACACACACACACACACACACACACACACACACACGCGCGCGCGTGTGTGTGTGTGTGTGTGTGTGTGTGTGTGTGTGACTTTTGAGGGGAGATGTTGAAAATGAGGTGCTAGCAAGATGATTAGGAAGAGATCGGTAAACATCCACAACAATGGAAAAGGAATTCTGGTGAAAGGTCAGACCTGCATATGTAGATTCAGGACCCCAGCCCA
The DNA here is from genome assembly GCF_949987515.2 of Delphinus delphis. Classification (NCBI taxonomy): domain Eukaryota; kingdom Metazoa; phylum Chordata; class Mammalia; order Artiodactyla; family Delphinidae; genus Delphinus; species Delphinus delphis. The sequence continues at coordinate 164,372,794 of NC_082684.1, forward strand.
GCGGGGCAGCTGAGAATGGATGAACTCTCCTGGGAGAGCAGTGAGCACAAACTAGAGATCCAGGCCTGGGGAGTTCCTTCACTGCAAGTATTTTTCTTAGAACCTACTATGAGTGAGGCCCTGTGGGGAGCACTGACATAAGGAAAGGTGCAGACAAAACAGAGGTTTGAGCAAGAGGTTGCAGGGAAGTGTAAATACTACAGCATCCTGGAAGGAAGCCAAGGAAAGAGTCTGTACAAAAGGAAATGTCACCCCTTTGCCACTGGATCTAGAAGAATTAAGACCAACAAAAAACTAGGGACTCTGGCAAAAAGAGGCCATGGTGAGAGCAATTTCAGCTGGATCCTGGGGAACAGAGCCAGATGTTGAATGTATAGGGAATGCATCGTGAAGAAATGGAGGGCAGGAAAGAAAACATTTTACGACGGGTCATAACCCTTTATCTAAAACCGTTGGAGTCGGATGCAAATATTTCAGAATTCAGACCTTTCTGGATTTTAGAAAGGTAATACAGTGCACACCATCATGTTAGATTAGATATAACACACCCAGCAGAGTCGGGGATAAGCCCCCCTAATCAGACACATCAATATTTCTGCAGTGAATCATAAGAATATTCATACCAAGTCGGATAGATTAAGATCATAAAGTTTGAGCTTCATCTTAAGAAAATCTTTTTTGTTTTCAGAGCTTTTGGGGTTTCAGAGCAGATAAGAGCCAAGTAAGGGATCTGAGCTGAATTTCTTTTCAGCTTTTAGGTCGAGCATCACAGGCTTATTTAATACCTGGAATAAAGTCTTCTACCTCCACAAATAGTGAAGCTCCCTCAAGGGGTTTCACGCATGTGTTCTTCCTTTTAACTGGACCCTCAGTGGTTTGAAGACAGGATTCAAGTCTGATTGTCTTTGGGTCCTCAGCACAGGGCATAGGACCTGACCCATAGGACATGCCCCAAAATTTTGGCTGCACTGAGTTTTCATGACCTATAATAAGGCACAGAACTGATCGCTGTCCCATCGTGGCTCTTTCTGTAGCCCAACCTCCAGCCCTGTCTGCCCAAAGCTCCAGAACTACTTACTCCTCTGTTGATATGCAGCCGGCACGTCCTATTTCTCTTCTTAAATCCAAACTCAACAGCCATCTGTTTGTTCTGGTATTCTAGCACTAATTGCGATTCCAGATTTTGTTTGATATGTTTGACCTGGTATTTTAGAACTAACTCTTAATTGTGTTTTTATTTAACATGGATAGCACATATAAAGCAAGAGCATAAGGAGTGCTACATAAATGCAAATTTTATTGTATTTCACTCCAGACCTCAGAGACTTGCCAAACTTGGTTCTGCTCTAAATAAGTTCTCCCCTGAGGGCTTAGGGAAGTCTCTCTCTCCCTCTCTCTCTCTCTTTCTCTCTCTCTCTCTCTCTCTCTCCCCCTCACACAACTTCCTCAAAGCTGGGCAAATAGAAACACCCATCATACACAAGCCAACATCTCACTGACTGGTCCACCGACACCAAGGCCTTCAAATTTTACTGAGTTTTGTGTAAAATTAACACAACTCGCGGGAGGTCATGACATTCTTTGTCTCGCTTTTGGGAACTGGTTGAGCATCTTACATTAAGACGCGCCTTTCTAACTGGGTCACTATGCCATTACATACAGTTTAAGTTTGCAATGTGAAGAGGACTGTTTTTATTTTCTGCCTTTTGAAGAACAGATCCAACATTACAGAAATGTGCCATTAACCCATAGAAAATTGGTACAACTTGCAAAGCTCCACAGATATTTTTCAAGATAAGCTATTCCACTTCTCCAGGAAGTGTCTACAGTTATTATTTTAATGAGATTTCAGACCTTGTGAGAACTGAGTAAAGCATCAGTTGAGAGCAAAGGAGTAACTCTTACAACTTGTGAATCACCCTATTCAGGGGCCACTGAGTCACCACACTCGGTCCCTATGCACCCAAACCCCATGCCACGTAGGGTTTATGCTCCCGCTGTCCAGAGTCTTAATTTTGAACTTCTCACCCTGACCCATTCCTCAGGCCACATTCCATGCAGCTCTCATGTCCTCTGGCTTTTTACATCATTGTTCATTCTTCCGTTTCTGGTTTGCCCCTCTCTTTAGACTTGGCCCTCAGATTATCTTCCTAGCTACGACCTTGGCTTTCTCTCAGCCAGTCTATGACTGGATGAATGAATGGATTTCATTTTCTTTTCTCTCTTAGTCACTGATTCCATCCCATTGTGTTCTTGAAACAGTCCAATAAGTTATACACGTCTGCAATGTGAACAGCATATTTGGTTTTCATCGCTGGGAACAGAAAATGCTGGCCATTTCAGGAATCTTTCTATCTTTAATGGTTTATTTAATAACATTCTTTGTAGCCCAGAGCTGGTCATGGAAAATTACTAACATTCTCCATTTGTGGGGCATGGTCAGGCCAATTAAAAGCTACCAATATTATTATGAAGTCTCTCTTAATATCTGAAGAGAACTGCCACATTAAGAAAGACATTCTGGACTTCCCTTGTGGCCCAGTGGTTAAGAATCCGCCTGCCAATGCAGGGGACATAGGTTCGAGCCCTGGTCCAGGAAGATCCTACATGCCACGGAGCAACTAAGCCCGTGCGCCACAACTACTGAGCCTGCACTCTAGAACCCACGAGCCACAACTACTGAGCCCACGTGCCACAACTACCGAAGCCCACGTGCCTAGAGCCCATGCTCCACAACAAGAGAAGCCACTGCAATGAGAAGCCCGCGCACCAACGAAGAGTAGACCCCGCTCACCGCAACTAGAGAAAGCCCGTGCACAGCAACGAAGATCCAACACAGCCAAAAATAAATAAATAATATAAATTTTTAAAAAAGAAGGACATTCTGGTATTCCATGTGTTATCTCACATGTGTCACTGAGAGGTTGACTATGCCCCTACTATTTTTGGTCATTAGAAAACCAGATGTAGACCACTGCTGTGAAGATTGTAGGAATTATACAAGAACTGAAAAGTCCATCTTTGTTTACACTGGAATGGCAGTAGTAGTAATGACAAGTATGACAAAGAAAAGGTGGTGGGGAGGGAGTGAGGCCATTCTGGAAGGAGAAACCAGGTCAAGGGTCAAGAACCGAGTGATTAAGGTGAAAACCTGAGCAGGATTCTATGATGAGACACCAAGGCCTGGTAAGGGTTCTAGAAGAGCCACTCCCAAAAGTAACCAGTAACAGACAAGCGGGCCTCAGCATGCAGGAAATCTGAAGACCACGGGGAAGTCAGCAGAGGCAAGTCAAGGTCAGGAAACCAGGAAGTTGTGAGAACACTGAGAGAGATGGTCGTGAAGGGCCTTGGTTAAGAGTCAGATAGATGCTTACATGGGGAATGTAAAAAATACAACAGATGGGAATTCCCTGGCAGTCCAGTGGTTAGGACTCCACACTTCCACTGCAGGGGGCACGGGTTTGATCCCTGGTGGGGGAACTAAGATCTCACACGCCACGGAGCGTGGCCAAAAGAAAAGAAACTAACAACAACAAACTAGTGAATATAACAAAAAAGAAGCTGACTCACAGATATAGAGAACGAGTGGTTCCCAGTGGGGAGAGGGAAGGGGAGAGGGGCAAATTATGGGCAAGGGCTTAAGAGGCACAAAATACTCTGTATAAAATAAATAAGCTACAAGGATATATAGTACAACCAGGGAATCTAGCCAATATTTTATAATAACTATAAATGGCACATAACCTTTTAAAAAATTGTGAATCACTATATTGTACACCTATAACTTATATACTATTATACATCAAATATACTTCAGTTTCAAAAAAAGTCTAAAAAAATAAAAGAACCAGATAAAGCCTATGTTCATATCCAAATACTTCATGAGTGATGCCAGGTAAGCTACTATCTCTCTGAGCCTCAACTTTCTCATCTGAAAGAAAAGGAATAAGAACAGTTGCCTGTATCCCCATGGGGCTGTGAGGATGAAAATGAGATCACGCACAGAGAGTGCTTAGCCAAGTCCCTGGCACCTGGAAACCACTGAATAAATGGTGATCAATATGGTGCCAGTCATCAAGGGGTGAAGTAATAACAAGACATGAAAATAATTGCCCTCTGCCTTCTTTTAGGTTTTATGATAGAGCAGGAATGGGGACCTAAGCCTGATTGGTCCTGAACCTGAAAGAATGAGCGGGAACGTAATTGCCCTGGTTGAATGAGCACCTTGTGGCCACAGGGGAACCCTGACACCAGCCTGAAACTGGGTGGGAGCTCAACGACTCAGTATTCAAGGGAGACTGTCTGGGTGACAAGCGTGCAACTCGTTCCTTTAGCTAAACGGTCTCCATTTTACTTTGATTCCAGCCCAGACCACCGGCAATCCAAGTAAAGTGTCTCATGTCCTCAGATTTGCATTTTCTGGACTGTGCTTTGGAATCACGCCCTTGGCTCACTTGGAGGGATGCTTAACAGCAGCTCCATGAACCTGGCTGTTGAAAATACGATGCTGTGGACTTTGTCCCTTATACCAGTGGTCCCCAACCATTTTGGCACCAGGGACCGGTTTCGTGGAAGACAGTTTTTCCACGGATGGGGGAGGGGATGGCTCAGGCGGTGATGCGAGTGATGGGGAGCGGCAGAAGAAGCTCCGCTTGGCCCCTCTCCGCTCACCTCCTGCCGAGCGGCCTGGTTCCTAACAGGCCGCGGACCGGTACTGGTCTGCGGCCTGGGGGTTGGGGACCCCTGCCTTATACCACATAACGCCCCTTTCTCAGGTCTTTAGGAAATGATCAAAACCACAAGGCCAGAATTCCTCCAGAGCAGCTGGTGTGCTTTCATCTCGTGGAAAGTGAGATTTTTAAACGTAAGGCTGGGACTTCCCTGGTGGCGCAGTGGTTAAGAATCCGCCTGCCAATGCAGGAGACACGGGTTCGAGCCCTGGTCCGGGAAGACCCTACATGCCACAGAGCAACTAAGCCCGTGCGCCACAACTACAGAGCCTGCGCTCTAGAGCCCGCGAGCCACAACTACTGAGCCCACGTGCTACAACTACTGAAGCCCGCGCACCTAGAGCCCGTGCTCCGCAACAGGAGAAGCCACCGCAATGAGAAGCACGCGCACCGCAACGAAGAGTAGCCCCCGCTCACTGCAACTAAAGAAAGCCCGTGCGCAGCAACTAAGACCCAATGCAGCCAAAAATAAATAACTTAAATAAATAAATTAAAAAATAATAATAAAGGTAAGGCCAGCGTTCCTCTTTGCTTTGACCTTTAGGAAACTCACAGCTGAATTTAGACCCCATTGAGCAATTATGCAGGCCCTTCAGTTATACAGTTCACCCTAATATATTTTCGTTACTTAATTTTAACATTCTGAGTCTAGACCCGGGGTCGGAAAACAGCAGTTCACGGGCAAATCCCGCCTGCTGCCTGTTTATGGTTCCAGTGAACACGATAGACCCCTTGACTATTTTCTACAGCTGCTGTGGCAACACAACAGCAGAGCTGATACTTGTAGCAGAAACTGTGTGGGCCAAAAAGCCCCAAATCTTTTTTTGTTTTCTTTTTAACGGATGTTGTGTTAGTTTCAGGTGTCCAGCAAAGTGATTCAGTTTTTTGTTTGTTTCTTCTTGTTTTTTTAATTTTTTGGCCACACCGTGGGGCATGCAGGATCTTAGTTCCCCCACCAGGGATGGAACCCAGGCCCCCTGCATTGGGAGCACAGAGTCTTAACAACTGGACTGCCAGGGAGGGCCCACAAAAGCCCCAAATCTTGCTCTAGACTTATTTTCTTGTTTTCTTGATTTTTGTGTGTTTTGGAAGCTGCCTCAAATCCATTTTGGAAGAAAGCAGGTTCTAAACAATCTAACATTAAAGAGAGGCAAAGAGGGCCATCGGATTCACTATAGTTCTTCACACACACACACACACACACACACAAGAGACTACAGGAAATTGGAACAACCCTCCCTGGTGTTTGCATAGATATTCTGCCCTGATGCACGGAGCTGTAGTCAGAGCAAAAGGAATCATCACATTTCCCCAGACTGGATTTCAGTCCTGGGTCTTGAGGATTCCTATCTCCTAGAACTCATTAAAGTTGTTCTTCTCCCTAAGAGCCTTACTAAGTTCCTCCAAATAATCAGTTTTCAGAAGGTCCCACTAGAAGCTAAAAGAAGAAATACTGGGCAAGGAGAAGGGAGTGCGCTGAGGCAAGAAGCCTGGGAGGGCTGGAGGTCCTGTGAGCCTTTCCGCTCAGCGCCAAGCTTGACATGGAGACTGGGTCATGACGATGACAATTATGAAAAATAAAAACCTGACTTCTTTCCTAATTAAACCCACACGCAGATAATAATTGCTGTTACGCATTTAATGCCCAGACTTGTCCCTCTTCCAAAAAATGAAAATATCAGTCAGGCTGTATAACTTAGTAATGCTCTTAAATCTGACTTAATAAGGAGCAAAACATCAGATTTTCAAGGTATTTGGTGTTTGGTTCTCTCTAGCTGAAAGTGGTTTTATTTTTCTCTCCACACAGGATATTTCTAGGGAGGGCCTTTCATCAAAAACAACCAATTTCAGGGCATGTGTTTATTTTGTATAAAATGTACACGTTTCCTAAGATCAAGTTTAATTAACAAAGCATTGTACGGTCTTATCTAGCAAAATCCTGAAAAATGGAAGTTGGCCATTAAAGTGTAAACCAGCATATCATTAAAACTGCAAGATGATCTTGGTCTCTCACCACCTAATGTCAATGCAAAAGACTGCATTTAAGAGGAAATTTATGGCTGGGGTAAAATAAACAATAGGCCCCTGAGAAATTTACTGAGAAAGTAACTTTAGGGGTTTTTTCCCTGAAAACTGTTCAAGTCTTAAGCAACTGCAGTTATACTTTTAATCTTACAGTAAATACTGTCTTTATAATTAGGAAAACATCCCTTGTGCCTAGTCTCTTAAAAGGGACTTCCCCCCACCCCATTCACTTAAAAAGAAAATCAGTGTTTTACATTTTCTGTTGATGTCCTAAGGAAAACCATGAAGGTCTCAATCATATGAAAGAAAAATCACATGGGCATCAAACTTAAAATTGTATCTTGGCAGAATCGGAAAGATACATTGCTTCCTTTGGTTTCTTTAGAACATAAGAGATTTTGTATCACTCACATTCTTGGCCTTTTTTTCCACCCACACAGGGAAACGGGGAGGAATGCAGGAATCAAAGAGCTGCATTCCTCTTCACCACAAAGTACTCACACTTGGCGAATGGCAAAGATTTGGGTCATCATTTTTTAAATGATTGCCAAGCAGTGAGGAGCTCAGGCCCAGCACAAATAACAGCCTCCACGATCCCTTCCAGCCCTGCGCCTGTGGCGTCGACCACAGAGCCTGTTTGCAGGGAAAAAATCCAAATTTCTGTGTCCCGAGGGGAGGCATTCATTACTCAGCAGCACCCGCTTTGACCTCATAAGTAGGACAAGTGTTGTTTGCTGTGGGCAAGACTTTTTGACTTCCCTGTAAACGGTTTCTGCATCTAGTCCAATAGAATGGGTGTGGAAGTGTATTTATTGCAACCACAAGGATGTGCAAATTTATTTATAGTATAAACGGTCCTTTCCACATGTCCTAGCTGTCAACAACTCCCTGTTTTCCTGGAGTTCCCCAGGAGCCAAGAATGTTTTGTTTCTGAAGCCTGGTACCTGGAGAGCTAAAATAACAATCTTGTTAATGAGAAGACAATGAGACTAACTGCTGTTTTGCAGTGTTTCCACGGGGCCATACCTTTTAATTGCCGAGTGTTGGCAATTTAACAGACTGTAATGAGTACACTGTCCCTCTTTTTTTTGCACACAGCCCGTTGAGCTCGGTGGAAACAGGAGTTTGTTTTGTGTACGGAGCCGAGAAGACTTATTAAAAGCTGACGGAAGCGTTTGGAATGAGTTTATTTTGACTGGCGAGGTATGTCTTGATGGTTTGCATTCAAATGCGAGAGAAAAAAAGAGATAAAGTGGATTAGCCTCAATCATCTGGGAGATGACATTTCTCTCCGTGTTTGAAGTATTTTATGAATTAGAGAATGGGACTGATTTTGAAGCCTAAATTAATTTAATCTGTTTGCTTTTGTTTGATGCAGCAGCTGCAGCAACTCACCCTCCTTCTTTGAAAATCTTCAGCTTCGAGGTTTCGAAAAGCCAGTGCAGCCGGTGAGTAGCTGTGGGCAGGAGGCTGCCTTGGGTGGGGAAGGTAGTCGGTGTTCAGTTTCCCCCGGTGGACGGTCTGGCATTCCCCGGTGGGGTTTTGTCTCCAGCTTCAAGCTAGACGCTCTCACACTTGCCCATCGTGCTTTTTATTAAAGGACAACTTGCCAGCAGAAGCCAACAGGAGGAAAAGAAAGGAAATTATTATCCCAACTCCTTTTCCTCCTAGCACATTTTCATTGGGGCGGGGTGGGGGGGGACCTTCAGCGTGAAGATGAAAGAGGCAGAAATGTTCCCATCGGTCATGGCCCATTAACAGTGCCTGACACCCAAGTCTCCCACACATTCGGCGCACCCGGAAAACCCCAGTTGTGTTAAGAATCCGGATTTCTTTGGTGCGGTAGACGGGCCAATACACTCGAATCCTTGATCATAACCGTGCATATGGGTCCGCCCGTAATCTTCCTAACTCCACCTCGGAAGGCGAGGGCTCCGTGTTTCCTAGCAGGACATGGAGAAAGTGTCTTTACAATAACACTGTCTGAATGTTCACAGTCAATATTCCCAAAACTCTCGGTTACTTAAAAGGAGATTAAGTTAACCCGGCTCATCCCAATACCAATCCACCACCAAATCAGGCTGGCTTATCACAGCCGGATACACCGACGAGAGACGATTTCAAAGTTGAGGGAAAGAAAAGAGAAATTTGCCTATCCTGGTGCTTGATTCGGGATTTCCGATAATATAAGTCCTCCCCACCGTCGACCCCAGCTTGGTCTGGAAGGAAAGTAAGTGAGCCAATTTTAGAAAAAGAAGTACTTGGAGAAATCAGGAAGGTGCAAGAAGTGTCCGAGGACGGTCACATCTCACTGGGCAAGTTCTGGTGGCAGAATGTTATTGAAAGTCTACATGGCATTTACGGATTCATTTCTATGAGGACCTTTAAGTTAGAAGCTGGAGAAAAGGAAACTTGATGAATTTTCTGATGAATCTCATTTATCAGGGCATTTGCCCTGTAACACAAGTCACCCTACATGTAAAGTGTTTTGGATTCGGGTTTGGAGAGCTGTTCCTGCCATTTGGGGTTGGAAAGAATCAGGGTCTCCAAACTTTTTGCACGGGTACCTTGAGCGTATTAGAAAGTTTAAAAACAATGATAAATCTCCTTAAGCCTTTGAGATGGCAAAACAATCTCAAATCTTCAGAGAAGGCCCTGAGAGGTCAGTGATCTTCCTCCAGCAATAGGGACAACTCCCAAGGGAGCCCAGCAGGAATTCCAGCCTATTCTCTAGGCTCTAGCTCCAATTTTCATTTAAATCAATCTCTATAAGACTCTGTTTCCTCTTCGGTAAAATGGGAATGAGAATTTCTACAGGACAGATAACTGTGAAGACTCAGTGAAAGGATTATGTAAAGCATTTAAACCCCTTTACGTTGTCAATGTTGTGCTGTAATCCTTGTTACTGTTATTATTACACCCATCAAACTGCATCTCTTCCCCTCTGGGAATTCATTTTGAGGTTATATCTTCTGGTCTTTTTTGTAAGATGGTTATTTGCAAGCAAATGAAAGATAGTCTTAGCCAATATAAAATGAGAAACGATTCTTCTAGGAGTACATATTCTGCCATCACTGAATTTTGATAGTAATACCACACTAGAAAACAAAACACTCCTAATCAGTACTCATCCAAGATTGCAGCTTTGGTCAAAATATACTTTTCTATTCTCTTTGTCTATGTGTTTGTGTGTTAAGGATATCAAGTCATCTAATTTTTTGAGCACCTACTCTGTGTTAAATGTCATACTAAATATTAAGGGGAACAGACAAATGTCAGAAGAAGCTATCTTCATTCAATCCATTTATGAACCCACTGTCAACATAATATAGTCCCTGTACTAGTCTGTCATTTGCAAGGGACAGATTCCCAATTGAGGCTGGCTTAAGAATAATTTATTAGCTTGTGCACCCCATGGAGTAACAGAGGAGTTTGCTGAAGAAGAAAGAATGCTACCTAGAAAGAAGACAGATGTCAGTGCAGGTGGTTACAATCCACCACACCCCCGACTGATAACATCTTCATCCTCATTCATATAAACCACCCCGGGAGTTCATACAAATAGCACACAAACAAGAACTTCTTTTTTACACTGACAAAATGATACTTGAATCTTCCGGGAATTAAATCAAAGCAGACAAAAGATTCATAACAAGTGGTCTTGCATAGGGAACAGTATTTCAGTGCCTCCACTCAGCCTAATTCTAGAAACCTGGAGAGGTGGGAAGAACGAAGATATGCTCCTTCTACTCAGCACCCCCCCACCCCTCACTGCAATCTCATGAAGCCTCGCGCTGGGCAAGCCAGGCACCTGCTCCAGAGCTGCTGCCCCCCCCGGCACGCACTGCACCAGAGATTAGGTACCCTTTTCCTATTGACTCTCCCTCTAAACAGTAAGCTATTGAGGGACAGCAGTAGAGTCTGCCCTGCTCACAATTTTTTGAGGGCCTACTATGTGCCAGGGGGGCGGGGCAGTGTGGGCACAGAAGTGAACAAAACAAAGTCCTTTTTCTCAGGGACCTTGCCTTCCCATGCACTAAATAGGTAAATATACATCAGATGTGAGAGGTGCTAAGAAGAAAGTGGAAACACAAGAATGGGATCCTCCAGGCCTCGCCTTCCCTGGAGGTCCGGGAAGCCCTGGGGAGGAGCCCTCCCAGTGGCAAGAGGACTGATGTGGTCCGGAATCAAGACCCGCTCCCCACTCCACCCCTTTTGAAGAGCAGCATTGGGTGGGGGTGAGGGTGGAGGAGGGGGGCCGTGGTAAAGACTCGGGTTTTATGCTAAGTCAAATGAGAAGCTGTTGAAGAGTGTTTTTTGTTTTTGTTTTTTTTTTTGCGGTACGCGGGCCTCTCACTGTTGTGGCCTCTCCCGGACGCGCAGGCTCAGCGGCCATGGCTCACGGGCCCAGCCGCTCAGCGGCATGTGGGATCTTCCCGGTCCGGGGCACGAACCCGTGTCCCCTGCATCGGCAGGCGAACTCTCAACCACTGCGCCACCAGGGAAGCCCTGTTGAAGAGTCTTGAACAGAGAATTTGTAGTATTAGAATTCGGGACATAAATGAAGGGGAACAGGACCTGCCACCTGAAAATATGCCACTTTGGCATAAGAATTATTTTGAGCTGAAGACATTTGCCTTCTTGAAACCCCTTATCTGCCTAAAAGCATTGCCTTCCCGAAGAACTTGTTTGTCATAAATCCCTTTCCAGAGAGCAACTCGAATCTATTCTAGAGACAGAAGCACCTCACCCAAACAGACAGTGTCACAAAACTACCGTATTTCCTATCTCTTCTCCTATGAGCGCATTTATCTTACAAAAAAGTCATCTGTTCTCCCAGAAGTGCCCCTTTGCCCCTCCCCATCCCCTATGATTATGGTGTAGAAGCCCTAAAATCTAACCACCTCCTTGAGTCACATTTCCTCGTGAACTCCCCTGCCTAAGTAGGTAATTAAATCTGTTTTCTTCTCTTGCTAACTTGTCTTTTGTCGATTTAATTTGCAGGCCCCCAAGAAAAACACTAAACAGGATAGAGAAAAAGGTTTTTCTCCCTGACACTTCTGTTCCACCAATGACCCATTCGTATTTAGACTGAATACAGGAAAACAGGTTTATTCTCAGAATTTGTGAAATGATATGTTAAAGTATATAAATTCCCTCCTAAAAACAAAAAATATGTAAACATATTTTTTTTTATTTCAAAAGTCTATTAAGAAGCCCTGGTACTGGGAATTCCCCCAGGGCTGTCCAGTGGTTAGGACTCCGAGCTTCCACTGGAAGGGGCTCAGGTTCGAACCCCAGTAGGGGAACTAAGATCCCACAAGCCAAGCGGCAAGGCCAAAAACAAAACAAAATCAGAAAAGAAGCCCTGCTACTAACAATCTGTCACATCTCCTTCTCAACTAATCTTATAGACGTAGCGTTCTTCAAGGGGCCTACTGGGGTTCTAACCTCAGAACTGGAATTTCACCCTCTCCGTCCACTCCTCTTTCTCAAAGACAGGGAGACTGGGCCCCTGCTGGTTACAGAATTTGGGGGAAGGAGGGCAAAGGGAGAGTCCAGAGATAAATGACCCAAGGTCAATGGGGCAGTGGAGTGGTCTAGGATGGATTTTTTTCCTCCTTCAAATGAACAGCCACTGGGTAGGATGTTCTTTAGTCCTGAATCAACACGTCATCACTATCACCGTCCACACCAGGAACAATCCTTGTAATAATGCTTACATTCTCCTAAGAGAATACTGAAACATTTTTTCTGAGACACACTGCATTGTCTCCTTCGGGAAACTAGATGGGTGGAAACTCAGGGAAGTTAAATACTTGACTGAGATGCTCAGAAGGTCAGCCGCTGACACGGAAAGGGATCATCAACGCAATTCAGTGAGCATGGTTCCCATCAGCTGCAGACACTTCATCTTGGCCTAAGTACCGTTCTTAGTACCTGTGTAACTTTGTCAAGTAAAACTGCACAGTCTCTTGGTCACAGTCTTCACACTATTTATTATCTACCAGGCCCTCTGATGTCTTAATTATATCTGACTTGCCTAGATTTAAAGTCCAGTGGCCAGAAACTAGGGTCTGGTCTCCCTATGTTCCAAAGAACCCAGAGAGCAACACACATATGAGGAAAACAAGTGTCCCAGGAAGAGTCCTCCCTAACCAATTCAGAAATGGGTGGGCATCGTGGGTCCAAGAGATAGGATTTTTTTTCCACCTCCACCCCTTTGCCTATAAAAGCTTTATTTCTTGTTACTTTAAGTTTCTGACATCCTCTCAGGGGAAGGCTTGTATTCATGCAGGCTTGCAGAAAATAGCCCAGAACCCCACAATGGCAGCAGGAAACCCAAGAACTGAGTCACCCACTCAAGCCCCCCACCCTCTCCCTGGCCCTTAAAATGTCAATGTTATTAAATGCAACAGTCAGAGAATCAAACCTTTACCTGGGCCTGTCTCGTCTTTCTGTTGCTCCCTTCTTTCCCCTCCCGTTGTTCCTCCAGCCCATATAAGGATTGATCTCTAGCTTCTCCAAAGCTGGCACAGCTGCTCGCTCTTTTTGCAGAAACAGCCTTCCGTGGTCCCTGTTGCCCCCATGGCCCAGTCTCAGGGGTCACGACCCTGTAAGTGGTGTCCTGAGCCCCACAGAATGGCTGCTGGAATTGGGCCCCTTTGCATCCTGTCCCCAGACAAGAGCAGAGACAAGGGGTTACTCCTGGGAGAAGACACACTTGAAAGAAGCACACTGCATTTCAAGGTACAACAGTTATCACGGGGAAATAATGGCTTTTTGTGTGACTCTAACGTTGGTAACTTGTTCTATTTCTGGCTTTCACTTACGAAAAAGAGACATTGGTCCACAGGTCTTACCGTGTTTTTCTGCTCACTCAAGACAATGTAGATTCTAATTTTCAGTATCGTCCACGAGAATGTCTTCAAGTCAGCTGGAGTGATTCAGCTCTTGAATCTGACTTACAATATCATCTTGCATTCCTAAAGAACTTTCCAGCTTAGGAAGCGCTTCACGTAATACATTTCCTCACCAGGCCTTCAAGGCAGGCAAGGAGGCTGGAGACGGTCGGGTTTTACCAGGGCTTCTAGCTGCTGGTGCAGCAGCCTACCCACCAGAGCATGCTGCTGTGATGGGGGAGTGTCTCAAAAGCACTTAAAATGAGCCACATTTTACCCTAATGAAATAGCACAAAATGCATAGTTACTTTTAAGGCTTTGCACACTTTATTCAACAAATGTTTTTTAAGCCCCTACACTGTGCCACCCTCTGGCCAGGCACTATGGGTACCGTCGAGAGCAAACAAACAGAAGGCATGGTCCCCTTAAATTCTAATGGACAAGATACACATGAATCTGCAATCACACATAGTTGCAACTTCGAAGGGTATAGGATGCTGACTTAGTCAAGGAGAGCTTCCTGAGGGAGTGACCCCTGAGTTGAGATGTGGAGGAGTGCTGGCATCAGGAGAGGAGAGAAGGAAACAATATTGCAAGGAGAGCATGGATGGTTAAAGGGCCCCTGAGAAGGCCAATGCGGGGGAGCACAGGGCACAAGAAGCATGGGGCGGGGTCAGGATGAGGCTGGAGGGGGAGGGGGGCCCACGTGCAGGGATTTGTAGGATGGTTTCCGGATCTGAGTCCTTAGCATCAGGGTAACAGGAAGCCATGAAAGGGGAGGACCTCTCATGATGAGATGGACATCGTCAAATACCACATTGTGGGGTTATGAGAGGGAAGGAATCAGAGTGGGGAAAGGTAACGAGTCCAGTGCTGTTGAAGCAATTCATGTGAGAAATAATGAGAGCCAAGGGGGCTTCCCTGGCAGCCCAGTGGTTAGGACTTTGTGCTTCCACTGCAGAGGCCATGGGTTCGATCCCTGGTTGGGGAACCAAGATTCCACAAGCCACATGGCCCGGCCAAAAAAAAACAGAAAGAAAGAATAAAAAGAAATAATGAGAGCCAAGACGAGAGTGGTGAGACAGAGAGGGAGAGAAACAGGAGGATTCCAGAAACAGGAAGTAAAGCCAATAGGAGTGAATGATGGATTGGAAATGAAATGAAGAGGAAGATGTCAAGGTGTCCTTTTCAAAGGAATATTTTGTACTTTAAAGATATTCACTTAAAGTACTTAAATGTATGTAAAGTCATGACTAATGTCCCCCAAAGCAAGTTATATCAGGCTCTCTCTTTGTACCATAGTGGAGTTCTCAGACTTGGAATCTGTGGAGTGTTCCAACAGGTTCTGACAGCTTATAGAGCATCCCTTACCCTAGTGTCTTGCTTATCGGACCTGATTGGTTCTTTAATGCACTGAGTGTTTAAGTAAATGGCCCAAAATGATGGCGGAGCCAGGATTTACTGCTAAAGACAGAACTAGGTATGAATTGAGACATTGTGGCCTAGGAAATTAAGGCATTGCTATTTCCAGAATCTAAGAGTTAATATCATATCCATTTACAGAGGAGAAGTAAAACAACATTCAAACAAAAACTCATGGAGAAAGAAGGTGCGTTCATCAGTTCATATTTTTATACCTTAAGGTATTTGAAGGCACTTTAAGGCATTTAAAGCAGAATGCAGAAATCAACCCAATTGCCTGCCGAGGAATAAAAATTTCCCCAAGTTCAAATCAACACCATGAAGTTAGTTCTTTTTATTTCATTCAACAAATGTTTATTAAGTAAGCTAGCTTGGGAAAGTTATTTAACATTTTGGGTCTCAGTTTCCACATTAGTAAATAGCAGATACTAGGAGTACCTGCTTTATAGGATTGGTGTAAGGATCAAGTGAGTCGACTGGTGCCCGGATGCCTCTTCAACACTGTCGTCAGCCACTCTCCCCCAGCTAACAAATATCTACTATAACCCTCTTTTCCCTTTCCTCAAAGCCTTCCCACATGCATTTTCCTTCACGAAAACACCCTGCCTCTGGCTGGTTTCTATTCTTCCTTCATGTGTTGTAAGAGCAGGAATAGCAGAAAAAGATACAGGGGCCAAAGCTGACACACACACACACACACACACACACACACACACACACACAGTAGATAAGTATGTTTGTGTGTGCCAATGCACACATACACGCACTTGCATATTTGTATATAAGTCAGCAGTACAATGCTAGTAGGATTGGAGGCAGTGTCTACATGAAATCAACGTTCTAACAGGAGCATGACACCCTCATGCAGTAAGTAACCACACTACTGTCCTCTGTGTTAACCTGACCTTTATAAGAAGAGTTCACTCTGTTGTGGCCCCTGATGTTTGGGGTTTTTTTTAAAGCAATTGTGAATGTATTAGGGAGATTCCAAAAAAGTGTACCATGGATTATCAAAAGCATGAAAAATCAGTCCTGAGAAGAAAGTTGTAATGATTGGAAGAAAGACAGGACTAACAGATGACCAAATGCCTGCCTCTAGAATGACCATTAGATGCCATTTTAGGGAAGGCTGGGTCTGTGGAAGACAGAGGAAACAGCTTCCTTACACCACAAGACAGACCATTTTTATGACAATATAGTACACTGAGAACTGGATTCTTGGTGTCTAAAACATCTAGATTGTTTTTCCTAGAATTTAGAACCCCTGAGTTAGCTCCCTGACCTTACCACTAACTCGCTGTGTGACTTTAGGTGAGCAATTCATCTAAGTTTCAGTTATTCTCTTCTGCCAAAAGGGAATAATAATATCTACCTCCTAGGTTTTTGTAAAGTTTTAACGAGATAATAATTTGTTCCTGGCTTCTAGTAACAATTCAACAAAAGCTGGCTCTACTCTCCACTTCCTACCTTACTCCCTCAAGATGGGTCAATCAGTATTAAGAAATTATGATCACAAATTATGATCACAAAGTAAAACACATTTTACTTATGTTTAAACTATATATAAGAACCATTGAATGCAAAGAATACTAAATACCAAATGAAATTACTCTGAAAGGATGCATTTGGAAAAAAGAAGGAGTTTGTTATAGAACAATCATTTTAAACAGAAACAGTTTAAAAGGTAGCAAAGGCATCCTTGATGCATAAGCAGTAGTCCATAAGATTAATAAAAATGTTTAGGCAGTCAGCAATTTGGCTAATTCACATGGGTGACTGACTGGGAGAAAGAAGGCTAAAGAGTTAAATTTAGATAAAGAAACAGACTCTTCCTTAGAGACAACTTGAACATATAGATTGCACCACACATTTTTGAGTGATAGATAGAAATGGAAGAGATGTATGCCTCTTTTGCCCTTATCTTTTAAGGACAGCTGAACAAATGGTACATTCTTCAGGAATAGAGTAAGTGGTGATGAACCATGTGTTTTCCAACATGACCTGGAAAATGAGTGTCAGCGCCTACAGTGGGGCTCTCCAACCCCTGGGAGGACCCATAACGCTGATGTAGCAAAATCACAACGGATGACAGAGTGGATTGGTTTCTTTGACGTCAGGGGCATTGTTCATGCAAAATTCATTCCTCAAGGTCAAACAGTCCATCGAACTTATGAAGAAATTCCAAAGCCTCTGATAGATTCTCAGCATGGCAGAAAGAGGAAATTCTAGTTCAAGGCTCCAACTCAAACTAAGCCTCTGCAAAGTACTTTTTTTTTAATCTTTTTCTTTTTACTTATTTATTTTGGCGGCGCCAAGCAGTATGCGGGATCTTAGTTCCCAGACTAGGGGTGGAACCCCTGCAGTGGGAGCTCAGAGTTCTAACCATTGGACCTCCAGGGAATTCCCTGTAAAGTACTTTTGATATTAAAAAAAGAAAAAACCTGACAAGACGCCCTCCTTGACCAAACTTTAGTCAGGCTCCTCTGAACCTTCTTATCAGCTTGGTCTCAACCTTTGGAGGTTAGGACAGTGTTTACTTTGCTCAATTTTAGCAAAATTCCTGCTAAATCAGTTTAGCTAGGATCCTCACCCTCAATATCTGATCACCCTCCATATTGGATCAAATTTCTCATCTCCTCTGCTTGGTATCACATCACCCTGGTCTGCCTTCAGCAAGAATCCTAAGTCTGTTTAGCCAGAATCCCCCTTTACCTAGATAGAATTTTAGTAATTTTCCATCCACTGACCCCCACCCTTCTCCTTGGCTAGAAATCCCCACTTGTCCATTCAGAATGGAGCCCAGTTCTGTACTGAGGTCTCTCTACCCCTATTACAATCATTCCTGAATAAAATCTACTTTCACAGCTCTAACTTCTGTCTGGCTCTAGTTTTCAACACTTGCCAACCTGATCACTCATCTTTTCCCCAGTCTTGGCTCCAATTACATCTAACTGTTCCTCAAAACGAAATACATTCTCAGAAGATGAAGATTCCCCACCAATAAAGAAAGGTATATGAAAGTCTGTCAATGTTGTAGGCTTAGAAAATAAAACCAGGGAATTCCCTGGTGGTCCAGTGGTTAGGGACTCTGAGCTTCCACTGTAGGGGCCACGGGTTCAATCCCTGGTCAGGGCTAATAAGATCCAGCAAGCCGAGTGCATGGCCAAAAAAAAAAAAAAAAAACCAAGAGAGGGGTGTGGAAATCTTCACATTGTTTGAACAAATGGCCCCAGGTGACTAAAGATGATAACAACTATGTAACTGTTTATGCTTTGCTTTTTAGAGATTATACTGCGTCATAGGCATCGCTCTTGCACTCATTAGGTTAAGTCACATAGACACAGCATCCAATTACTTGAACTAACTTGCCTGAGGGTCTTGGTTATCTCCAGTTTGACTTCCTAGCTCACTTCTACAGATTCCTCTAAATAAAGCTCATTTTAAACCCTTCATCTCTGACGAAGTGATGTTCTTTCTGAATAATTTTTCCTTACCCTCACTCCAGGCCAACACTATTCTAAGGAGTTTATTAATGTCCTTGCTGGTTATATCCTGAGATGTCAGAGCTCACCTTAGACTTAATCTCTCTTTCTCCCCCTCCCTCCCCCTCTCCACTTTGGAGTCCCTTGAGCTACCCAGTCCCCATTTACACCTGTCACTTCCCAAGACTTTCCCTACTGCCTCCTTCACCAGACTCTGTCCTGAAGTCTGGCGAGCAGAGTCCTTAGTTTCTGTTTGAACATCTGTCCCTCTAACTACCCTACAGGCCTCCACCCTCATCCATCCCCAGTCATCCCCCTGGGGCCTCAATCTCACATCCTAGGGCACCCGAGCCCCCTAACTCCATTTACTGGTCACTTCCACCTCCACCCCACCCCCACTAACAAGGCAAGGTGCCCAAGGCATCATTGTTCTCAACATAATCATTAGACTTTTCTATTCTTTTTTTTTTTTGGCTGTGCAGCACAACTTGCTGGATCTCAGTTCCCCGACCAGGGATTGAACCTGGGCCCTCAGCAGTGAGAGCTCAGAGTTCCAACCACTGGACTGCCAGGAAATTCCACCCTTAGACTTTTCTGAACTTAATTTTTTCTTTCTTTTCTTAAACAAAGGGATTTTTCACATTAGCAGTCAGGGCTTAGATTACCCATTCTGTCCAAGAGAACTCCAGATGGGACAGTTTAGGGACAAGAGTTCATTTAGCAAGTCCTTGAGAGCCTGACAAAGGACAGGCACTGTTCTCAGTTCAGGTGAGCCCAATGCTGAGCTGGGGCTCATGCTCTTGGCCTGGGGGTCAAGGACCCAGAAGCCACCCAGCCAGTGGGAGCAAGAAGGTTGGTGGTAAGGTGAGAGGGCAGCCAGTACTGAGTACATCTAAAGACCCTTCTGTTGTTTTCCTTCAAATAACTTCCAAAGGGGAATAGCTTAGAAAAATCTGAGAGCATTCAAAGAACAAAGATGTGAAAGGGGCTGGAAAATAGGACCCACGACGGATGGGGAAAAGAAGCTACGATTCTTAGTCTGAGGACGAGAAAGTCTAGAGGCCATTACACAACGGCCTGCAAGGTTTAAAGGGATATTCCTCAGAGGATGGAGACCAGCTGTTCACAGTCTCTAGTGAGGACAGAACAAAAGGAAATGAGCTTCAGCTCCCACAGGAGTGACTTAAGCTAGAAAATAATCTCTGCCAATGAGGATATCAGGCTTGGGATAAGTTATCAAGGGAGATCAGAGCCTCTCCTCCTCTGGAGTTCTTCAAAACATGGAGGAGCCCGTTTTCCTGGGCAGATGGGGTGCAATTCTGTTGGCAGACAGAGGAGGGGAAGGGGACCAACGTCCAGTCTCACCAGCCACGTGAGCCTATGACTTCTACAAATAGCCGGCGCTTTTGTGTAGCAGCATAATAGTTTTTTGGACTCTGGTATTTGCAGAATTGAGTCAGGGGAGAGGTAAAAGAGAAGGCACGTGAGGAATGAGGAAAAGGAAGAGAAACTGTATCATTTTTCCGTGGGAGAAGGAAGGAGAAACTGCAAATAACCAAAGTGGGCCCTTAGTAACTCAATTTCTCAAGTAAGAATCTCTTATTTTTTCATATGAAAATTAGCTTCTATATAAATACACTAATTGGCCATTCTTCTTTCTTTCCAGGTTTCCTGACATCCATTTGTACGGTCCCTTTATACCTTCAATATTAGCCTGTTTCAGTTTCCTGCACAGTAAAAGCCAAAGACAGATTCTTGCTATTGAATCCAACACTTCACAAATCCAAAGCCAGAATCTTCGGTATGACATTACCCATCTATTTAAACTCAAACCTGGCACCAAATTCCCAGATATTTTTCCTATTTTTAATTCCTTAAGACCTCTGAGTGTCTCTCCAGCCTTCAGCCTGTTTCATTAAGTCCAACACTGAAGGTTGACTCCTACATCCCCAGAGCCAGTGTCTCTGAATCTGATGGGCATCTAGGGACAGCCATGCCCACGGGGCTGAAGTACCCAGAAACACTCCCCATCTCTCCAAGGACGCAAGGCTCCAGAAGCCAGCCAGGAGCGGCCCTCACAGTGCAGAGCGTGACATCATCTGTTCCTGGCATCTGCTCCCACTCAGAGCAGGCCCTGAGGATGACTGGAAGGAAGGGACACTTGTCTCTGAGTCTCAGCCAGTGTCCGGTGGTCCACCCACCCCCGGAGTGGCCACCCGAAGGACCACCTTCCTCAGGCAGCTGCAATGGCAGGTACCAGGCTGTGAGCCCCACCAGAGATGAGCCTTCTCTGTCCTGTTCACTGGGTGTGTCCCCGGTGCCTAGAACCGTGCCTGGCACACGGAAGGGAGCATCAATATTGATATTCGGTGACTGAACTAACAGATGCCAGAGTAGGAAGAGGCCTTGGAGACCATCCATCCCTACCCCTCATTCCAGACAAAGTTCAGCGTGAGGCCTTTCTCAGGCTTGTCACAATCCTTTTCTTTTCCTTTTCCTTTTTTTTCTGGCCGCACCTCGCGGCACGTGGGATCTTAGTTCCCTGACCAGGGATCGAACCCGTGCCCCCTGCAGTGGAAGCACAGAGTCCCAACCGCTGGACCACCAGGGAAGTCCCCAAGTCCACACTAAGATGTTAATGGGTACTAATGAATTTCTCTCTCTCTCTCCTTCCCCCTCTAGGACTCTAGGGGGAAGCTGACCTTCCCTCAGACCCTCTTGCGCCAGCCCCTCCCTTGCTGGGCAGTGCACACTCATCCCCAGATGCAGAGAAGAAAGGATTCTCCTCCATCGTGCCCGAATTCTTGAGTTGGCGCCAAGAAACAGCCAGCTGGAGCAGAGCCAGTTGTGATAGAGTTTCACGCATCGGCCAAGAACAGATTCTGCCCAGGAACTCGCACTCACACAGCCCCGTCCAAGGAGAGTGAACGCAGAGCGAGCCCTCACAAGGTGTAGGAAGCAAGAGGGTGGCACTCGGGGGCCCAGGAAGCCCTGTCATCACCCCAACCCGAGGCTGCCAGCAAGCCCGGGCCAGAGGAAGCGGGCTGTGCTGCCAGAGGCTGTGCTGAGGTGAGACACGGGGTAGAAGCATCTGGCTAGCAGCAGTGCCAGCTCCCAGACCTGGCTGCGTGTGCCCAGAATCACCTGGGAGCTTTTTAAAAGCAGCTCCATTGCACCCAGGCTCAGATCTACCAACTGTGTCAGAGTCGCAGAGGGTAGGTCCCAGGATCTGTGTTTTTTGAAACGCTGTGATTCTGATGTCCAACCCAGTTTGAATAACTGCCCTGCTGGCTGACTGACCTACATTCTCTCCCTACAACTCTTTTTCCCCTTTGGGAGGGAATTTATCTCCTCTAGTTGCACCAGTAGACTGTCAGCATCACTGAGGCTTTCCTGTCATTTCCAGAATGAGTCTGGCTGTGCTCCTCGGGGTCACACGTGAGTGCACATCCCTAAGCCAGAAGCTCCACTGAGTAACTGAGGTGAGTTTGACTCTTGCTCTGTTATGCGTTAGGAGGTGAAAGGCACGTGCAAACATTTGTTTATTCAATTCAGGAAACCCTACCACCCTCTCTGTCTTGGAGAGGGTTAGCGAAGGTGTGTTACCACACTCCTTAACCTCAGGAGTCACGCGGAGGGAAGCTAGACGCGTAAACGGCTGAGCAGGAAGGGATGCTAATGGAAGCAGAGGTTCCCCGGGTGGAAACGATCTTTGCTGGGACTGGGAGGGTTCTGCTCAGTCACAATCGGAGAAGTAGGTCTCCTTTCACTGTACTGCAGGCTCTGGTCCCAAGTATGTCCCACGGGAGGGGACCTTTGTAGATTTCTGGGGTTATCTTTCTTATTTCGCCATTCAGCAGGCTCTGGCCCCCTCCAGTGCTTATCACCTGGAGCTGGGCTCTCGGCTGGTTTCATGGGACGGAGCCCCGTGTTTAAGCTCCCGTCTGAGGATCGGACGCTCCACCTCCTTCTGGCTGAGGCACCATGGGACACCTGCCCCCGACTCCGGTTCCTTCCTGGCTTCTCTTGTCACCTCTCCGGCCTCTGAATCCTAGTCCCTGTGCCTCATAGCCCCTACACCACTGCTGCCAAGGCCCTTGGTCACATTTCTCCCCACTTGTCACAGCCCTACCTCGTGCCTCTTGCTGGCGCTCCGTGACCCTGGTCACGTGACCTCGGAAATGTCACTCCCCTCTGTCACCCCCATCTCCTGGTTTCATACTCTGCCCACTTCATCTCCTGCTGTTCCCTTCATCTGTCATTCTCCCTGCCCCCACCCCTCCCCTTACTCTAGCTCTAATGGGAGCATCCGATGATAGGAATCATAAGTGGAAAGCACACACTTAGAGGATTTCATGTATAAATGACACTGTTTTCCTTACTTACTATCACTGCCACGCAATTAGTTGCCCTTTAACCAGTGAGTTCTCCCAAAACAATGTCTTTAAAATAAAAATGCCCTTTAAATGTTTTCATCTCTATAAGATTTCTGTTCCGTGGTAATAATGGTGGCTGCTGCTTCTTTTATACACCTAAAGAGCCAGAGAATGTGCATTTACAGGAATTCTCCGCCTTCACTAAGCCTCTTAATCACCTGGGATAGTTTTTAACAACACAATGCCTGGTCTCCACCTTCAGGTGTTTCCATTCAATCGACCTGAAGTTGGGCTCTGCGTGTATGTGTGTGTGTGTGTGTGTGTATATATATATATTTTTTTTTTTTTGGTTTTTGTTTTTGTATTTGGCGGTACGCAGGCCTCTCACCGTTGTGGCCTCTCCTGTTGCAGAGCACAGGCTCCAGACGCGCAGGCTCAGCGGCCATGGCTCACGGGCCCAGCCGCTCCGCGGCATGTGGGATCTTCCCGGACCGGGGCACGAACCCGTGTCCCCTGCACCGGCAGGCGGACTCTCAACCACTGCGCCACCAGGGCAGCCTGCGTCAATATTTTAAACATACTTCCCAGGACAGGCTGATGTGCAGAAAGGCTTGAGAGTCACTGATTTATAGGAAAATCATTCATGATAAATGCATATTCAAATAGTCAATTCCTGCGAGGCTTGATTTACAGCAGTGGTTCCTAAACTCATCCCTCTGAAGCAAGGCAGAAGATCTTAAATCCTGCCCTACCCCACCCACCCCCAATGACCACTAGAAAAGAACTCTGTGATAAAGAATCAAAAGGCAACAAATCCGTGATTTTACAGCTGAACCAATGCTAGAGGTACCTTAAAGGTAACCCAGAAATCTTCTAATTTGCTAGTGTTTTATCCATTATTTAAAGAACACAAGTTACTCAAAAACGCAAATTCATTGGCAGCATATCGCCAATGATATGTGCCTGAAGAAGGAAAAGATGGGGGGGTTATACAATCATTCACTTCAGCAATAAGCATATAGATGAATACATGGATTAGGGACTAGTTACTGGGAAATAATAGGCCCAAAATACTGTCTATAAAAATATGCACCTAGGGATTGGTTCAAGATGGCAGAGTAGAAGCATGTGTGTTCACTCCTACATGCGAGAGCACCAGAATGACAACCAACTGCTGAATAATCATTGACAGGAATACACTAGAACTCACCAAAAAAGATACTCCACATCCAAAGACAAAGGAGAAGCTGCAACGAGACAGTAGGAGGGGCACAATCACAATAAAATCAAATCGCATAACCCCTGGGTGGGTGACTCACAAACTGGAGAACAATTATACCATAGAAGTCCACCCACTGGCGTGAAGGTTCTGAGCCTCACGTCAGGCTTCCCAACCTGGGGGTCCAGCAATAGGAGGAAGAATTCCCAGAGAATCAGACTTTGAAGGCTAGCGAGATTTGACTGCAGGACTTCAACAGGACTGGGGGAAACAGACTCCACTCTTGGAGGGCACACACAAAGTAGCATGCGCATCAGGACCCAGGGGAAAGGAGCAGTGACCCCAAAGGAGACTGAACCAGACCTACCTGCTAGTGTTGGAGGGTCTCCTGTAGAGGTGGGGGGTGGCTGTAGCTCACCATGGGGACAAGGACACTGGCAGCAGAAGTTCTAGGAAGTACTCCTTGGTGTGAGCCCTCTCGGAGTCCCTCATTAGCCCCACCAAAGAGCCTGTACGCTCCAGTGCTAGGTCGGCTCAGGCCAAACAACCAACAGGGAGGGAACTCAGTCCCACCCATCAGCAGACAAGTGGATTAAAGTTTTACTGAGCTCTGCCCACCAGAGGCACACCCACCTCTACCCACCACCAGTCCCTCCCATCAGGAAGCTTGCACAAGCCTCTTAGATAGCCTCATCCACTAGAGGGCAGACAGCAGAAGCAAGAAGGACTACAATCCTGTAGCCTGTGGAAGGAACACCACATTCACAGAAAGACAGACAAAATGAAAAGGCAGAAGACTATGTACCAGATGAAGGAACAAGATAAAATCCCAGAAAAACAATTAAATGAAGTAGAGATAGGCAACCTTCCAGAAAAAGAATTCAGAATAATGATAGTGAAGATGATCCAGGACCTCAGACAAAGAATGGAGACAAAGATCGAGAAGATGCAAGAAATGTTTAACAAAGACCTAGAAGAATTAAAGAACAAAAAAACAGAGATAAACAATACAATAACTGAAATGAAAAATACACTAGAAGAAATCAATAGCAGAATAACCAAGGCAGAAGAACGGATAAGTGACCTGGAAGACAGAATGGTGCGATTCATTGCCACAGAACAGAGTAAAGAAAAAAGATTGAAAAGAAATGAAGACAGCCTAAGAGACCTCTGGGACAACATTAAATGCACCAACATTTGCATTATAGGGGTCCCAGAAGGAGAGAAGAAAGAGAAGGACCTGAGAAAATATTTGAAGAAATTATAGTTGAAAACTTCCCTAACATGGGAAAGGAAATAGCCACCCAAGTCCAGGAAGTGCAGAGTCTCAGGTAGAATAAACCCAAGGAGAAACATGGCAAGACACATGGTAATCAAACTGACAAAAATTAAAGACAAAGAAAAATTATTAAAAGCAACAAGGGAAAAACAACAAATAATATACAAGGGAACTCCCATAAGGTTAACAGCAGATTTCTCAGCAGAAACGCTACGAGCCAGAAGGGAGTGGCATAGTATATTTAAAGTGATGAAAGGGAAGAACCTACAACCAAGATTACTCTACCTGGCAAGGATTGCATTCAGATTTGACGGAGAAATCAAAAGCTTTACAGACAAGCAAAAGCTAAGAGAATTCAGCACCACTAAACCAACTCTACAACAAATGCTAAAGGAACTTCTCTAAGTGGGAAACACAACAGAAGAAAAGGACCTACAAAAACAAACCCAAAACAATTAAGAAAATGGTCATAGGAACATACATATCCATAATTACCTAAATGTGAATGGATTAATGCTCCAACCAAAAGACACAGACTAGCAGAATGGATACAAAAACAAGACCCATCTATATGCTGTCTACAAGAGACCCACTTCACACCTAGGGACACATACAGACTGAAAGTGAGGGGATGGAAAAAGATATTCCATGCAAATGGAAATCAAAAGAAAGCTGGAGTAGCAATACTCACACCAGATAAAATAGACTTTAAAATAAAGAATGTTACAAGAGACAAGGAAGGACACTACATAATGATCAAGGGATCAATCCAAGAAGAAGATATAACAATTATAAACATATATGCACCCAGCATAGGAGTACCTCAATACATAAGGCAAATGCTAACAGTTATAAAAGAGGAAATTGACAGTAACACAAAAATGCTGGGGGACTTTAACACCTCGCTTACACCAATGGACAGATCATCCAGACAGAAAATTAATGAGGAAACACAAGCTTTAAAGGACACAATAGACCAGATAGATTTGATTGAGATTTATAGGACATGCCCTCTGAAAACAGCAGATTACACTTTCTTCTCAAGTGCACATGGAACATTCTCAGGATAGATCAATCTTAGGTCACAAATCAAGCCTCAGTAAATTTAAGAAAATTGAAATCATATCAAGCATCTTTTCTGACCACAACTCTATGAGATTAGAAATCAATTACAGGGGAAAAAATGTAAAAAAAAAAAAAAACCCACAAATACATGGAGGCTAAACAATACTTACTAAATAACCAAGAGATCAATGAAGAAATCAAAGGGGAAATCAAAAAATACCAAGAGACAAATGACAACGAAAACATGACGATCCGAAACCTATAGGAGGCAGCAAAAGCCATTCTAAGAGGGAAGTTTATAGCAATGAAATCCTACCTCAAGAAACAAGAAAAATCTAAAATAAACAATCTAACCTTACACCTAAAGCAACTACAGAAAGAAGAACATACAAAACCCAAAGTTAGTAGAAGGAAAGAAATCATAAAGATCAGAGCAGAAATAAATGAAATAGAAACAAAGAAAACAATAGCAAAGATCAATAAAACTAAAAGCTGGTTCTCTGAGAAGATAAACAAAACTGATAAACCTTTAGCTAGACTCATCAAGAAAAAGAGGGAGAGGACTCAAATCAATAAAATTAGAAATGAAAAACAAGTTACAACAGACACCACAGAAATACAAAGCATCCTAAGAGACTACTACAAGCAACTCGCCAACAAAATGGACAATCTGGAAGAAATGGACAAGTTCTTAGAAAGGTATAACCTTCCAAGACTAAACCAGGAAGAAATAGGAAATACGAACAGACCAATCGCAAGTAATGACATTAAAACTGTGATTAAAAACCTCCCAACAGGGGTTTCCCTGGTGGCGCAGTGGTTGAGAGTCCGCCTGCCGATGCAGGGGACGCGGGTTTGTGCCCCGGTCTGGGAAGTTCCCACATGTCGCGGAGTGGCTGGGCCCGTGAGCCGTGGCCGCTGAGCCTGCGCGTCCGGAGCCTGTGCTCCACAACAGGAGAGGCCACAACGGTGAGAGGCCCGCGTACGGCAAAAAAAAAAAAAAAAACCTTCCAACAAACAAAAGTCCAGGACCAGATGGCTTCAGAGATGAATTCTATCAAACATTTAGAGAACAGCTAACATCCACCCTTCTCAAACTCTTCCAAAAAGTTGCAGAGGAAGGAACACTCCCAAACTCATTCTATGAAGCCACCATCACCCTGATACTAAAACCAGACAAAGATACTACAAAAAAAGAAAATTATAGATCAACATCACTGATGAATATAGATGCAAAAATCCTCAACAAAATACTACCAAACAGAATGCAACAACACATTAAAAGGATCATACACCATGATCAAGTGGGATTTATCACAGGGATGCAAGGATTCTTCAATATATGCAAATCAATCAATGTAATACACCATATTACCAAATTGAATAAAAACCATAAGATCATCTCAATAGATGAAGAAAAAGTTTTTGACAAAATTCAACACCCATTTATGATAAAAACTCTCCAGAAAGTGGGCATAGACGGAACCTACCTCAACATAATAAAGGCCACATACGAGAAACCCACAGCAAACATCATTCTCAATGGTGAAAAACTGAAAGCATTTCCTCTAAGATCAGGAACAAGAAAAGGGTGTCCACTCTCACCACTATTATTCAACATAGTTTTGTAAGTCTTAGCTACGGCAATCAGAGAAGAAAAAGAAATAAAAGGAATCCAAATTGGAAAAGAAGAAGTAAAATTGTCACTGTTTGCAGGTGACATGATACTATACATAGAGAATCCTAAAGATGCCACCAGGAAACTACTAGAGCTAATCGATGAATTTGGTAAAGTTGCAGGATACAAAATGAATGCACAGAAATCTCTTGCACTCCTATACACTAACAACGAAAAATCAGAAAGAGAAATTAAGGAAACAATTCCATTCACCACTGCAACAAAAAGAATAAAATACCTAGGAATAAACCTACCTAAGGAGGTCAAAGACATGTACTAAGAAAACTATAAGACACTGATGAAAGAAATCAAAGATGACACAAACAGATGGAGAGATATACCATGTTCTTGGATTGGAAGAATCAATATTGTGAAAATGACTACAGTACCCAAAGCAATCTACAGATTCAATGCAATCCCTATCAAATTACCAATGGCATTTTTTACAGAACTAGAACAAAAAAATCTTAAAATTTGTATGGAGACACAAAAGACCCTGAATAGCCAAAGCAATATTGAGGGGAAAAAATGGAGCTGGAGGAACCAAACTCCCTGACTTCAGACTATACTACAGAGCTACAGTAATCAAGACAATATGGTACTGGCGCAAAAACAGAAATACAGATCAATGGAACAGGACAGAAAGCCCAGAAATAAACCCACGCACCTATGGTCACCTTACCTTTGATAAAGGAGGCAAGAATATACAACGGAGAAAAGACAGCCTCTTCAATAAATGGTGCTGGGAAAACTGGACAGCTACATGTAAAAGAATGAAATTAGAACACTCCCTAACACCATACAGAAAAATAAACTCAAAATGGATTAAAGACCGAAATGTAAAACCAGACACTATAAAACTCTTAGAGGAAAACATAGGAAGAACACTCTTTGACATAAATCACAGCAAGATATTTTTTGAGCCACTTCCTAGAGTAATGGAAATAAAAACAAAAGTAAACAAATGGGACCTTATAAAACTTAAAAGCTTTTGCATAGCAAAGGAAACTATAAATAAGATGAAAAGACACGCCCAGAATGGGAGAAAACATTTGCAAATGAATCAACGGACAAAGGATTAATCTCCAAAATATATGAACAGCTCATGTAGCTCAATATCAAAAACACAAACAACCCAATCAAAAAACAGGCAGAAGACCTAAACAGACACTTCTCCAAAGGAGATATACAGATGGCCAAGAGGCACATGAAAAGCTGCTCAACATAACTAATTAATAGAGAAATGCAAATCATAACTACAGTGAGGTATCACCTGACACTGGTCAGAATGGCCATAATCAAAAAATCTACAAACAATAAATGCTGGAGAGGGTATGGAGAAAAGGGAACCCTCTTGCAATTCTTATGGGAATGTAAATTGATACAGCCACTATGGAAAACAGTATGGAGAGTCCTTCAAAAACTAAAAATAGAGTTACCATATAACCCAGGTATCCCACTACTGGGCATATACCCAGAGAAAACCATAATTCAAAATGACACATGCGCCCCAATGTTCACTGCAGCACTATTTACAATAGCCAGGTCATGGAAGCAACCTAAATGCCCATCAACAGACAAATGGATAAAGAAGAAGTGGTACATATATACAATGGAATATTACTCAGCCATAAAAAGGAAAAAGCTGGGTCATTTGTAGAGACGTGGATGGACCTAGAGACTGGCATACAGAATGAAATTAAATCAATAAGAGAAAAACAAGTATCATATATTCACACATATATGTGGAATGTAGAAAAATGGTACAGATGAACCAGTTTGCAAGGCAGAAATAGAGAAAAAGATGTAGAGAACAAACATATGGACACCACAGGGGGAAAGCGGGGGGAGGAGGGGGGGATGAATTGGGAGATTGGGATTGACATATATACACTAATATGTATAAAATAGATAAGTAATAAGAACCTGCTGTATAAATAAATAAATAAATAAAAACTGCACCCGGTCAGAATGGTTATTGTTACCAAACTCAGGTGTGGCTGTGTTACTGGAAGTTCAGCCTCTCTGTACACCAGTGCCAAATCAAATCTCGGAGACAGTTTGGAGTGAAGTAGAAAACGATAGCTTTATGACTTTGTCAGGCAAAGGGCGGCACAATGGGCTCCTGCCTCATAAAACTATGTGTCCCCCCCCCCATCCTGGGAGGGTTTGATGAGGGTTTATAACAGTGGTTCGTGGGTGGGTGGAGTGGGGTGGGGGGGTGAGGGCGGGGTTGGTGTCTCTGACAAAATTAGGGTGTGAGCTGGGCCTGCCCTCCCTTGATCTCCTCTCAGGTGGTTGGTCTTCTAAATTTGATGAGCTTCTCTGGTCCCTTTAATCTCGCCTCTGTTGGTTTTTTTGGCTGCTCCTCCCTTGATGAGCAACTGTTCAATTCCGCCCTTTGGAACTCAGGGAAGGTCATGGAGGATGGAGTCTTGCCTACAAGAAATAGGGGGAAAAAAGGCCTCCATGCCTGGGATCCCCACAGGGCCCTGCTCAGTTCCAGCTGCTCGCCACTCAAAAGCCAATACTTGAGAGACAAGTGTTGGTTGGAAAGGAAAGTTCGCTTTAATTCAGGAGACTGGCAACATGAGGAGAAGGCAGACTCATGTCCAAAGACCAACTCAGAAGATTCTGCTCAACTGTGAAAGTTTTTAAAGGGAGAATCATTTGGGGAGGGGGTCAGAGTCTTTGTGATCTTCCACTGTGTGTAGACGTTCTTCTGGTTGATTGGTGGTGAGGTAACAGGGCAGTGCTCCAGGAATCTTATACTCAGCCTGAAGTTACCATTCTCTACCTGGGTGGGGGCCTTAGTTCTTACAGAAGAACTCAAAAATATTGTTATGCATATTTCTAGTGGAGGAACCTGCGCCTTGCCCCTTGCTGCACTACGATTCTTGATGGCTCCTCCCTAGTTTCTGCATTCCCTCCCTTCCTTGATAAGCAACTGTTTGAATCTGCCCTTTGGAACTCAGGGAAGGTCAGGGAGGTTGAATGAAGCCTATTTCCTACAAAGAAGAAATGGGGGACATGGAAAGGATTTGTACCTGGGAGGCACCCACAGGGTCCTTCTCCATTTTGCTATCATCAAAAAATATACAAGTAATAAATGCTGGAGAGATTGTAAAGAAAAGTGAGATACACTGTTGGTGAGAATGTAAATTCGTGCAGCCCCTATGGAAAACAGTGTGGCGAGTCCTTAAAAAACTAAAAATAGAACTACCATATGATTCTGCAATCCTACTCTTGGGTATATACCCAGAAAAGATAAAAACTCTAATTTGAAAAGATACACGCACTCCAATGTTCAAAGCAGCACTATTTACAATAGCCAAGACATGGAAACAACCTAAACGTCCATTGACAGGTGCATGGATAAAGAAGATGTGAGATATATATATACCTAGATATAGATATAGATACATATAGATATATATAGATATAATGGAATATTACTCAGCCATAAAAAAGAATGAAATATTGACATTTGCAGCAACCTGGGTGGATCTAGAGATTATCATACTAGGTGAAATAAGTCAGACAGAGAAGGATAAATATCATATCATGTCACTTGTATGTGGAATCAAAAAAAAATGATACAAATGAACTTATTTACAAAACAGAAACAGACTCATAGAGATAGAAAACAAATTTATGGTTACCAAAGAGGAAGCAGGGGAAGGATAGGAGTTTGAGATTAGCAGATACATATTATTATGTATAAAATGCATAAACAACAAGGACCTATTGTATAGACAGCACAGGGAACTATATTCAATATCTTGTAGAAACCTATAATGGAAAAGAATCTATAACGGGGAAAAAAAAAAATATATATATATATATATATAAAACTGAATCACTTTGCTGTACTCCCGAAACTAACACAATATTGTAAATCAAATATACTTCAATTAAAAGATTAAAAATAAGAAAATTAAAATATGCACCATGAACCCTATCACCATCACCAAACTAACAAGAATTTATTATTTAAAAGCATGACTAGAAGCCATTTGAAATCACAACCAGCTAGACAAGTGATATGAGGCATCCTTTCCCCAGGTTGCAAGAATTCCTTAAGTACCTGTGTTAGCAACATAATTAGCATGGCCACCAACATCTTAAAATACTGATGTAGTATTATCAGTAAATGCTGGTATGAAATAGATTTAATATTCAATGTAACTATTCTTAATTATTCACTAAGTTAGTGGTAAGTAGCTCTATAAATTGAATAGAAAAATGAAAATGTATAAAATTTTGCCTCATTTGGCAAAAGGAATCCCCCCCAAACACGTTTATTTTTAACGTATATCAGTTCATAAGGAAAACACTCAAGGACCATCCTATGAGAGTCCTAGTTCTTTTGAGGGATGTATTTTACTGCCTTTTGAGACAGGAAGAGCATTTTATTATTCTTTTTAAAATACACATTCAGGTACAAATCTGATCTCCCTGGTTACAAATACCCCTAGAAGCAAACTTTTCTATCGTAATGAATGTGTTCATTCATTCACCTGATCTTTCAGACAAAAAAAAAAAATCATGTCTTTAATAAGTGAGAAGATGTAAACAGCAAGTGAGAGAAAAAAAAATCTACTTTGAATAGGACATTTTCCAAAGGCAAATTTGGTTTAGCTTGAATGACTTATCCAAGTCTTTGATGGAAAACAATTGAAAATAGGAAAAGATCAGCCTAAAAAAATAGAACCAGTATAAACTCAAATATTCAGCTCAAACAGGACCAGTGAGATCTGAATATAAGAAAATCCAGAAAACCTGAAAAAATCTAGAGTCTCTGAGCAAAGACACTAGAAGTCTGAGGCTTAGCTGAAGTAGAAAAATAAAATTTTAATTTTTGTTCATTCTCATTCTCTCAATTTCCAGGAACAAAATAGCTGCTAGTTCTTAGAACTTTAGAAGCTTGCAATTTGTGCATAATTACTTTAATAAGTATAAAATATATCCTATAAATAGCATAATATAAGACATTAATTCTGCAAGTTTAAAAGTAAGATCAGAATTGCTATTTTTAACTTTCTGGAGAACAGGAAGTTCATTTAGTTTTTAACTCAGGACTTTCCAATACCTGGCACCATACATTTTATATTACACGTGTTACCAAAACCATATTTCTTCAACTAACTCATGTGCCTTTAGTGCTTGTGGATCAGGGAAGATCCTAGGCATAAACAGCCCCTCCAAAGAGCCATCTTCCAGAATACAGATTTGCCTCTAAGCTCACCAGAACAAGCTACCCCTCTTGTTTTGGGGGACTCAACTCCTGCTTTCCAACAGGGACTCTGTACGGCAGCAACAAAATCCACATCTGAAAAGAAGAAGCCTCAAGCTTTCCAGGTTTTTGCTTCTTTTATAAGGTAATCAAGACCATACTCTCACCGCTCACCAGTATTTCCCAAATGTCTTAGTCAGCTTGAGCTGCCATAACAAAATACCACAGAGTGGGCAGCTTAAACAACAGAATTTTATTTCTCAAGTTCTGGAGGCTGGAAGTCCAAGATCAAGGTACAAGCTGACTCAGTCCTGGTGAGGGCCCTCTTCCTGGCTTGCAGGAGGCTGTCTGCTCACTGTGTCCTCACATGGCCTTTCGTGTGTGTGTGTGTGTGTGTGTGTGTGTGTGTGTGTGTCTGTAGGGGGCTGTGTGTGCGTGCACACGCAGAGAGAGTGAAACCTCTGTCTTCTTTTAAGGACACTAGTCCTATCAGATCAGGGCCCCACTCTTATGACTTCATCTGATCCTATACGTACAAAGGCCCCCATCTCCAAATACTCTGTGGGCATTAGGGCTTCAACATATGAATTTTGTGAGGACACAAACATTCAGTCCGTAACCCCAAACTTTTCTGATCATTAGGAATCCCCTAAAACACTTAAGGCAAACCCAAACAAAACCAGATCCCCAGTGCCTGCCTGTGATAGTTTTGTTTTGTTTTGTTTAATATTTATTTATTTGGCTACATTGGGTCTTCGTTGTGGCACACAGGATCTTTAGTTGCGGCATGTGGGATCTAGTTCCCTGACCAGGGATCGAACCCAGGCCTCTTGCACTGGGAGTGTGGAGTCTTAGCCACTGGACCACCAGGGAAGTCCCCTGCCTGTAATGTTCTGATTGCAGAAGGTAGAGCTAGGAATAGTCCAGGGTGATTCTGATGACCAGGCAAGTTTGTGAAACACTGACCTGCTCTGCAATGTCTAAAGCGTGAGATGACTTTCTCTCCATCCAGACTCTTTTCCTTGATCTGGCAGGCTGGACTGTTTGGACCCCATCATACCCAGAACTTTTTCATCCTTCCCAACTGAAGCTCTGTACCCACTCAACACTAGCTTCCCATTCCCCCTGCCGCAGTCCCTGGCAACCACCATTCTGCATTCTGCTTTCTGTTTCTATGAATTTGACTACTCAAGGTACCTCATATAAATGGGATCATACAATATTTGTCCTTCTGTGATTGACTTATTTCATTTAGCATAATGTCTTCAAGGTTCATGCATGTTATAGCATGTGTTGGAATTTCCTTCCTCTTTAAGGCTGAATATCCCATATGCATAGATTTTGTTTATTCATCCATCTGACAATGGACACTCAGGTTGCTTCTACCTTTTGGCTATTGTGAATAATGCTGCTGTGAACATGGATGTACAAATATCTGTTCAAGTCTTTGCTTCTAATTCTTTTGGGTGTATACCCAGAAGTGGAATTGCTGGATCACATGGTAATTCTACGCCTAAGTTTTTGAGGAGCTGCCATACTGTTTTCCACAGCAGCTGTACTATTTGGCATTCCCTCCAGCAGTGCACAAG
Organism: Delphinus delphis; assembly: GCF_949987515.2. Lineage (NCBI taxonomy): Eukaryota > Metazoa > Chordata > Mammalia > Artiodactyla > Delphinidae > Delphinus > Delphinus delphis. The sequence continues at coordinate 164,407,797 of NC_082684.1, forward strand.
GGTTCCAATTTCTCCACATTCTCATCGTTATTTGTTATTTCCTGGTTTGTTTGTTTTTTTTAAACAATAGTCATCTTAATGGGTATAAGGTGGTATTTCCTTGCGGGCTTAATTTGCATTTCCCTAATTATCAGTGAAGAGTCTTTCTTTGAGGGAACAATAAAAGGAAAAATGTAGCTCCAAAGATTTAGGTTGGAAGATGATCCCAGGAAATGGAGGCAAATGTGCAGAATCACAATGAAAGAGAGAAAATGATGTGGGAACGCAGCCTTACAAATGTTAATCTCCAAAACACGCTTTAAAAGTAAATGTAATGCTGTCTTAAAACAAAATCAGGAAGGTATCACTACCCCCAAGGTATAATAAGAAATTGAATTGCCACGAATAAGCTCACAATGTACTCAAGCTGCGTGCGGAAAAATCAAGAAATAACTATGGCAACATTTCTCCCATATTAAAAAAAAGGATCAATTTATTCATTTACCACTTTAAAAATTCAGAGGAAATTCAATCTACCATGAGATCACTTTCACAGTGATAAATCAAACTGATAAAAATCTTTTTGCAGCTTGCTGGAAGATAGGAACAAAAATTGCTGTGTCACTTTAAAACATCAAAACCTAGTGTTTCGTCAGCCAACATTCTTTGCCCAGAAGATCTACAGGTTTGGGGTTAGGCAAGACTCCCCAGGAGAAGGATCCAGATAAGGGATTAGCAATAGGAAATTTGGCATCAAGCACGGGAATGTTCCAGAAAAACAACAGTGTCTAAATTCCTTCCCCAAGTACACAGAGTGTACATTCATAATACAGCCATAGGCTTTAAGAATGTAGACTAGTTTAGCCTAACAGATAGGTAAACACACTTAGAATCGGCATTTGAAAACTCACTCTAAAGGGAACTGATACTGCAAATTCTGTACAAAATACAGTAAAAAAACAGTACTCCAGTTACTGTGAAGTACACCGAGTCAGCATTATTTTTTGTGGTTTCTTTTCTTTCTCAAGGGAGTCAGTTGCAGTGTCCCATATTATTTGACCAGACACTTAATTCTCAAGCTTCTCCCTCCCTTCTCAAATTACATTACTGTCTTAAGAGGTCAAAAATAAAGCCTTAAGAATGTTCTGGGGTTTGCATTTCTCCTGAGTAACAGGCAGAAGTTCTGTAGGCATCATCATTACTGAGGCAACTTGGTTTCATTCTGATGTTAATTCAAGGTCTCCTGTTCAAAAAGGCTGTGGGGCTAGGATGCCAGGTTGCACACCTGTGATTAATTGGTCTGAGCGCTGGAACTGCAATTGTTTCTTCACTTGGCTGCAGCTGAAACAGCAGCCATTGTCAGTAAAATAAGTGTAACCCTTGAGTGCCTGGAGCAGTGTATAAACAGGAGGGGAAGAGATGACGGGAGGTTAGGGCACTCCTGGTGGTCAAGGAGAAGATCTGGTGTCCATGAAAAGTCAGGGAGGACCAGAGAACCGTCGGAAACAGATGGTCTCTCCTTTCTAGGCAAGCAGTAGAATTCATTTACCCTCATCAAAATGAGCATACTATTTTTTTTTTAACCACTCTAGCCTTTTTTTTTTAATTTTTTTTGGAGTATAGTTGATTTACAATGTTAAAATGAGCATAACATTTTCTGAGCTCAGCTCCCACAACCAAGATTTCTGTTGAGATAAACTTCGTGTAGCCAATGATCAGCAGTTCTGTCAAAGCTCTTTGAATAGCACTGGACCCTGCGCCAAGGGGAGAGAGACATGATCTAACCCATTGGCTCTCCCTGCCTGGGCAGGACAGCAGGTATCTCCCTCTGTGGTGATGAATGGATCAGATCATCTTAGCCTGGCATCATTAAACATCTGAATTATGAAATGAACTCCCCTTGTTCCAATTTCTGTGGTCACTAAGCAACTTTCTCTTACAGAATTTGACTTCCCATGTAACCTGCCTTCGCCGTTGGCCAAAGACTGCTAGTATTCAGTCCCCTTGGCCCTTTGAGTCATAGGAAATTGGCAGTTACTTTGGCTTTTCCATCACTCTTTGAGTTTGGTTCATGGGACTCCACCCCGGAGAAACATTCCACTCTCCACAATTCACGGCTTGATAAATTAGGTTTCTGTTCTTCCAAGACTCAGGAGGCCAGTTGTACATGATTAGTTGAATCTGCGGATGCAGAACCGTGGAGACTGAGGGCCGACAATGGGGCCTGAGCATCCGTGGGTTTTGTTACCCACATCGGGTCCTGGAACCAATCCCCCAAGGATACCAGGGTGTGTTCGTGCCCCTACACACCCCCCCCAACTGTTCAGTGGTCAACTGTATGCTCCTTTTTAGTTCATTTATAGTCCCGATCTATATGCCCCCTGCCATACTTCCAGAGGCAGGAGATATGTTTATTCATCTCTGATATTTCAAGAATACCCAAGATATATTACTGAATGAAAAGTGCAAAATGCAAGGTGAAAAATATAGAGACAGAAATACCATTTATTTGTGTTTTTAAATTTATGCATGTATATGCATCCAAAATTTTTGGAAGGCTAAACAAGAGACTATTACCAGGGTTTACCTCTGGGGATGGGTGGGGAGGAAGAAAAGGAGACTTCTACCTTTTCTGTTTTCTCTTTTATGTTTTACCATGTCATGTATCAATTTTATAATTAAAAAGAAGTGAGAAGAAAGTTATATACTTGATAATATATAAATATTAAGATCACTCACCTGAAAAGATAGCTCAAAAGAGGAAATCTGAGACTCTCCAAATCTAATCCAACTGACCAGGGCATAGGGTGCATGACCCATGTGAGTCTAACCCAAGAAGCCTGCAGCTTATACCCCTTTGATGAGGATGTTTTAGCAGAAGGATACTCAGCATGGAGACCAGAAAAATCAGAGCCCCAAGGAGGAAGACTTCTTAGTGTTTATCCAGTCCTGTTCGGATAGCCACTAGCTATGAGAACACAAATATGCTGGTTCCTGGAGAACTGGACTCCACTGTCCAGTTCTGGGGAAGGAGCAGTTCACCAGACTTACCACATCTGGATGGAACATTCTTCATGGCTACCCAAATCCCATTGCTCTAATTTCATGCTCGCCAAATGTATTACTAGCTGCTGGAGTGAATAACCCTGAGATCACATTGGCTTAAAGCAATAAAATTTCTGTCTCTGGCGTGTCACATTCCAGTGACAGTTGGGGCACAGGTAAGCGCCACACAGTCCTTCAGGGACTCAGGACCATTTAATATGTGGCTTCCCCATCACCTGAGTCCTTGGAGTGGGTGGATGTGGAGGGAGAGGACAGAGAAAGTACACCCACGCTTTAGATTCTTGGCCCAGAGGTAAACCTCACTTTTGCTCACATTCCAGTAGAAAGAACTCCTCGTGTGGCCCCATGCCCAGAAAGAGGACACGGTCGTGGGTGAGCATCAAGCAATTTTCCAGTGATTAATCTGGTTTGTCTGGAATCCAAATCTAGAAAGGGGGAGCCTTGAACGATGTATATGAGCATTTCCATCACCAGGGAGCTATGTCTCCTAACTTTTAACACATAATCTTTTTAGTTTATAATTCTATCATGACTTTACTTTTATTGCAAATTACCCCCTAAGAACTTATTCATCTCTATATAAAAAGATACATGTTTCTGAGAATTCCCTGGTGGTCCAGTGTTTAGGACTCTGTGCTTTCACTGCTGAGGGCCCAGGTTCAATCCCTAGTCAGGGAACTAAGATCCCACAAGCCTCGCAGTACCGCCAAAAAAAAAAAAAAACAGGTAAATGTTTCTGAGTTTGTAAACCTGAGGACATAGCTTTGGACCGATGTCATCACACCAGGACACTGCAAACCTGTGAGAACACTTCTAACTGGCCAGATGGGCCAACCTCCAACTATCTCTCTACCACTTCTTTCTAAAATTTCAGCTGTTCCAAGAACTGTCAGCTTCTGCCCACGCGAAAGTATGGTTTGGAGTTTATCTGAACAGGGAAATAATTTTTCAAACCCAAATTCCTTGTAAGTGACTAAGGGCAGGTAAAGGGTGAAGTCCTCACATAGGCCAGTGTCTTAGTGCCCTAGGGCACCTGCAGCAAATCACCACAACCCTGGTGGCTTAAAGCAGTGGACAGTTTGGAGGCAAGAAGCCTGAAATCAGGGTGTTGGCAGGATCACACTCCTCCAAAAGCTCGAGGGGAGATCTCGTCCGGCTTCTTCCAGCTTCTGGTGATTCCAGGTGTCCCATGGCTTACAGGAGCATCACCCTCATCTCTGCCTCCGTCTTCACATGACCTTCTCCGCCTGTGCCTTTATGTATCCCCCTTTTCTGCCTCATTTAAGGAGACTCGTCATTGGATTCAGAGCCCATCTAAACCCAGGGTGATCGCATCTCCGGATTCTTACCTTAGTGACATCTGTCAAGGCTGTTATTCCAATTAAGATCACATTCTGAGGTTCCAGGTAAACATATCTTTTTGGGGGACACCATGCAGCCTGCTATACCAAGTAAAAAGCTTCCTGCCCAATATCATCTTCCATTCGTACAGGCCCTTAGCAAATGTTGACTGAGTAACCCGGGGTTTCTTGCTTAAAGGATGCTACGTGGTGACTGATGCTAGGAAGGGAAGCCAAGGACTGCAAGCAGTCCTGCCAGGACACAGGGCAAACTCCAAAGCAGAAGTGCTTTTCTTTTTTGGCTGCAACTTGTAGCTTTCGGGATCTCAGTTCCCCAACCAGAGACTGAGCCCAGGCCCTGGCAGTGAAAGCGCCGAGTCCTAGCCACAGGACCGCCATGGAATTCCCAGAAGTGCTTTTCTTTATCTTCTAAATATTGAAATTATTTTTCAGTCTCTCAAACGTAAAAGACTGCCCTGAGCTTTTATACATAAATTTATTTATTTTTGGCTGCGTTGGGTCTTTGTTGCTGTGTACACGCTTTCTCTAGTTGCGGCGAGCAGGGGCTACTCTTCCGGGAGGTGTGCAGGCTTCTCATTGCGGTGGCTCCTCTCGTTGCGGAGCACGGACTCTAGGCACGTGGGCTTCAGTAGTTGTGGCACGTGGGCTCAGTAGTTGTGGCTCATGGGCTTAGTTGCTCCACAGCATGTAGGATCTTCCTGGCCCAGGGCTCGAACCCGTGTCCCCTGCATTGGCAGGCAGATTCTTAACCACTGCGCCACCAGGGAAGTCCCTGCCCTGAGCTTTTATATTTGGCTATGGTGTCAAATTCCAACAGGGGACTCCCAAAACCAACCTTTTTGTAACCAAGAGTTTCCATGTTCACTTAGGGCAGGAGATGCTGACAGTTACGGCCTTAAGAGGAGCAGGAGAGGGGACCCTGCAGCAGACTATGCTCAAGAATCCTGGTTTGTAAAGAGAACAGTGTGATGAGCAGGTGGGTGGCAAGGAGGACAACAGAGCAGCATTAGTACCTTGGATGGCAATCCCTGACTTGAAATTTTGGGGTCTAATGATTAAAGCTGAGAGGTCTCCTGTCACCTCTCCAGACATCCTATCATTGCCCTATGCAGCGTAGTTTTCCACATCAGAATGTTCTTTTCATCCTATATTACTGTTATCACACCATCAAGAGTAAAGAAACAGCTAGATCCCTACATGGTACTCACAGTTATTGGAAGCAGTAAGGAAGAAGACAAACAGAATAAACTTAATGTGATGTGACACTTCCAACTGTATTGCTTTTTTTGCACCCTCCTTCACCATTTAGGGCTAGACACCTTGATATTTATGCAGAGAGGAAAGGAATGGTATCGATCTCTGTATCCAATGAATTCATGCCTTCTCCCACGTGGCATGAAAGCTTTTGTATTGCTAAATTCACTGTATTCCCAGCAGCCTAAGAAAAGTTTTTCTTATCATTCTTATATAGTGCTTTCTTCCTAAGAACCTTAATACTTACCCCATAGAGCACCTCATTTCACTCTCATGCTATTCTAAAGGTAGAATACATTATTATCATCCCTGGTTTTCAGATAGAAAAAGACATGCATCAAGGAGTTGGTGGGGGAAGGGTAGGGGATTAACAAACAGAGAACATACGAGACTTGTCCAGGGGACTTCCCTGGTGGCGCAGTGGTTAAGAATCGCCTGCCAATGCAGGGGACACGGGTTCAAGCTCTGGTCTGGGAAGATTCCACATGCCGCAGAGCAACTAAGCCCGTGCACCACAACTACTGAGTAGCCCCCTCTCTCTGCAACTAGAGAAAGCCCATGCGCAGCAACTAAGACCCAATGCAGTCAAAAATAAATTAATTAATTTTTTAAAAAAGAGAGAAAGGCTTGTCCAAAGTAATAAGATCAGTAATCAGAACTCCTAACTTGTTCTCTTGGCCAAATTAAAATGTCTGCTAAAAGACCTGACACAGAAGAAGACTTTAAATGACCCCACAACAAAGAAATCTGACACATCCAGGGTGTATTCATTAGCTAGGACAAATGACCTGGTTTTACCAACAAATCACTGAAAATAGGGAAAAATCAAATACAGTGTGGGGATCTCGTGTGGATGCTAATTTGAAAAAAACAGCTGTAAAAATACATGTTAAGAGTGATCAGGAAAATTCATTCCTTACCTAGAAAAGCTTCCACAGAGGAGAGCTGGCCAGGCTGGAGGAGAGGAGGCAGGCCTACAGGCTGAGTGAACGCCATGGTCCTTAGCTTGGAAGAGACCACTTCAGGCTGTCGTTTCAGGGAATCCATTCAGCTGCCGAGCAGAGGGTGGGCTTGATGAGCAGGTGCCCCGAAGAGGTGGGATGAGATTGGAGCCCGTAACAAGAGTCTGGATGAAAAGATGAGGAGGTCCCAACCTTCTAACCTCAGGTGTTAGAAGGAACAGAGAAAGAGACTGAGAAGCAACATATTTAGAAGAGGAAAAATGGGGCTCCAGGACTGACTCAGTGTCTTCAGATCTTGCTCATCTAACAGTTTGGGACTTGCAGGTGGGTTTACCCCTGTTCCAGGCCGGCAGATGGCAGTTCTTCAACACAGGGCTTCCCAGGTTTTCCAAGCTGTGGCCAAGCCAGACTGCAAGAAAGGGGGAAAGAGCTGAGTCCAGGACCAGAGATTCCCTCAAGTAAGTGAATCAGAAGTTGCTCCCAGGGCTTCCCTGGTGGCGCAGTGGTTGAGGGTCCGCCTGCCAATGCGGGGGACACGGGTTCGTGCCCCGGTCTGGGAGGATCCCACATGCCGCGGAGCCGCTGGGCCCGTGAGCCATGGCCGCTGAGCCTGCGCCTCCAGAGCCTGTGCTCCGCAACGGGAGAGGCCGCAGCAGTGAGAGGCCTGCGTGACGCAAAAAAAACAAAACAAAAAAAGAAGTTGCTCCCAATACTCCTGCACACATTCCACTAGTGAGAGCTGAGTCACACAGCCACCCTTTGCTGTAAAACAGGCGTCCCCAACCCCTGGGGCCAGACCGGTAGCGGTCCATGGCCTGTTAGGAACCCGGCAGCACAGCAGGGGGTGAGCGGCAGGTGAGCGAGCGAAGCTTGATCTGTATTTACAGCCGCTCCCCATCGCTGGCATTACCGCCTGAGCTCCGCCTCCTGTCAGATCAGCGGCGGCATTAGATTCACATAGGAGCCCGAACCCTACTGTGAACTGTGCATGTGAGGGATCTAGGTTGCCCGCTCCTTATGAGAATCTAATGCCTGATGATCTGAGGGGAGTGGCTGCAAATACAGATGATCAGTAGCAGAGAGGTCTGACTGCACAGAGACCATAATAAATCAATTGCTTGCAGACTTATATCAAAGCCCTAACAGTGAGTGGCAAGTGACAATTAAGCTGCGTCTTATGGAGTAGACTGGACATAAGCAACACATTTCGGGTGTCACTGTCTCCCATCACCCCCAGATGGGACCATCTAGTTGCAGGAAAACAAGTTCAGGGCTCCCACTGATTCTGTATTATGGTGAGTTGTATAATTATTTAATTACATATTACAATGTAATAATAATAGAAATAAAGTACACAATAAATGTAATGCACTTGAATCATCCCGAAACTGTCCCCCCCCACCTCCAGTCTATGGAAAAATTGTCTTCCATGAAACCGGTCCCTGGTGCCAAAAAGGTGGACCACTGCTGTAAAGTCGGGAGGGGACCAAGAAATTCAGTCCCTGGAAGTGCAGCCAAGATCCCCAGTACCATTCTAATACTAAGGAAGAATGGGAGAACAGAGTTTGGTAGACAGCTAGTAGTCTCCACTACTGTTTTTCTTCACCTAGTGATGCCTGACTCCTTTTTCTTTTTTTTGCAAAACAAAGTGCCCAGCTTATTACTCGTCTAGATGAGTGTTTATTCCAAATTGTGATTAAGATATAAGAATTGCTTAAGTACTTACCTTATATGATAAAAATTACCATTACCCTGTTAGTGTATAATCTGTTTTCTAAATTTGTTGATACCATGTTAATATTGAAATAAGTAGACATTAATAGGCAGTGCACATCCTTGATATATCTTTGATTTTCTTCTGTTTTAGGATCGTACTTAATTCTTTAAGTGTGTATGTGAGTGTGAGAAACAAACTAGTAGTAAGCAGGTACAACAATATATGAGAGAGCAATATAGAAAAGGATTACATTTCATTTATTAGATTCCCACTATTTTCATTGCTAGTGTACATAAGACAATTTTTTAAGTTATGAAAAACACTTTGAAAATGACTCCTTTAATTACACTGTAGATTTGTTTTCTTAAGGCAATTATGATATTTTACCTTTTCTTACAGTAATTTGATTCTTCCCTTTTCCTTATATTTTTCTTTTATATTTTTCTAACGTATTCTAAAATTATTTTCAAGTGTAAGATTGCTTTGAAAAAATACCTACATAATACTGTGTGAGATAATCATTATCATTTTTTTCTCCACTACCTTCTCATCAAATAAAAAAAGCCAAGAGCGATATAACAGTTGCCAAAGAAACAAAACGCATCTCAGTTTTTCTGGGCTGGGATAGCTCGTTGCTTGCTGTTGCTAAAAGCAAATAAGATATAAATATAAATAAATAAGATAAATAAGCCAAGAGGCTGTGCTGTAGTTGTTTAGTTGAAAGGAAAGTTCAGGGCACATATAAGGTTCAAGATGACCTTCAAGGAGATCACAATGTCAGGATCCTGCCAAGTCACACACAAGGGAATAAAATGTAGACTGACATTTCAATCTTCCTTCCCCCAGTAATCCGCGCCACCCCTGTCATAACTAGAAACAATAGCACAGGAAATATCTGGTCCTTTCACTGGTGATTGCCAGTTCCAACTTAGCTAATTGCTTGAGTTTCTGAAAAACAAGGAATATTTCAGAAACCTCATTATGAAAAGAGATATTTGCAATTTACAGGTCAATGAAGCAAGCATCGTACACCCCCATATGTGACCTGGTCTCTGTTGAAGGAGAAATCCAGCAAGTTAACCAGGCTGTGTCTTATCCCAAGCTCACCACAATGCTGGGAGGCGCCAGAGCCAACTCTTGTGGGGGGGCGGGGGGCGGGGAATTTGAGGACAGGAAAGATGCTCCCTAACCCACAATGTTATCATTGCAGTTAACAAGATAAATACTCTATACCTTAACTCTCCATGAACTCACTTCACAGTTTATTGAATTGAATTCTCTGATACACTATGCTAGGTGCCTGGGGTGCAGTTCAGTGGGGGAGATAATTATATAGAAGGATGATGACAGTACCTAGGGAACAGTCTAGGCCAGATTCCAGAGAAGGAGCCAAGATACCTGCCTAAAGATCAGGAAGGGCTCCCAGCCACGGATGCTGGAGCTGAGGCAGACAGGGAGCAAGGGAATTCCACTAGCTTAGGTTGAGCCCCAGAAAACACTTAACGAGTTACATGTGACTTATGGTCACATGTTTAATTATTGGGTTTATAGGAATTAAACATTTAGGAAGGTTTAACAGCCAGACATCTGAAGTACTTAAAAAAGGAATCAACATATTTATTGGTCATAAATACAGTTTCAAATATGTAAAAGTTTGGAATTGTAAATGGGGCCAAATATTAAAACCTTTGCTTAAAGTGTTGAGATCTGCCAGATTTATAAATAAAATAAATTTCTAAGTTGACCTTAAGAGAAGGAACTTGAATTTTTGGTGTTGCCTAAATGAACAACAGTTTCTAAAACCAGAGTAAACCACCGAATGCACTTCTTGGTGGACAAAACTATCCTCAGCGACACCAAAATCTCTTGTTTAACACTAGGAGTGTACTAGGCACAAAGGTACAAAGATGAAAAGGGGGTCCTTGCTCTGGTAACTCCTATAGTCTAGCAGGGGAGAGCAGAGAGTTACGAGGCAGTAGCGGCTATAACAGAGATAAGCAAAAGTACGGCTGGAACTTGAGTAACGGGGCATCCACACTGGGAGTCAGAAAACTGAGGGTGACCATGAGTTTGTCCAGCAGATTAAGTGCGGAAGGGGCTACAGTTCAAGCAGAAGCAAAGAAACGTGACAGCCACAGCTACCAGTAATTCAGCATTCCTGAGTCAAAACTTGAGGGGGAAACAGGTACAGATAAAGTCAAAGAAGTAGACAGAGGCCAGATCATGAAGGGACTTGTGTCCCTGGGAAAGGTGGTTGTTTTAACCTGTAGGCAGTGGTGAGACATTAAAGAATTTCCATCCGATTTGATCCAATTTTCCTGTTACAGAGTTCACACTGGGAGAACGAAAGCGAACCAAGATGAAAAACAGGAAAATGATTGAAGTCCAGGTAAGAGAGAGTGGAGAGGGAGAGGGAAAATGAAAGCAGAAAACATAAGATCAGGCTACGGGCAAAATTAGTACCTAAAGTACATTCTCTTGGGCCATGTACACCTTGCTGCAAAATTTATCAAATAGAAGAACAGAAGGGAGGGAAGAAGGGAAGGAGGCTGAGTCAGAAATTGAGGTGAGAGGTTGGGCTAGAGGCATGTTTTAGGCATCATGAACAAACAGATGGTGATTGAAGCCAGGTATATAAATGAGATTTTCCAAAAAGAGCACTAGACGAGGGGAGAGAACAGGGCCAAGGATAAAAATAGGGGGAGAGTCCACACTGAAGGTGCAGGAAGAGGGAGAAAACTCCAGTCAAGGTGATGGACAAAGTTCAGCCCAAGAGGCAGGAAGTAATCTGGAGAGTTGAGGTGTCCTGGTCTCAAGTGAGGGCAGGGTTTAAGGAGGCGGAGGAAGGTGAGCCCTGGTGTTAGAAGACCCACAGGATAAACACTCGTATCATGAGGTTCTGTCCAGCCACTGTGTGGAGATTCTCCCACCCTTACCTCTGTAACGTTTCTGATAAAATTATAAAGGGGAGAGGAGTCTTCTCTGCTTTCCAACTGCCTTCTGTTCTCCTATCAGCCCATTACACTCCCTCAACAGAAAACAGTCATTTGTCAACGAACCCTTCCGTAGCATCGGACCCCCAGGGACCACCTCTGCCTTAAGAAACTCTGCCCTTCTTTGGCCTCTGTGATTTAGCCCTTTTGTAGGGTTTTTCCCCCTCCTTCCGCTCTCTTTCTCCCTCCCCTCCCCCACCTTTCTCCTTTTCTTCTCTCTCTCACCCCCTTCTGCAGGCATTTCTCAAGGCTCAGTGTTCACTCCTCTGTTGCTCTCATTCTACACTCCTGGAATGATTCTGCCAGACTGATTTCATTTCCTTCTTCAGTTGTAATTTTTTGGCTGGTATTTCCTGGAAACCACAAACCATTGCTGTTGTAGTTGTTCAATACATCATTGCAGGGAAAGAACTGCTAGAGGTACATATCCTACATCCAGAATCACAAATGCAAATGGATACCTCATCCATTATGCCCTGATTCTCTTTTTCTATTATTATTTTCAAGTAGCTCTAGGCAGCTTGGTGCTTCCAAGCTTCTGGGACCATCGGCAAGAATAATAATGACTTATCCAACTGTGGCAACAAATCCAACCACACAACCCTCATTTCTGCAAGTGAGTTGAAAATTATGTATGGTCCTGCCTGCAAGAACTCACCCTGAGAATATACTAGACCCGCCAAGAAGTCACATTGTCAGCACCACCCATGCAAGTGGGTAACACAGCATTAGCCTCTTGTTTCTATAAAAAGTAGTTCTACGATTTTATCATATTTTGTCGATTCTAAGACACATATTTTCACATTATTACTTCTCAGAAATTGAAATGCATCTTACAGTTGTAGTTAGCAGCACTTTTCTTTGTTATTGGAATGTGAAATAATGATGTGTCACAGATATGATGGAATTGGGGTATTTGAAGAATAAGATGCAAAAGTAAATTAGTTTCACTCTGGGAGACAATAAGCACCGTGATTAAAAGGGGAGCTTAGAAATCACAGACTGGGTTTAAATCTCAGCTCTGACACTTACTAGCTCTAAGAACGTGCAACAGTTGCTTAACCTCTCTGAGTCTCCATTTTCCAACATGAAAAATTGAACTAAGGGACTAACAGTATCTAGGGTCTTGCGAGGTGGAAACATTATTGTTAACCAGCGCCTGGCACCTGGTAAATGCTCAGAACATCAGCTACATTCCAGTCCTCTGGCTTTTTCAAAAGGAAAATTGGCAAGAAGCATAGGAACCGTACTGGATTCTTATTTTGAATGAACGAGGCAAACAACTCTCTCTCATCACTACAATGAAAGAGAAAGAAAAAAATAAACAGCCTGCAATTCAGAGCTGAATCAATAGGCGTAGCAGATTCTCATGCTTGTAAATCATGAGCAAAGTTTCTACAGGTGACAGGTCGGTGCAGCTCCTTCTCCCCTACCTCACACCACTTGCAGACGGATAAAGCACAGGTTACATACTAAACCCAAATTCACTCAGTAGGAGATCTACCTTCCCTCTGGGAGAGCCCAGTCTGGCTTCTGCAGCTACCAAGGTAGTCATCTTAGTCAAAGTGATGTATTTACCAAAAATATTTGGGTTTTCTTCTAAGGAAGAAATGATAAAACTATAAGATATAGTCTGATTTTAGTAAATATACATAGGTTTACAGAAGAAGCACTGAAAGAATTTATACCAAGCTGCTAACTGGATAGTAAGATTATGAAACCTTTGTGTTTTCTTTTCATTCTATTTAAAAAAAATTTTTTTGTATTCACTCTATTTTTAAATTTGTTAATAATTGAAGTGAATTGCTTTTGTAAAAAAATTTTTTCTTGATCTTTTTCTTTTACAAAAGAGAAAAGAAGTGATTTGTTTTCAATAAAGTTTAGGAGAGATTCTCTTTAGCCAATGTCCCAGAGGTTATTTTTGTGCATTTAAACACATTTAGGAGACACTGTATTTCTTATGAAGGCTTTTAAAGAGTCCCCAGAAGGCTGTTGCACCACGAAAGACATATCGGGGTGATAGATTCATACTAACTAATGAAAAGTCCACTCTAGCAATTCAGAGTAAAACAGGACTTTCTAAGCAGGCATAAGTGAACCCAGTGTAGAAGAGACAAAATAATCCGCTTACCCAGACACAGCCTGTGATAACTAGTTTCTTTTGAAGTATGAAGAATTGTCTTTTAAAAATTATATAGCAATGCAAAGCAATATTAATATCTGTCATCCAGCATGTCTTAGCACATAGACAAACAGCTGTAGTGGAAACCAAGAAACGAGCTTCATTCCTAAACTTTTCTGTGTATTAGTTCATGGGTGAGCTAAGCTGCTGTAACAAAGAGACTCCGAAATGATGACTCAAACAATACAGTTTATTTCCCTCTCCTGTAGTCCCAGAGGGAAGCGGGTGGTATGGGGTGGTAAAGCAGCTGTGCTCTAGGACACAATCTATCTCATTGTTCTACCGGGCAGGAGGGTGGTACTCTCACCTGTGTGATCAGACCTTCACATCTGCATCTCTTCCCAAAGGTAGAGGAAGAAGAGGAAGGAGAAGGCAAGCAATTTCTCTTCAAGAAAGTGATGTGGAAGTTGCCCACATCACTTCAACTCACACCCAGCAGTGAGAACTAGATCATAGAGCCCCACCTGCTACAAAAAAAGGCTGGTCACCATCATCTCTACCTGCTAAAGTTCAGGGAGAAGGGTATACAGAGCTAAAAGAAAAGGGAGCATTGGAGGCTAGCAAAATAGTTGCAATTTCTGCTGCAAAGAGTAATTTTTAATGGCATATTTCTATCTTGAAATTTTGCATTCTTTTCTGTCCACCCACTTTCAAAATATATTTGATAAATATTTCAGGTGCAGCGGCCACCAGAACCATTTTCTTGCTGGAAGAGACAAGGAACGGATTCTCCCCAAGAGCCTCTCAAGGGAGGGAGTCTCTGCCATCACCTTGGTTTCAGCCCAGTGATACCGATTGCAGACTTCTGGCCTCCAGAACTATGAGAGAATAAATTTCCTGTTGTTTTGAGCCACCTCGGTAACTTTACGGCAGGAAATTAATACAGTGCCATTATCTTTGACTTTAGTCTTGGAAGTTTTTTCATAACCACAGCCCTTGGTCAAAATGTTCCAGCCTGATTCTAGTATTACCTAGAAACTGGAGTTAGCAACTTGACTTTAGCTGAGCATTTATCTAAGAAAAATAAATCTCTCTAGGCAAAAGGAGTGGGTTATAATTGATATTTAGAGTTTCATAAAAATCAGAATAAGCATGGGTGCCCTAGTTGCGGAGGTTGGAAAGAGGAAAGAAAATTTAAGGTTGGAAAGAGGAAAGAAAATTCCCAAAGTTCGTTTCACTCATTAACTCATTCCGTAAATATTCACTGGACACCTGCCATGGGCCAGGCACTGTGCTCAGAACTGGGGAAACAATGATGTATAAGATAAAGTTCCTCTAGGGACTTCATCTAGTTCAGTTTTCAGTGAAAGAAAGAGAAAAAGAAAGAAAGCCTAAGATGGAATAAATAAATTTGAGAAGCCCTCTTTATTAAAAGATGCAGAAAAACATGTGAAATACTTCATAACACCTCTCCAAACATTTTAGTACTGTCTATGAACAAAACTAATGTTTTATGAAAAAAGAAAACCTTCCTGAATGTGGAAATTAATCCAGGAGAAGGTCAGCGTATCACCTGACACAGAACAAGCCCCTTGTTCCTTCTTGAGGGAACAAGGAGGCAGAGCAGATGCATTTGCTTTCTATTACCTCGTGTTTGCAAAGGATCTCAAAATCCTATAAAAGAAAAGCATGTATAGAGTTTCTTAATTTCTAAAGCTGAACTCTCTTTAGCAGCTGAGTCAAATGAATTAAAAACTAAATTATCACATTCACCAATCTACATAAAACAATTTTCCTATATTTAAAGCCTACCATAATCCAAATTCTGCTATAGGTTTAAAAAGTCTGAAGCTGACACAATTATCTTCATATATGGAGGGCAGGGGAGTCATAATAATCTAGGGGGCAAACCTAAATTGCCCACGGGATTCGACTACATAATCAAATTATCCAGTTCAAAGGGCAAGCTGTTTAATTCAAGACCATAAAGGAAAAGAAAAGCCCCCCTGTATTACCTCCGTAAGTTTCCATGGCTTCATATTTTCGTGTGAAATTGCCTTGATTCTTCATTTTATTTTGCATTTTTAGACACAATCAGTGGGAATTTTTTCACTGGAAAGTGGCAAAGTGACAAGCATTCTTGCTAAAGAAATCTAATATCACACATCCTGAGAAATCTCTTTGGACTTCCCTCACTTCATTCAAAGATTCAGAAGTGTCTGACAGACTGGTAGGCAGGCCAGCAGGAACCTTATTTGCCTGAGGGCCTGAATAGCTTCCTGGGAATTCTACCACCCAAGGGAAGCTTGCAAAGGTCAGGCGTAAGCTTGGCCCGGGAACAATGCCTCCCTGGTCCCAGAGGAAGGGTGATTCTGAGTGCAGCCTGGTCTGTGAATTAGATTTGTCCAGCAGCCCAGCCCCCATGGTCTCAGGTCAGAATCCCAGAGAAGGACAGAAAAAACTACAACAGCGTTTTTAACTAAAATTTGCTGATCAACTGTAACATCACTGAAAGGGAATAGTCAGATATTATGTGTCTCTTAATGACAGGCATTAGGAACTGCTCTGCACCACCTATAAAGTATTCTCACCCTCAAAATAATAATAACAGTAACTGAAGCAGAATCGAATCAAGGCTCTGGACCTCATTATTACCATTTTCCAGGAAATTCAGGCAACAGAGAAGCATTTTGAACTACAACATGATAATACAATCAGCCAAATAAGTATGTGGAAAATTCCATGGGAAAAATGACCAACTTCCTTCAACAAATACATAGTTTTTAAAAGGAGTAAGTGGGAATTATGGTTGATGACAAGAGACTCAAGAGATACAACCAGGGCTTCCCTGGTGGTGCAGTGGATAAGAATCCGCCTGCCAATGCGGGGGACACGGGTTCGAGCCCTGGGCGGGGAAGATCCCACATACCACGGAGCAACTAAGCCAGTGCGCCATAACTACTGAGCCTTCACTCTAGAGCCCACAAGCCACAACTACTGAAGCCTGCATGCCACAACTACAGACGCCCGCACGCCTAAAGCCCATGCTCCACAACAAGAGAAGCCACTGTAATGAGAAACCCACACACAGCAACTGAGGAGTAGTCCCCGCTCGCCGCACCTAGAGAAAGCCCGCGCGCAGCAGCGAAGACCCAAAGCAGCCAAAGATTAATTAATTTTAAAAAAAGAGAGACACAACCAAATATGTGTGTGGACCATTTTTAGATCCTGATTCAAACAAAACCATCTGTACAAAGGCATTTTTGAGACAATTTGTCTTACAAAAGACAATTTTGAGACAAAAATCGAACATGGACTGAAAATTAGATAATATATTAAGAAATTGTTTTTTATTTTTTAAGGTATGATAATGTTGTGCTTATATTGCAGAAAGAGGCCCTTACCTTTTCAAGATAATAATGAAGCACTTAAGGGTGGAATGATGTCTGGGATTTGCTTTAAAGTATTCCAGTGGGGGGAATGGGGGGGAGGAAGATGATGAAGACTAAGGTGGGTAGATAAAATAAGAAGGATAAAATATTGATTATTGTTGCAGCTGGCTGATGGTGGCAGGTGATTCGTTATACTATTCTATGTTTGAATATGTTTGAAGTTTCCATAACAGAATTTTCAAAAAGTACATAGGCACCATTTTATCTTTTCACTCTTACTTCCTACTGCCCTGCAACAGAAACTCTCCACACTAGGTAGCCTACCATCTCCAGGGTTCCACACCCACGACAACATTCTCTTGAAATTCTCTCCTAAAGCACTTTTCTGAACTGTCCTTCCACACCCAGCTCAAATCCCTGCGTCCTCCTCTAAAGCTTCCCAACAGTCCCCAAATATCAAGAGCCCCTCTCCCTTCTCTGGATTCTCAAAGCACTTCAAGTCAGTTGGCACTTGTCGTAGCTCGGTTTATTTTCTTGGTTAACTTTTTAGTGTTTTGCATCCCTGGTGGGGCTTAAGGCTCTCACATAGCAGGGCACACATTGGTTTGTTATTCTCTTTTTATTACTATTATTATTGGGGCGTGGGGCGTTGCCACACTGTGCAGCTTGCAGGATCTCAGTTCCCCGACCAGGGACTGAACCTGGGCCCTCGGCAGTGAAAGCGCCGAGTCCAAACCACAGGATCGCCAGGGAATTCCTGGTTTGTTATTCTCTTGACTCAACTTCACCCCAGAATCTGTCCTAAATAATTTTGACTGATTAGTACATCATGGAGATGTCTCTTGAAAAGCCGTGACCTAAAGAATAACTTGTTGAGGGCTTCCCTGGTGGCGCAGTGGTTGAGAATCTGCCTGCCGATGCAGGGGACACAGGTTTGTGCCCCAGTCCGGGAAGATCCCACATGTCGCAGAGCAGCTAGGCCCGTGAGCCATGGCTGCTGAGCCTGTGCGTCTGGAGCCTGTGCTGCGCAACGGGAGAGGCCACAACAGTGAGAGGCCCGCATACCGCAAAAAATAAATAAATAAATAAAATAAAATAAAATTTAAAAAAGGCACTAATCCTATTCTGAGGGCTCCACCCTCATGACCTCATCTAATCCTAATCACCTCCCAAAGGCCCCACCTCCTAGTACCATCACATTGGAAGGCAGGGTTGTAATACTATATGAATTTTGAGGGGATACATTCAGTCCATGACAAACTGCTCAATGCCACCTATGGGCTTTACAACAACAGAATGTCTGTGCTTCAGTTTCTGTCTGTGTGGAGGTTCTTAATACCTCTCAACCTCACAGAGATGTTTTAAACATGAAAAGAAGTATGCCAAGGTTTTTGAGAGTTACTCATTCCTCCAGCACACCTGGCCCTGCATCTTCCCACCTGCAGCCTTCCAAGCCTTCAAGGCCATGTCCTCCAGAGCTCTCCTGACTCCTCCACTGCTATTAGGGATGCTCCTTACTCTGGATCCCCTGGCAACACACCCACAGCGCTCTCCTAGATGTGCCGGCTTCCCTTCCATATCACAGACAGGGATGTTCGCTTCTCCACTAGCCCATAGTTACTGAGACAGGGGATCATTTCTCATTTACTTTCATATATAGCATGTGTTTAACCCATCCATGATAGGTTTTAAACAAACATTTTAAAATTCATTAATACTTTTTTAAAATTAATTGATGTGTAAGGGAGGAGTTCCCCTTAGATTCAAGACACAGCTATTTGGGTTTCAAATACAAGTACAGAATGTCAGACTATAAGAGGTGCCCTAGGGAATTTCCTGGCAGTCCAGTGGGCAGGACTCCGTGCTTTCACTGCCGAGGGAGCAGGTTCTATCCCTGGCTGGGGAACTAAGATCCTGCAAGCTGCGCAGCGTGGCCAAAAAAAAAAAAAAAGAGGTCCTCTAAATCCAGGGCCAGTCTGCAAACTATTTGTTACTGATCCACAACAAAATAGGTCAGGAAACTGAGAATAAACATGTAGTAACTTTTATAACAATTACGTTTGTCTGTTGAATTAATGATAAAGAAAAAGTTAGACTTGTATTCTGTACGTCTTTGCTTTTTAGATGTATTTTTCTAATAACTCATTTTTACTGTATTTTATAAAGTTTCAGTGCAAAATGCACTGGGAAGTAAAGATAATAATTCTGTATCAGAGATCATTTGGGCAGCACAATTTCATCTAAACTCTCACTCAGAGCAGAAGCCTTTTCTCTATTTCTGGCCAACCAGCCTCCAACACTTTCCGGTAAACATTCAAAATTCGAACCACCTAATTTCCACTTGCAGATTTTTCCTAACTTAACTATTTGTATTTTGACCTTGGAAGGTTCTCCTGCTCTGTCAGAGGAGTTGGGGCGTGACAGGCTCCAGCAAGGTTAATGTAGATCTGAGGCTCAGTTTTCTGCAAAAGAACAAACCTTCTATTCTTGACATTTTATGATCCCAGGTTTCATTCATGAGCTTTTCTATCCCTCTGAGACATGAGGCAAGTCCCTGCCACCAAGAATAGTCCAGTGCAGCCACTCCCTTGAAGAAAGCTCCCTTCTTGACATTTAATGACTTGATTATACAACTACAGTACATCCCATGTACCATTTACATGGGATAAATAATACTAGATTATTCGAATCCAAATAAAGTAAAGGTTAATAGAGTTGCTGTGGAAAGCAGATCTCTGCTTTCCTATAAATCGTTAAGTTTAGTAGTAGTAGCAATAACAGTAATAATACAGCTAACAATTATTGAACACCTATTATATGCCAAGCATTGGGTTAAGTGCTTTGCATAAATTATCTCGTTTATTCTTCAAAATAACACTTAGAAAGGTAATGTATATTTCTTATCTGTATATGCCCATTATACAGATAAGAAAACTGAGGTATGGAGAGGTTAAGAAACTCTCCCAAACACATGGCTAAAGAGGGGTTGGGCCAAGATTAGAATCCTACTGATGTGAACCCCAGAGCCTGCATTCTTTTTTTTTTTTTAATTTATTTTATTTATTTACTTTTGGCTGCACTGAGTCTTGTTGCTGTGCCCAGGCTTTCTCTAGTTGTGGCAAGCGGGGGCTACTCTTTGTTGCGGTGCGCAGGCTTCTCATTGCGGTGGCTTGTCTTGTTGCAGAGCACGGGCTCTAGGCGTGTGGGCTTCAGTAGTTGCGGCACGCGGGCTCAGTAGTTGTGGCTCGTGGGCTCTAGAGCACAGGCTGAGTAGTTTTGGCACACAGGCTTAGTTACTCCGTGGCACGTGGGCTCTTCACGGAGCAGAGCTTGAACCTGTATCCCACTGCGCCACCAGGGAAGCCCCAGAGTCTGCATTCTTTCTTTTTTTTTTTAAGAATTTTTTTTTTTTTAATGTGGACCATTTTTAAAGTCTTTATTGAATTTATTACAACATTGCTTCCATTTTATGTTTTGGTTTTTTGGCCACAAGGCATGTGGGATCTTAGCTCCCCAACCAGGGATTGAACCTGCACTCCCTGCATTTGAAGGTGAAGTCTTTAACCACTGGACCACCAGGGAAGTCCCAGAGTCTGCACTCTTAACCACCGTGATATGGGGAGGAAGGAAATGAAGGGCATAAACAAACAAAAAAAAAGTGAAGTATGCTGATTTTTCAAATATGGGTGCTATATTTTTCATGTCAAATACTATTCAACTATTTATTTTAAATAATAAATTCACTTAAAGTTATTTAAATAAAGCAACATAGCATTCTCTCAGTATTTTTAATAGATTGAATAAAACTAAAATCCCTCAGGCTTATTGTAATTAAGCCCACCTGCATGCAGACTACAAGAAACCCACTTTATTTTTTTTAATTGCCTTGGAATGTTTATTTTTATTATTTTTATTTTTTTGGCCACAGAGCACAGCATGCAGGGATCTTAGTTCCCCCACTAGGGATCGAACCCATGCCCACTGCAGTGGAAGCATAGCATCTTAACCGCTGGACCACCAGGGAAGTCCCAAGAAACCCACTTTAATATTAAGATATAGTTTAGTTTAAAATCAAACAATAGAAAGAGACATGGTATGCAAGCACTAGTGACAAGAAAGCTGGAATGACCATATTAATATCAGCCAGGGAGATTTTAGGTCAAGCCATATCATCAGAGAAAAAGAGAGGCATTTCATATTGACAAAAGGTCAATTCATCACAAAGACATAGTGATTATAAATGTGTGTGCACCTAAAAACAGGGCTTTAAAATACATGAAGCAAAAACTGACAGAACCAAAGGGATAATAGACAAATCCACATTTGCCATAGAAGATTTCAACACTCTTTATTCAGTAACTGACAGAACAAGTGTCAGAAAATCAGTAAGAATATATAAAACCTTACTACCGAAATCAGTCAAATTGACTCAGTTGACATTTATGGAAGCTACAACTAACAACCATAGAATACACATTTTTTTAAGTGGCATGGGATATTCATCAGTAAAGACCATATGCTAGGATACAAAATAAGTTTCAATAAATTTAAGAGGACTGAAATCATACTGAGTATATTTGCCAACTATAACATAATTATATTAGAAATTTATACCAAAAAGAAATATATGAAATATCCAGTTATCTTAATATTAAGAAACATACTATAAAATAACTTGTGGTTCAAAGAAGAAATGAAAAGGGAAGTTCAAAAATATTTGGGAGCTTCCCTGGTAGTGCAGTGGTTAAGAATCTGCCTGCCAATGCAGGGGAAACAGGTTTGAGCCCTGGTCCGGGAAGATCCCACATGCCGCAGAGCAACTAAGCCCATGCACCACAACTACAGAGCCTTCGGTCTAGAGCCCTCGAGCCACAACTACTGAAGCCCACGTGCCACAACTACTTAAGCCTGTGTGCCTAGAGCCTGTGCTCTGCAACAAGAGAAGCCACCGCGAGGAGAAGCCCATGCACCTCAACGAAGAGTAGCCCCCACTCGCCGCATCTAGAGAAATAGCCTGTGCACAGCAACAAAGACCCAACGCAGCCAAAAATAAATAAGTTTATTTATAAAAAAATTTTAATCAATATAATTCATCACAATAACAGAAGTAAGGAGAAAAATCATTTGGTAATTTCAATAGATGGCAAAAAAAGAATTTGACAAAATTCAACAACCATATATAATAAAAATAAATGCACAGGGAAATAGGTCACGGAATATCTACAAATAAAACCTACAGTTAACATTATATTTAATGGTGAAATGCTGAGTGTTCTGCCTACTCTTGCCACTTCCACTCAACATTTTATTCAAGTTCTTAGTTATTGAAATAAGACAAGAAAAATAAATAAAAGACACACAGGTTGGAAAGAAGAAATTAAAACCATCTTTCAACAAGATGAAACAATTATGAACATAGAAGTTATGAAGAATCCATAAAAATCTCATTCTGTCAGTTCAGTGCTCCTAGGTTTTTTCTTGTTGCTGTTTGTTCATTTTGCTTTGGTTTTTTTGGTCAAGCCACATGGCCTGCAGGACCTTAGTTCCCCAACCAGGGATCAAACCTGGGGCCCCAGCAGTGTGAGCACGAAGTCCTAACCACTGGACCGCCAAGGAATTCCCAGTGCTCCTGGGTTTTGAGTCAGTTGAGTTTGAACTGTTGGGAAGGTTCCCGGATGAATAAACTTTACAAATTTGTCAGATACTATATCATCTAAAAATTCCATTGAAGTACAAAGCAATCAACTATATGAATATTTTTGTTCCAGATATTTTTATCCAAGTACCTATAGATTTAACTAACATGCAAGTGAATAAACAGATATATATATAGAAATCGGTGTTAAGAAATTCCATGCAAAATGTAGAGAAATGTCTTAGAAATCTGAGTTTAGGAACTAAAATCCAGAGATTCTAGACCCTTCCTAAGTAGTATGTCCAAAACAATACTGGTATCAGGTAAGGAACAGTCTGGATTCTGTCTTCAGTTTATGACTGTGTATGAAAAAGGAAATAAATTTGTAGAACAGATTCCATACTCTTTAAACCCTTTCTTAACACATTAAGTTATATGTTTTATTAAATGCTTTAGAAACATATGTAATAAAGCAACTAATAATATGTCATAGGCTTTACCACAATTAAATAAACAAAATTTTAATTGCACAAAATGTGTTCTACAGTAAAACACATACATACAGAGTCAAGAGCCTACCCTTTGACCTAATAATTCTATTCCTGGGATTTTAGCCTAAAGAAATACAAGATTCCTGAATTGTTTACGCACAGAAACGTTCATTGCAACATTTTTTATAACAATAAAAGAATGGATTCTGCCTAGACGTCCAACAAAAGTAAACCAGAGTTCAACCACGGGACAGACTATTACGTAGACGTATACGAGATATAGAAAGATGTAATAATATGGGGAAAGTAATCATTGCTAACATTTATTGAGTACTTTCTGAAAGCCAGGAATGGTGTTAAGGGCTTTCTGTTGTGCTCCAAAGACAAAGAACAAGATAAACTCAAAGGGTCAATACTGCCAGAACAAAGAGTTACAGGACTCCTATCATTCTGTCACAATGTGACCATTGCAATGTCCCAGAACCCTCCCAAGCAGCATGCCCGGTCCCTTTCCCATCCCCATATAAGGAAAGACGTTTGCTGGTTTTCTCCCGCTCAGCACACTGAAAGTATACATACTCTGCCCAGTCAGCAGATGACTTGCAGTTTCCGTGGCTATGAAAACAGACAAGCAACCCACCCTTCTCTTTAATAAACTCTATTTTCCTTACACTCTGCCTTGTGTCTGGAAATTCTTTTCCAACCCACGCTCGGACCACGACAGGCTTCACACATACTAGCTCATTCCATCTTCATAAGAGAGTCCTATTGGAAAAAGTCCTTTCATTGCTCCCATTTTAGAAATGAGAAAGTAATCTGTAGAAAGATTAGTAACTTGTCCAAAGTCACACAGATATTGAGGAAGCTGGCATTTGAACCTAGGCAGTGATACTCCAGAGACTGCCTGCACCGTGTTAAACACAGTGTTAAACCAAAAATATAGGATGCAAAATTATAGAAAGTGATCATATCTCCCACATTTTCAAAAGGGGAGAGGGGGACAGAGAGGGCAAAATGCATCAGAAGATTAACAATGGTTTTCTCTGGGTGGGGAGTTCATGGGGTTTTTCCTTTCTACTTTCTCCATGTTCTAGTCTTTCAATAATACAAATAGAGATGTTTATCACAGACATTCATTTTAATCCACCTTCCAGTCCTTGCTTATGCATGATCTTTTAAGTTAAAAAGGAAATGGCCCTCCCCCAAATCTGCCCTCCAAGGCCACACCTGGGAGGATTGGCTGTGTCCACTCATGCTGCCCAGGCAAAATTTACATGAGACAAGGTTAGGATTTAGCCTTCAACGCTGAAGACTCATTCAATTTGCCTGCACAAAGCCCTTCCCCCTTGTCCCACTTTCTATGACCCTCTCCACCAGCTCCATTCCATTCCCCAGCTTGTGAATCCCTTTGAGGAAAACGACCTAGTGTAACTCACATTTCCATCCCTCTCCAGGCCTAGACCAGAACCTCACATATAACTCCCATGTAATTTAATAAATAAAAATTTGAAAAGCCAAGATGCTGTGATCAGAAGAGAAAATTTCCCAGAACAAAAAATATGACTATGGACTTCAAAGGGGAGGAGGTCTTCTCTCACCAGGTGCATCAGATCCTGCTCCAAGAAGGCGTGAGGATAATGTTCTAGCCCTGCGGTGCCCATTGTGATGCACCACCCAGATTCCCTCCTGTGGGGTGGGGCAGGGTGGGGGGCAGCAGGGCAGCAGAGCACAGACATCACTCCTCCAGCTGCTGGGAGTGTTGGCTGCTAACAGTCACAGTTGAATCTCTTCTCTCTCCCTAGTGGAAGACCACAACCAATGACTGGGAAGTGTCCTGGTACAAAGACGCTCAATCTGGGACAGCTCCAAAGAGCCATTCCGGCTCTGAGCTCCCCTTGAGATTGGCCGAGGCCCTTGTTATTGCCTTGTAGCTCAACCGTTCCCTCTGCTCAGTCCTGTTTCCTTCACTCCTTGAGCTGTTGATACCAAGCGCACTCCTCAACACGACTTCTGCATGCGATTCTGCATGCGAATCTCCATCTCGGAGTCTGTGTCCCAGGAACCTGACCTAAGAGAACCTCTGGAAAGCAACAGGTCCCGCTGGGGCCTGATTGTTAATAAGATAGAGGTGCCTCGCGTGGGTTGAGGCCAGGAGTTCAGCCAAGTGGGAGGATACCCAATAGATTTTTAAGTCTTAGGAAGGCAAGGGGCAAGTTCAAGAAGGTGCGTAGCGAGGGTGTTGGGGTCAAATGCAGGGAGGGGTGATTGAGTCCTGGTAGCCGTAGGCAGATAGAGTCCGACAGGTGAGGTGGGCAGGGAATGAGTAAACCAGTTTTAAATTACCTTAATAGGGAGGTTGGTTAGCCATGATCCTAAGACAAAAACAGATTTCATACTGCCTGCTAGAAATCAGCACTAGTGTCCCTAGGGTGTAGATTATACAGCCACAAAGCCAGAGGCTTCAAGAAAGAATTTGCCTTTTATTGAGGCAAATAGAGAAATGTTGGATTACCTCTCAAAACACCCCATAAAGACTCTGGTTACAGGAAGCATTCCGCAGGAGGAGATAATGGCCTTTCCATTAAATCCAGGTGCTAGCCAGCATCTCTGATGATCCCTGAAATGACTATTGACAGCTATCTGTGGCACGCGATCATGTCACGCACCATTCTGACAAAACATACATGAGGCACGAACACTACCACCCCCGTGGCTGTATCGTGACCTCACAGCCATTTAGCTCACTGTGCCACTAAAGCTTCCCAAGCACAGTATCTACATCAGATGAATGTTTATACCTTGAGTCCCCCACTCAGGTGTCCCCACACACTCACAGGCTGGCCCAGCAACAACCCAGGGCCTGCATGACTAAAAGCTACCTATCCAGATGGGAATGTGGCCCTTCTCAGGAAGTGGATACCACCAAGGCCCCCAGAAGGTTCCAAGGCAGACAAAAAGCAGAACCCCGAGAAGATGCAGAAAAGCAGGAGATATACCAGCTCTACAGGTGAGGCTGTCAGATCCTGTCTATCAACTTAAAATCAGCCAACCCAATAGCAATCAAAACCGTTAGAAACAACTCTTCTTTGACTCCACTCTTGGAAAGTTACCACAGTTACGTTTGCACATGTGTCCAAGAATATTAAGCTAGGATAGTCACTGTGTCACTTTGATGTCAGCTAGAGACTCCTAGTTTCTTGGGATCCATGTAAGACCGGATAAAAGCCACATAGAGAACCAAAGCACCCTCATGTCCACCCCTCCAGGGTTTCTTCAAATTCCCAGGAGGGAATTCCCTGGTGGCCCAGCGGTTAGGACTCTGTGCTTTCACTGCCGAGGGTCCGGGGTTAAATCCCTGGTCGGGGAACTAAGATCCCACAAGCCGAGTGGTGCAGCCAAAAAAAAAAAAAAAAAAAATCAGAGTTACCCTACCCCCTCCTCAGGTTCAATAATTTACAAAGATGGCTCATAGAACTCAGGGATATGATAAAGGACACAGATGAACGGCCAGATGAAGAGATACACAGGCAAGGTTCAGAAGCATCCCAAGCACAGGAGTTTCTGTCCTTGTGGAATTGGGGTGCACCTCCTTCCCAGCACACAGATGTATTCACCAACCCAGAAGCTCTCTGAACCCCACTGTTCAAGGATTTTTACAGAGGCATCATCATGTAAGCATGACTGAATTTTAACTCAATTTCTAGCCCCCCTCCCCTCTCCAGAGAACAGCAGGTGGGCCTGAAAATTCTATGCTTCTAATCATGACTTGGTCTTTCTGGTGATCGGTACCCATTCAGGAACCTACCAAGAGTAGCCTCATCAGACAAAATATTCTCCTATTACCTGGGAAATTCCAAGGGATTTAGGAGCTCTCTATCAGACACTCCTACCACTCACGAAATTACAAGTGTTTTAGGACTTCTGCTAGAAACCAAAGTCCAGATATGAGCAGGAACGGGGGGTCAAGACCAATATATAGACCTCTTGTTATTTCACATACACCCACGGCAGGTCTCTCACTAGCTGCCTCATTTTGTACAACACCCAGTGTTCAACCATGCTTGGTTTCAATGAATGCGTACCAAGCACTATGCTAATCACTTGACAGACATTACCTCATTTCACCCTCACAAAAACCCTATGAAGAGGAAATTATTTTTATGATAAAGAAACTAAGCCTTAGCAAGATAATATAATTGATGCCAAAGTCACATAATATATTAGTTAAGGGATTAGCTATGCTGCTGTAACAAAAAGAGCTAAGTATACAGCAGCTTAAATAAGACAGAAATTTATTTCTCCCTCACGTGACAGAGGTGAGAGATGGATCTTTCTTAGCTTCCAAACATGCTCCAATTATTGCTGACGCCCAGCCAACGGAAATGGGGGGAGAGGGTTAGAACCAAGTATCGTTAAGAAGATGATCCGGAAGTTGCATGCATCACCTCTGCCCACCTCCCACTGGTCCAGATTTAGTCACATGTCCAGAGTTAGGTGGGCAATAGAGCCTGTAGCTGAGAAACCATGTGGCCAGTGAAAACTCTAAGACATGCTTTTACTAAAAGGAAGAAGAGAAAGTGGATGCTGGGAGAAGTTAACAGTCTCAGAAGACCAACTTCTACGTAAAGAGCTACACTGAAATCCTGGCCTGTTTGTATCCAGAACCATCTTTCTTAATCTTATCAAAGCACCTCTCTAAACACTTGAAAAACTCTCTTTCCTTGGAGTCTGTGATTTTCCTCTGTTTCTGCTGAAGTTCAGATCTCTTCAGGCCTGAAGGTGGGGATCTCACCCCCTCACCCTCCCCCCTACCCCACCCTCCAGCCTCCCCCCATGACTATTACTGGCTCCTCAAGTACTAAATTATCCTTGTGGTTTTCCTATATCCTGCCCACAACTTTGTCAATAATCCCTTTTATAAGCACTCTGCAGGGAGTTCCCTAGCACTCCATTGGTTAGGACTCAGCACTTTCACTGCCGGGGCTGGGGTTCAATCCCTGGTCTGGGAACTAAGATCCTCCAAGCCCATGCAACATGGCCCTCACAAAAAAAACAAACCACTCTGCAAAATCCCCACTTGGAGTGTGCTATGTGTTTCCTGCTGGAACCTTGACTGATTCTCGTCATTCATGGTCCACCCTGCAGGGCAGTGGCCAAAGATGACTTTCAGGTTCATCAGAGTGAAAACTTAGAAATGCTTCCTCCTAACACTGACCTGCCTTCTTCAATAAAAAAATAAGTTCCAAGGGGGCTGTGATCCCCCGTTTTACTATTTATTCTTGGAGCCCAGCACAATACTTAGCACAGAGCAGGCACACTAAATATCACATACAAATGAACACTGAGTCCTACATATAGTAGTTTCTCAACAAATGTGTGTCTGATGATTACTCGAATGGCTCCAACCTTGTTTATAACGGCTTCAAACAATTCCTTCTGAAGCCATAAGAGATTTTGTTTAAGAGAAAAAATTACAGGACTACCCTGGTGGTCCAGTGGTAAAGAATCTGCCTTCCAAAGCAGGGGATACGGGTTCAGTCCCTGGTGGGGGAACTAAGATCCCACATGCCGCAGGGCAACTAAGCTCGGATGCTCTCGAGCCTGCGTGTCACTAGAGAGCACGCATGCCACAACTAGAGAGAAACCAACATGCCACAACGAAAAGCCTGTGCACCACAACTAAGCCCCGACACAGCCAAATAAATAACTTTTTTTTTTTTTTTAATTAGCTGTCCAGGGCTTCCCCCGTGGTGCAGTGGTTAGGAATCCACCAGCCAACACAGGGGACACAGTTTTGAGCCCTGGTCTGGGCACATCCCACATGCCGCCGCGCAACTAAACCCGTGAGCCACAACTACTGAGCCTGTGCTCTAGAGCCCACGAGCCACAACTACTGAAGCTCACACACCTAGAGCCCGTGCTCCGCAACAAGAGAAGCCACCGCAATGAGAAGCCCGCGCACCGCAACAAAGAGTAGCCCCTGCTCACCGCACTAGAGAAAGCCCGCAGGCAGCAACGAAGACCCAGCACAGACAAAAATAAATTAATTAAATAAATAAATAATTTTTTTTAAATTAGCTGTCCAAAATGATTTTTTAAAAAAAGAGAGAGAGAAAACAGTGCACTATGTAACTTATTTAGCTGTGATACTCCTATAATCTCAAATCCTCATTCACCTTTATGGGTTTTAATACATCCTGTCACTGCAACATGTTCACCAGATTTTTCACTCCCCTTTGTAATGCTTTGAAGTAGAGTCTTAATTGAAAAACTGCAGTTGAACTTGAGCAAAGTTCTTAGTAAACAGACCGTAGACAATTTCCTTTAAATGTGATCTTAGAAAGGAGGAGTACATTAAGCACATTAGGACAAGAAATTTACCAAGAAAAGGACATGAGATTCAACTTTTCAATCCGAAGCAAATACTACCATATTTCATTTTAGACTTATTTAGTCATAGATTTTCATTATATATCACATTGCTCTTTTCCACACATTTTGGTAAATATAATAACTTTTTGTTTCAATGCCAAATCACAGTGAGATTATTTTGAAGACACTGTAAATGGCAACTAAATGCATATAACTCAACTACAGTGTCAACAATATGAATAGCTACGACCAGATTCCTGCAACCATATGACAACTGTGGCTTGGAAGATAATAATTGTAGATGCCTTCAGTTGTAAGATGCATCTTGATTTCAGAGATGTTAAAAATGAGGTGGAGGGAGTATAGTAAGTGTTGGAATCAATGAAATGAGACTTAGCGCAGCAGCCAGACTGAGGAGCTAAATCCCATAGTTCTCTGATTGTATCCTCTGTAACACCTCTGTTAGGAGTGGTGGGGGAAGACAAGAAGAATGGATCAGGGAGGCAACAATTAAAGAATGCAAATAATCTCTAGTTTCAAAATTCATCTTCAGCAAGTCAGGCTACAAATTACTTTTTTAAAATATCACTCCCTAAATATTGCACATTAAATATTTTCTAGTTAATAATTGCTTAAGGTGACATTGAAAACTAAAGAATGATCCAGTGAATTAATCAACGGACAGACCAGTCTAGATCTCAGGGAACACCCCCAAAATAGCCAGTAGGAAATGTTTCATGTGTTTAAATGCAAGCCAACGTATTCCCAAAATTAACCCTCAGAAAAAGTGGAAAATTCTTGTATTTGAGTCCCTATGAAGTCTTTCATATTGTAAAGTACTCTTTCCATTACTCTATTTTGAACTACAAAGTACGGTTTGAGGAACACATATTAGCCTAACTTTAATTAATACTATTTTGGATGTTTATAGGTATAAACAAATGAAACTGATTCTTTAAAGGGCATATTGTTATACATTAATTGTATGGAGGTATGAAAATTACAAGTATTGGATGTCATTATAATCAAGACTTTCAAAAATCACCTAAAGCAATACAGAAGTACTTTAGACTGTGGCCAGCATAGATGAGTCAGGAAGCCAATAGGAGAAATAAAAAACCCACTGGCTATAACATTATATGAATGGCTACTTGTGACTTGGGTTGAAATTTCCAGTGACCTTCATCATTCAGAAAGTGCTCTGTCTCAAACAATTTAGACAGAAATACAGACAAAGTGCTCTGAAAAACTGTGACTGGTAATGATGAAAGAAAATAGATGCCAAAGATGTCTGTAATAGCATAAGTTAAAATTTTTCCATCCCTACTTTTTTTTTTTTTTTTTTGCTGTACGCAGGCCTCTCACTGTTGTGGCCTCTCCCGTTGCGGAGCACAGGCTCCGGACGCGCAGGCTCAGCGGCCATGGCTCACGGGCCCAGTCGCTCCGCAGCATGTGGGATCTTCCCAGACCGGGGCACGAACCCACGTCCCCTGCATCGGCAGGGGGACTCTCAACCACTGCGCCACCAGGGAAGCCCCACCTACTTTTAAAGTAATGCGTTTTATATGTGACTTTAAATATCAAATTTTAAATACGTAATTAAATTAATAATTAAATATAATGAGTAGACATTGGACTATTTCCTCTATATCCACAGAACTTTGTATATTCAAGTTGATAAAAATAAATATTCTCATTGTAAAAAACAAAAAAAAAGGAAATAGTATTACATTCCATGTTGCCTTATATTTGAACACATATATGATTTTTTTTCCTGAATTAGCTGGATAATTTCCCAAATTCTTTATTTCATTTGGTCTTGTGAAATGCCTCTTCCCTTTCAAAATTTATAATAAAAACTATAAAGATAATGAGCATGAAATGATTAAACAGAAAAACTCTTAAGTGACTGCAGTTAAAGCTACATCAATTTATCATGGCATCCAGGAATCTGCCTAATGGGAAATCTTTTTAAGTCCAACTCAGTCTGGAAGTTTCTTTTTCCACCAAAATAAGCAAGTATATAGGCTTCTTCCTTCTGCCCCAGTGGGAAGGAGACATTCATTCAACAACCATTGATGGGAGACCCTCTGTGGGAGAGATGTTGGTCTAGATGTTGCAGATACAACAGTGAACAGGAGAGACTGGTGCCTGCCCTCCTGGCACTTAACATGGGAGACAATGTGTTGACAACTAGCCACACAATAAATTAGTTACAGTACAAGCTGAGCTCTGAGAGCATTTTGTAGGGTGGGGTAGAATTGAAGAGCACATGAACAACCAAAAAACAATGCCAAGAGGTGGGAAATGGCACTTGCTTAGAACTTAGAGCTCTCCCATCATTTCTGAAAGTTAAAAGATACAGAGTATTAAAAGCAAAATTCAGCTGAGAAAATATAAAGATCTAATTGGCTTTACTTAATGATTCATGAATCCGGCAGCACCCCATCTAGCAGAAGAAAGGAACCGTAAGGAGCTATACAAAATAGAAGGTGTTTATAGTCATAAGGGGGCGGGAAAAGGAAGTTTCTAGCAAAGAGTGGAATGTTTCAGGAAAGGTCACCTTCCTATGGGGACGGAAGGGGTCCCTCGAGCTGATAACCTCACTAGTGCTGAGCAGGCAATTCCAGATGGACTGGCTAAAGATCACATCCCCAGGAGAGACTGAAACTGCAATTAGGTTAGGTATTAAGTCTTGGTTTGCTGATGTGGGTTTAGCACAAGTGACTCCATTTGGGGTCTGCTGTCTCTTTTTTAACATGAGAAAAGACTTTCCCCGGCATAAAGTAGACAGCAAACACTTAGCCACGCCCACTGGAGCTGCCTAACAGCCTTTACTCAGTAACAAGGACTCTGTTATTCGAGCTCTAAACAGAGCATTTTTGCTGTATGAGACGTTCAGTTAGTAGCAGAAAAAGGAAAGGCCCCCTATTGGACGAAGCAACCATTCCAGTGCAAACTAGTGCCAGATAAGAGTAGCATGGGACATTCTAAAAAGGTCAGCAGACAAAACACAGAACCTGGCTGACAAAAGAGGAGAATAGACACAGCGGAGTCCCTTCCTTTAGGCACACACAGCTAAAGGTTTCCCCAAGTCTCCAGCAGCGAAGGATTATAAATTAATAGCAGAACCACACTGTAAGGTATCTGTAGTTGTTATATAGAAAATGGTGCTTACATTCAGCACAGAATAAATTGGATCTAGGTCTCCTTCCACATGAGCGTTTTAGCATTCTTAATTGATGCCTTTATTAGCTCTGTGAAATTCCCTGCTGATGAACCCACCCGGTATTGTTATAGCCATATTCAGAGAAAACCCCTAACTGACAATGAAGGTCCAGATTCCGGTGCCTCAAAGGGGTGGACCAGGTAAGCAAGGTTACCCTACAGATGCTGCCTTAATAAGCTACCTGAGACTTCCCTGGCGGTCCAGTGGTTAAGACTCCAGGCTTCCAATGCTGGGGGCACAGGTTCGATTCCTGGTTGGGGAATAAGATCCCACATGCTGCGTGGTGCAGCCAAAATTAAAAAAAAAAAAAAAAAAGAAACTGGAAAATAAGCTACCTGAGTGTGCAGTGTGTCAATTAGAAATACCTCTCAGCTCCTACTCTACAAGAAAAAGAAGATGGATCAAAGGTTTTCAGTGCAGCCAACTGTTCAGGAGGAATATGTCATTTTCTAGATAAGAAAAAAAAAGGATATCTTAGACGTAAAATTACTTTTGTCTTCTCTGTGCTTCTTCTGTTTCTGCTTAACCTGAGACTTCTCAGACACCCCAGTGGCCTTTAGAGTACGTACAAACTTCCCGGACTTCACTCAGTTCTCCAATCCCCTATTCTCATGCAAATTTACCCTATAAGTCCTCAGCTTTCTCATTCCTTTCCTATTTTGAAACATAAAAAGAATACCCCACCCCCACCCTCAGGCCCTGCAGTTGCACCAGAAGGGGTAGAAGCTAAATGACTTTCCTACCTTTTCCAACAAATTCCTGATCTGATCCCAATGTGTTCCCCTTAGTGCTGCTGCCCGACCATTCTGCAGTTTGAGTGTTTGCAATGCCCCCGGCAATTCACAACCATAAAAAGTGAGATTAAATGTTTATAACTGCTGGCCTGGACTCCTGAGTTCCCTTTCTGGCTCTAATAATGATTTTTTTTCAAGGGCAGATTTTTACCCTCAGGAAATATCATGATGCCTCTCTGATGGTAGGAATCATTTTTTAAGAAACCAAGCTAGATCTCTCCGACACAAAATAAATTATTTGGTGAGTTTAGTAAATTCACGGCAAAAGACAGCAAGAGAATCATTCATTTGTTAAATAAATTTTTATTAATTATCTACAGGAAATACACACAGATAGTCTTTATGCTCAAGAAACTTAGGATCAAGCAGAGGAGATAAAACAAAAATTTTTTTAACATGTGAGTGCTTAAAGGGCCACAGGAGTTCAAGGGAGGGAAAGAATTAAAACTTCCCTGTAGTTGCTTTTAAAATTCCTTTTGATTGGCTACATAAAGGCCTGTAACAGAATCCCTAAATATGACTGTAGGAGTTCAGGACACCCCAAAATATGCCCCTTTAATACACTGATTATTTTGAGCTGTACACACTTGAAAAACAGCAGATGCAGAGAGGCTTTCCCTGAACTTCCCTTATCTACCTAAAGACAGATCCTCCAAAAGGAACTGAATTGTTCCCAATCCCCTGCTGGGTCTGGAGCTTGTGCTCTGCAACAGGAGAGGCCACGACAGTGAGAGACCCGTGCGCACCGCCATGAAGAGTGGCCCCTCGCTGCAACTAGAGAAAGCCCTCTCACAGAAACGAAGACCCAACACAGCCAAAAATAAATAAATAAATAAAAATTTAAAAAAAAAAAAAATCCCCTGCTGGGCAGTTTCATCAACCAGTGAAGATTGACTCTTTTTTTCTTTTAATAATCTATTATTTTTGTTTGTTTTTTATAAATTTATTTATTTATATTTGGCTGCATTGGGCCTTTGTTGCTGCGCTTGGGCTTTCTCTAGTTGCAGCCAGTGGGGGCTACTCATTGCGGTACGCACGCTTCTCATTGCGGTGGCTTCTTTTGTTGCGGAGCATGGGCTCTAGGCACGCTGGCCTCAGTAGTTGTGACATGTGGGCTTAGTAGTTGTGGCTCACAGGCTCTAGAGCACAGGCTCAGTAGTTGTGGCGCAGGGGCTTAGTTGCTCCGCGGCATGTGGGATCTTCCCTGACTAGGGCTCGAACCCATGTCCCCTGCACTGGCAGACAGATTCTTAACCACTGCACCACCAGGGAAGTCCCAAGATTGACTCTTATCACAGGAGAGAAGATGAGACAAACTTTGTCCCAAACTGTCATACTTCCCGTCAGTTCTTCTAAGGGTCCATTCATCTTTTCTAAAAATTATTTACACTCCCCTACGAGACCTACATCCCCTCTCCACTTT
This sequence comes from Delphinus delphis, assembly GCF_949987515.2. NCBI lineage: Eukaryota > Metazoa > Chordata > Mammalia > Artiodactyla > Delphinidae > Delphinus > Delphinus delphis. Next base: position 164,442,587 of record NC_082684.1, read on the forward strand.
TCCTATTAAGATGGCATTTAAGTCTGAATTCTAAGCCACCTCGGGGAGTTCCTCATCTTTGCCTGGGTATCTCCCATGTATACATGAGGTATACCTGTTAATAAACTTCTGTTTCAACTGACAGACATAGAGAACAGACTTGTGATTGCCAAGGGGGGATGGGGGTAGGGGAGTAAGGGAGGGAAGGATTGGCAGTTTGAAAGTAGCAGATGCAAACTATTATATATAAAATGGACAGACAAGGTCCTACTGTATAGCGCAGGGAACTATATTCAATGTCCTGTGATAAACCATAATGGAAAACAATATGAAAAAGAATGTGTATATATATATATATATATAACTGAATCGCTTTGTTGTACAGCAGAAATTAACACAGCATTGTAAATCAACTTGAATAAAATAAATTTTTAAAATAAATAAGCAAATCAACTGCTCTTTTTCTCTTGTTAATCTGTCTTTCATTACAGGGGTCTCTGCCAAGGACTCAGAAAGGTAGAGGGAAAATTATTTTTCCTCCCCTGCAAGCCCAAACATGCCACCTTCAACCCAAACTAATTCAACAGTCATCAAAGTCATAACACATAAAAACTTTGCTATGACAGCTACAAACATCAGGATGAACAATGTTAGCCAAAGCAAACAAAGCTATGTGCCAGATGCTATGCTAAGCACTTTACGTACATTATCTAATTTTACCTTCACAGCAAACCTGAGAAATAGGTAAAGTCACTATATCATTTTACAGATGAAGTAAAAGGAAGTTCAGACAGGTTGAATAATTTACTCAAGATAGATAGCAATGCAAGAATTTAAAAATACTCAACTCTGTCCAAATCTTTAGTGTTACATGTGCTATCTCCTCTTTTCCTAACAAGACAGTTATGTCAAGAAGAAAAACAATGTTTTCTCTATCCTCTTATGTTGCGATGAGGGGCCTACAAATTAAGATGACAAAAGACAAATTAGCAAGAAAAGTGACAGGTTTTTATTTACATATGTACACAGGAGTTCACAGAAAAATGTGACTCAAGGAGCTGGTTAGGGACTTCCCTCGTGGTCCAGTGGTAAGGAATCCACCTTCCAATGCAGGGGACGCAGTTTCGATGCCTGGTGGGGGAACTAAGATCCCACATGAGGGGGGCAACTAAGCCCGCGCACCACAACTACTGGGCAACTAAGCCCGCACACCACAACTACTGAGCTCGCGCACCTCAACTAGAGAGCCCGTGTGCCGCAAACTATAGAGCCCATGTGCCCTGGAGCCCGCACGCCGCAACTAGAGATAGAAAACCTGCATGCCACAACTAGAGAGGAACCTGCACGCTGCAACGAAGAGCCCACATGCCGCAACTAAGACCCGATGCAACCAAAAATAATAAATAAATAAAATATTTTTTAAAAATACGGCTGGTTAGAGTGGGGCTGGAGAAGAGTAGAGGGGCCATTTCTGGGAGAATAAATAACTTCTTAGAAGGGGGGCAGAAAAGGCATTTATGAAAACACAAATGACTTTTTTTTGTATATATAGTTACTGCTTATTTATTTTAATTTTTTTATTGAGGTACAGTTGATATACAATATTATTATATGTTTCAGGTATATAACATAGTGATTCACAGTTTTTAAGGGTTATATTCTATTTACAGTTATTATAAAATATTGGTTATATTCCCTGTGTTGTACTATATCACCATATCTTTGTAGCCTATTTTATACATAGTACTTTGTACCTCTTAATCCTCTACCCCTATCTCACCCCTCCCTGCTTCTTTTCCCCCCTTCTAAATAACTTCTTAGAAGGGAGGCAGAAAAGGCATTTATGAGAACACAAATGACTTCTTGAAAGATAAATGAGATCTTAAGAGAACAGATGGGAGATAGGATCGTTTGGCTATGGTGCTTCTGGACTTCTGGACTTCTGTCTCCAAAAAAAAAAAAAAGATTAGGGACTTCCCTGATGGCGCAGTGGTTAAGAATCTGCCTGCCAATACAGGGGACAAGGATTCGAGCCCTGGTCCAGGAAGATCCCACATGTTTCAGAGCAACTAAGCCCATGTGCCACAACTACTGAGCCCGTGTGCCACAACTGAGGTCCGTGCGCATAGAGCCCGTGCTCCGCAACAAGAGAAGCCACAGCAGTGAGAAGCCTGCGCACCGCAACAAAGAGTAGTCCCTGCTCGCTACAACTAGAGAAAGCCTGTGCACAGCAATGAAGATCCAACACAGCCAAAAATAAATAACTATTTTTAAAAAGAAATAAAATGCTTAGAAATGAATGAAAACAAAAACACAACATACCAAAACTTATGGGATAGAGCAAAAATGGTGCTAAGGGTAATATTTACAGCTATAAATGCTTACATTAAAAAACAAGAGGGACTCCGCTGGTGGTCCAGTGGTTAAGACTTTGCCTTCCAATGCAGGGGGTACGGGTTTGAACTCTGGTCGGGGAGCTAAGATTCCACATGTCTTGTGGCCAAAAAAACAAATCATTTAAAAAAAAAAGGAAAACAGAAGCAATATTGTAACAAATTCAATAAAGACTTAAAAAAAAAAAAAAAACAAGAAAGATCTCAAATCAACAGCCTAACTCTATGACTTAAGGAACAAGAAAAATAAGAACAAACTAAACCCAAAGCTAGCAGAAGGAAGGAAATAATAAAGTTTAAGGTACAGATAAATGAAACAGAGAACAGAAAAACCATAGATATAATCAATGAAGCCAAAAGTTTGTTTTTGAAAAGATAAAAAATATTGACAAACCTTTAGCCAGAAGGACAATGGAAAAAAGAGAGAACTCACAAATACTAAAATCAGAAATAAAACTGGAGACATTACTACTGATTCTACAGAAAGAAAAAGATTATAAGAGAATACTTTGAACAACTGTACACCCACAAACTGGATAACCTAGATGAAATGGACAAATTCATAGAAGCAAAACCTACCAAGACTAAGTCATGAAGAAATAGAAGATCTGAATAGACCTACAACTAGTAAGAAAATTGAAAGAGTAATCAAAAACCTCCCCAAAATAAATGCCCTGGACCTAAGTGGCTCCACTGGTGAATTCTACCAAACTTGCGAAGAACAAATACCAATCCTTCTCAAACTTTTCCAAAAAATTAAAGAGGAGGGAACACTTCCTAACTCACTCCTTGAGGGCAGTATTATCCTGACACCAGAGCCATACAAAGAGTCTACAAGAAGAGAAAACTACAGACCAATATCCCTTATGAATATTGATGCAAAAATCCTCAACAAAATACCATCAAACTGAATTAAGCAGCATATTAAAGGGATCATATATGACAACCAAATGGGATGTATTCCTGGAATGCAAGGGTCGTTCAACATACAAAAAAATCAGTCAGTGTCAATGTAATATATCATATTAATCTAATGAAGGGGAAGAAAACACATGATCATCTCAAATGAAGCAGAAAAAGTGTTGACAAAATTTTAAATCTTTTCAAGATAAAAATACCCAACAAACTAGGAATAGAAGGAAACATCCTCAAGGTAATAAAACCATATATGGAAAACCCACAGCAAACATCATACTCAATGGTGAAATATTGAAAGCTTTTCCTCTAATATCAGGAACAAGACAAGGATACTTACTTTCATTACTTATTTCATTACTTATATTCAACCTAGTATTGGAAGTGCTAGCCAGAGAAATTAGAGCAAAAAAAAGAAAAAAGAAGAAGAAATAAATAAAAGTCACCTAAATTGGAAAAGAAAAATTTCAATTATCTCTGTCTGTAGATGATATGATCATATATGTAGACAGCCCTAAAGATTCCACACACAAAAACTGTTAGAGCTAATAAATGAATTCAGCAAAATAGTAGGATACAAACTCAACACACAAAAATCAGTTGCATTTCTACACACTAACCATGAACAATCCAGAAAAGAAATTACAGAAACAATTCCATTTACAATAGCATCAAAAAGAACAAAATACTTGAATGGAAGACTTAATATTGTTAGGATAGAAACTATACCCTAAGCAACCTACAGATTCAATGCAATTCCTATCAAAATCCCAATGATGTATTTGCAAAAAGAGAAAAACCCATCTTAAAATTCATATGGAGGAATTCCCTGGCAGTCCAGTGGTTAGGACTCTGAGCTCTCACTGCCAAGGGTCCGGGTTCGATCCTTGATCGGGGAGCTAGGATCCTGCAAGCTGCACACGCGGCCAAAGAAACAGGAAAAAAAAATTCATATGGAATCTCAAGGGACCCCAAATAGCCAAAACAATCCTGAAAAAGAGAATGGCGCTGGAAGACTCACACCTCCTAATTTCAAAGCTTATTCTAAAGCTACAGTAATCAAAATAGTGTGGTAATGGCATAAAGACTGAAGTAAGGACCAACAGAATAGAATAGAGAGCCCAAAAATAACCTCTCACATATAGTCAAATGATTTTTGACAAGGGGGCCAAGACCATTCAATGGGTAAAGGACAGTCGTTACAACGATGGTACTGGGAAAACTGGATATCCATATGCAAAAGAATGAAGCTGGACCCTTACCTAACACCATATCCCAAAATTAACTCAAAATGGATCAAAGGCCTAAATGTAAGACCAAAAACTATAAAACTTATAGAAGAAAACATAGGGTAAAATCTTCATGACATTGGATTTGGCAACGATTTCTTGAATATGATGCTAAAGGCACAGGAAACAAACTAAACATCATAACATTTTTTAAAATTTGTGCATCAAAAGATAGTATCAACAAATAAAATGGCAACCCACAGAATGGGAGAAAATATTTGCAAATCATATATCTGATAATGGATTAATATCCAGAATATATAAAAAACTCCTATAACTTAACAATAAAAAAATTTAAAAGCTTATTCAAAAAATATGCCAAGGGGGCTTCCCTGGTGGTGCAGTGGTTGAGAGTCCACCTGCCGATGCAGGGGACACGGGTTCGTGCCCCGGTCCAGGAGGATCCCACATGCCGCGGAGCGACTGGGCCCGTGAGCCACAACTACTGAGCCCGCACATCTGGAGCCTGTGCTCTGCAACAAGAGAGGCCGCGATAGTGAGAGGCCTGCGCACCACAATGAAGAGTGGACCTCGCTTGCCGCAACTAGAGAAAGCCCTCGCATAGAAACGAAGACGCAACACAACAAAAATAAATAAATAAATTTTAAAAGAAATATGCCAAGGACTTGAATAGACATTTTCCAAAGGAAATATATACATAGCCAAAAAGCACACGAAAAGATGCTCAACATCACTAATCATTGAAGAAATGAAAATCAAAATTATGAGATACCACCTCATATCCATTAGGATGGCTACTATCCTAAATAAATAAATAAATAAGTGTTGGTGAGGATGTGGAGACACTGGAACTCTTGTGAACTGCTGGAGGGATTGATAAATTATAAAGCTGCTTTGAAAAAAGAGTATGGCAGTTCCTCAGAAAGTTAAAAATAGAACCACCATGAGATCCAGCAGTCTCACTTCTGGGTACATAACTAAAAGAACTGAAAGCAGCATCTCAAAGAGATATTTATACATCCATGTTCATTGCAACATTATTCACAATAGCTACAACACAGAAGCAACCCAAATGTCCAATGACAGATGCCTGATGGTGAACATTGTTCTCTCTCATATGTGTCACTGCCAGAAAAAGCTTGGGGGGCTTCGCTGGTGGCACAGTGGTTGCGAGTCCGCCTGCCGACGCAGGGGACACGGGTTTGTGCCCCAGTCCGGGAAGATACCACATGCCGCAGAGCGGCTGGGCCCGTGAGCCGTGGCCGCTGAGCCTGTGCATCCGGAGCCTGTGCTCCGCAACGGGAGGGGCCACAGCAGTGAGAGGCCCGCGTACCGCAAAAAAAGAGAAAAAAAAGCTTGGGAACCCCTGTATGCGTGTGGCTTTAACCTCTATGTGAAAGGTGAGTTTTTCATGTCCAATCATATAGTAGATATAAAGGATGGTCTTTAAGCTACTGCAAGGAAAATGCACCACACAATTTTAAAGATATTAGTCTGATGATCATCTCTGACCTTGTAAACATATGCCTGGCATCCTGATCTTTCAGAAATATTGGTGGGGGAAAATGCTTTCTGAGTAGTAGAGGGGTGTGTGGGGTATGTGTATGTGTGTCTCTGTGTCTGTCTCTGTCTGTGTCTCTGTCTAATTTTCATCTCTACTGTGTAGATTCACATAACCTGAAACATTAGCACAAAAACACCCCAGTGAATGCTATAGAAGCCGGCACCTGCTGCATGATCCTGGGCTTTTATGCCCAACACATGGGAATAATTCATGAAAATAACCAAGCAGTCTCATACCACATATCTGTTCAGTAGGCCCTCCCTGTCTTTAAGATCATACTGGATGTAGCTAGATCTGTTTACCAATTTTCACTGTACCCTCACTTACAAGGAAGGCTCCTTAGTTGGATAAACTTAATTAACGAATCACTCAGATGACTAGTCAAGATGTAGAAATGACAGTGGCTCAAAATGTGCCAGTTTGGGGGGTTTGGGAGGTTTGGGGTTTTTTTTGATTGCTGAGAGTATTTCTGGCTACGTAAAAGGGTAGCAGTAACTACTGTCATAAATCACATTGACTTTTCCCAGGTTGTTTAAGGCGGTATGGAAAGTTCAGCCAGTCAAAGCACCAGGCTGGCTCTCTATTCCACACCTCATAAAATGAGCCCAAGTTTCCTCTGAAAGAAAGCAACTTGGACCATAGGGAAGAGAGAAAATGTGAAAAGCAAACTACAGGCTTTAAGAAATGCAAATCCAGGTTATGTTTGGACTCAACAATTTTAAAATATTACCTCTCAGCTCACTAGCCACTCCGCTTGGAAGGAAACTCTTAATTTATTTCTAAGGAGTGGCAGAATCCATTAGAATCACAGTCTGCTCATTCAGCCTTATGGTTTTAAAAACTGCCTCTGGGAACTTGCCTAAAATAACTCTTTAGATCCTGTACCTCAATAAAGAGTCCTTTGCTGAAACTTGGATCAGATGTTCATTGATTACCCTCACCTTTTAATCAATTAAAAAATATATCACAGGGGCTTCCCTGGTGGCGCAGTGGTTGAGAGTCCGCCTGCCGATGCAGGGGAGAAGGGTTCGTGCCCCGGTCCGGGAGGATCCCACATGCCGCGGAGCGGCTGGGCCCATGAGCCATGGACGCTGAGCCTGCACGTCCGGAGCCTGTGCTCCGCAACGGGAGAGGCCACAACGGTGAGAGGCCCGCAAAAAAAAAAAAAAAAAAAATCACAAAAGCACAATTCTTACGAGAAAAAACATAGGACTCCTTGCTGTGCTCATGACACAATTTTTCTAAAATTAAGGGCAACTACACATGTGCACTGAGTGTAGGAAATGCAGCATCATGGGGTAGCTCTCTGAAATGTTCTTACATTGTCAGAGTCAGACAGGGACTGATGGGCAGGAGGTAATAACTTCCCTTTGCAAGTGTTACCTCCGGACTCAGGTAGGAGTAGGAGTGTTTAAGAGACTGGAAAAAGGACCAGAAAATCATGTTTTTATTCCATTTTAAAAACTGAACATTCTCTAGGTAAAAGGAATCTTGCTTTATTGGTCTTGGAATTGGGATGATTACAGAGTGCTTGTGGAGATGGCTTATTCCTAAATCCCCTCTTCTTGAAAAAATACTTATTTAAAGCTCCAAGCCTGGGAGCCCTCACCAACTTTCCATTTGTTCTTCTTGGCACATGGCTGTTCTGCACCCAGCCAGCTCCCAAATCCAGTCATTGGGACATATGACATCACAGTCTAGGAGGCTCTTTCCTCTCCCTGCTCCCCCCAACACACACACACACACACACACACACACACACACACACACACACACACACTCATAAAGAAATGAAACAACTCTTAAATTCATGTACTTAAGCATGTTTGTTAAGGTTATATGGCTGCATCCCCCAGAGATGAAAGACAAGGAAAACCCAGACAGCAGAGAAAAAAAGGTGTTTGAAAACAATTAAAAAAAAAAAAACAGGACAAAACCTTTTGACTACAGCTTGAAACTCTTTTAAAAGAGCTCTTTTTGACGTGTTCAATCTCTGGTCCATCTAAAACAGCAAACTTTGTGACACGTGAGACTTCGTGTGACTTTGTCTCTCAACTGGGAACCATCATTTGGAGTGATCCGTATGTGTCTCATGTAGTAACTGGGATGGAGGGCTGGATGTCAGGGAAGTTAAGGTTTCTACTCACAGGAAGTCTGTAATCTAGTTTGGAAGGCGTAAGTAAGACGTGAAATAATTAACAAACTAAGCCAGACAATATATAAAAAGGTGTGGAAGGGTGCGACTGTCATCAGTGTTGCGTATTCCATCGGGTGTGCTGCAGACCAGCCTCCTCAGAAAGCAGGCTGAGGTAGAGATTAGGTCACAGGAAGATCTTGGGGACTGCTCTCGGGGGCCACACCTGTTGGAGAACAGAAGGACTCAGCCTGGCAGATGGAGAAGCAGGGCTGTGGCGCAGGTCATCTGTGGGAAGCTCTGAAGCTGAGATGTCCCTTCAGAATGGTCCACGTTGGGCCTTCAGACAGCCCCACACATTCTCACCAGTTGCTGGGTGTGGGATGTCCAGGTGGGAAGCTTGACGGAGAGCAAGGTGGCCTTTCCCAGGGTGGGCTGAGAGCTGGGGGCTCCCCGCCTGGCCTGCACACTCCCAGCAGCTGAGGAATAGGTTCTTCAACCTTGAAGGGCAGCACAGCATCCATGGGATGGTGGCCCCAGGTCACAACAAATTCCCCTGCTCTGGGAAAAGTCTCCCCTCAGAGGGAAGGCCTCAGTGGCCCCAGTTTCCTCACCCACCTCCACCTGGCTGCAAGATCTAAATCACCTGAGTCAAACTTAAACACGCCAGCTTCTCCTGGGACTTGAAACTCTGCATCCATGCCCGAAGCAGCAGTTCTGGAAGCCGAGGCACTGCCCTGCAAAGTGTAAATATTTCCACTGCTGAGATCCCTGGAGATTCTCTCTTCCTGCCCCCGGAAGCCAGAGTTTCAGCTCTCCTTTAGTTCTCTGAGGTACCCCAGGACGTTCCCAAGAAATCCATGTTTGGGTCTATATTCCAGAACTAGGTCTTGTTGATTGCAAAAAAAAAAAAAAAAATACCCTGATTAATACGGATTATAAAGAGGACTGAAAGGCTCTATTATTGTGTGATTTTTGTGTGTATAATACCTAAACTTTCAGTCCTATGAAGGCAGGGAACAAATCTGCCTTATTTACTGTGGAATTCCCACTTAAAGCATGGTGTTGGGCATAGCACGAGCATGTAACAAATATTTGTTCAGTGAATGAATGAAGGAAGGAAGGAAGGAAGGAAAATATAGGACTTCGATGCAGGCTGGGATCATCAAAAAGCTTCAAGAAGGAGATAAAACTTGATCTCGGCATTACATGGAAGGATTTAGCTGAACAGAAAAAGGGACCCTGCCAGGAAGAAAAGAGACATGAATACACAGATGAAGGAGGCCAGCTGCTTGGAGCAGAGGTTATGGATTACAGGAGTAGGCCAGATTGTGCAGACTATTGAAACCCAGGGGGAGTGGGGTAAATTTCATGTGGAGGACAGTAAGAAGATATTGCTGGGTCCCATGCAAAGGATAACTGGATTCCTCATCAGCTTCCTTCCTCTCGAGTGAAAACTCACACTGAGAGACAATCTAATGCCAAAACCTGTTAGAAATTTCCATCCACTGTTACTGCCAATGGAGCTGGGTTGAGAAAAATCTAACCAGAGCCAGACTGAAGAAAGCAATAAGACATGCTATACCTCCCTGGGATTCTACTTCCTGTCTCAGAGACTGAGTGTCTGTGGCTACCAAAAAACCAAATAATGAGCTGTAAGGCAGGCAGGATAAGATGCCTCTGTGCACCCTGTCTCTCTGCCAGAAAACTCAGGACAAGAGAGAAGAGTTGATAGCAGCAGTGCATTGCATCCTGGAAGGTAAAACCCCACAAGTAAAATTCTATAGATTAAGAGAAGGATCTGGGTGGCAGTTCGTGGGGATTGCAATCTACCCTGGAGGGTGTGGTCCACCCTGGGGATTACAGTTGTCCCTGTGTTCCAATGGGTCAAAGAATCAAAGGACAAATCAAGAGGGTTTAGGAAGGCCTCATTCCTGAGTACCTCAAGAGCCCCACTAGATTCATTTCTTTGGGGACATAGGCAGAGGGCTGAGCGTATCAATCTGCCTCCAGCTCTGAATCTAAGAAGGGGAAGTACATATAGTGAGTAGGTAGAGCCAAGGACAATCAACAGCAATTAAAGGTCTGAGAGCAAATATCAGGTGTGAATAGATCTCTCTCTCGCTTGTTTGAAGCTCAGAAAAAGGAGGGGGTTGGTGGAAAACTTGAGGTCTGTGAAATCACATTTAGAAAAGGGAAAAAGGAAAAATGCCCAGAGAGCTCATAGGAAGAGCCTACAACTGAAAACGATCCTATGCAGGATCCAGGAAAGAAATTAGGAAATGGTTTAGTACCCTTTATACAATGAAGAAGGCAAGAAGGTGCATGTGATAAATTGTAAAAGTAATAAATACCATAAAGAGAAAACAGCTTGAAATGAAGGCAAATGTATTGATTATATTAATTAAGACTTTCTTTGCACCAAAAAAAAAAAGGTAAAAGCAAAAAAAAAAAAAGTGAGAGAGAAGGGATTTATTGCAAGAACAGGGGGTGGTTTACAGACCCATGGGGCACGAAGGAACAGAGCAGGGGCCTGAGAAGGGGCTGGAGCTGGACCACGGTAGGGTGGGGAGTAGGGTTTTGAGTTCTCTTTGCCCCTCTCCCTCACCACAATGGTATGATTAATATCTTTCATTTCTGTCCCAATGATAGGAGAAACAATACTATCTCATTTTAATATGCATTTCTTTGATTATTTGGGAAGTTGAGCATTTTTCATGTTTAACAATATTTCCATTAAGGCTGTTGTGAGGAATGAGATGAGAGAATAGAAAACAAATTTTTTGAGAATAAATGCAGGCTGCTATGCTGCTTTACTTTTGTAAAAAATGAAGAGTGGTTTATATTGAGTACATATTTCAAATAAATTCTGAAGTTCATCAGGTTTCTATTAGAGAAGAGTAATATGTATGTATACAAAGCCCATTTCAGGTGATGGAATTGCACCCAAGAAAATAAGCACTTGATGGTTACATATGATACAGATCTGTCATTTAGCCCGAAAGCAAACCCCAAAAAAGGGAGAAGAAAGGTAAAAATGGTAAACCTACAAGAAATTCCATGTAATAGGTCATCTTTTCTAGACTGTCTTTGGCTGATTTTTGTGGGACTCTGCTGCAGAGAAAGTGTGTATTCACTTAGCTCTAATTATAAGGTATTTTCCTCAAGCTTTAACCCAACAAAATCAGAATAGCTACTAGGAATTATTTGACCCTGTTTTCAGGGTTAGTTTTCTCACACAGAGGGCTGGTAAATACTAAAAGAAAGGGACAAATGCCTTTTCTAAGTTAGATTCTCAACGGCACAATGAGGAATAAAACTGACTTATACTAACTCTTCCTCTTACTATAAAGAAGACATGATTCTACATGTATCTTCGAAAAAAATAGTCTCCAGTTGGGCACTGTTTTTAGAGCATTCTTTTACATATTTTTTACCCAACTGAGACTATGTCCTCACTGTAAAAACAACACATTATGTTATTGACCTTGAATTTTACAGAGAGAGAGAGATTCTTCTCCACTAATGACTTCCAGGTGGACAGAGCAGCTCCACTGGGCCCCATCACCTGGTGGAAAAGGGATAATTCTAACTGGACCGAAGGATCCATCTTGCCAGAGTAAGTCAAAGGCCATTAGCACTTCCAAATACTCTGCCAAATGGTTCATTATAATCAGAAAGACATACAGATGACCAAAAGCACATGAAAAGATGCTCAACAAACTACAATGAGGTATCACTTCACATGGTTCAGAATGGCCATCATCAGGGACTTCCCTGGTGGTCCAGTGGTTAAGAATCTGCCTTCCAATGCAGGGGATGCGAGTTCAATCCCTGGTCAGGGGAACTAAGATCCCACATGCCGCAGGGCAACTAAACCTGCTCACCACGATTACTGAGCTCACGCACCTCAACTAGAGAGCCCGCGTGCCACAAGCTACAGAGCCCACGTACCCTGCAACCCGCATGCCACAACTAGAGAGAGAAAACCCGCATGCCACAACTAGAGAGAACTTTTCCTTATACTGTTGGTGGGAATGTAAATTGGTGCAGCTACTATAGAGAACAGTATGGAGGTTCCTTAAAAGACTAAAAATAGGACTACCATATGATCCAGCAATCCCATTCCTGGGAATATATCTGGAGAAAACCAAAATTCCAAATGATACGTGCACCTCAATGTTCACTGCAGCACTATTTACAATAGCCAAGACATGGAAGCAACCTAAATGTTCATTGACAGAGGAGTGGATAAAGAAGGTGTGGTACATATATACAATGGAATGTTACTCAGCATAAAAAAAGAACGAAATAATGCCATTTATAGCAACATGGATGGACCTAGAGATTATCATACTAAGCGAAGTAAGTCAGACAAAGAAAGACACATATATGACATCACTTATATGTAGAAAGCTAAAAACATGGTTCAGATGAACTTATTTACAAAACAAAAATATAGAATCACAGATGTAGAAAACAAACTTATGGTTACGGGGGGTGGGGGGAAGGGGGTGCGGGAGGGATCAATTGGGAGATTGGGATTGACATATACACACGTGTATCATCAGGCCACTCACGATGGCTCTTCTCTTGCTCTCTGTACATCCCCTGCCTGACCAAGGCCTGCTTCACCTACACCATACTCTCATGACTGAACTTCCTTTTGCCCCAGGCCCCAGCTAATGATAGTTTATCAAAAGGGCAATGAGGGTCATGCCCCTTTGCTGGTTTCGCTGGTAACTAATGAGCCCACCTGATGTCAATTTCCTTATAACTGGTAATCTATTCCTTCCCCCTGGGAGCAAAGACAGCCACCATGTCCTACCCGCTGTCTGCCGCATATGGTGGGGTATCACTCCAGGACCTCGCTTCAGACATGTAAGCTCCCCCATCCATTAAACCCTTGATGTCCCTGATTGCTGACTCCGGGCTCTTTCTTCAATCTTGAAGCTGGGCAAGCACAGGCCTTGTAGGCCTGTGGGGCATAGCCCAACAACACTACTATGTATAAAATAGATAATTAATAAGGACCTACTGTATAGCACAGAGAACTCTACTCAATACTCTGTAATGACCTATATGGGAAAAGAATCTAAAAAAAGAGAGCATATATGTATCTGTAAAACTGATTCACTTTGCTGTACACCTGAAACTAACACAACATTGTAAATCATCTATACGCCAATAAAATTTTTTTAAGAAGAATCAGGGGACTTCCCTGGTGGTCCAATGGCTACGACTCTGCCCACTCCCAATGCAGGGGCCCAGGTTTGATCCCTGGTCAGAGAACTAGATCCCACAAGCCACAACTAAGAGTTTGCATGCCACAACTAAAAAAAAGATCCCACATGCTGCACCTAAGACCTGGTGCAGCCAAATAAATAAATAAATATTAAAAAAAAAAAAGAATCAGAAAGAAATGTTCTTTACTAATTAACAGAGGATGGAGCACCCTGACTCCACTAGGGGGTCTGTATATATGCAAATGAACACCCCACAAACATCTATAAACCCTAAAGTCTGCTTTTATTTTTTTCTATCCAGCTTCATTTTCTAACTCTCCATCCCAGAGGTACAACAAAGGAAGTGGCACTAGAGACTATTTCCACCTAGTTCCTCACAGATCATTTTATTTGGTCCACATAAGGCACGCCAAAACATGCAATGCAAATCTGATCAATGTTGAAATAGATCCTTTTTTAAAAGAATCTATTTTTCTGACCAGAGGTCACAGAAACAGGATATCTTATTCTAATTCCCCAATTTTTTTTTAATAGAAAATATTTTCAGGGCACCCATAGAAAAATAAAGGAAGCCAAGCAGAACTCCTACACTTCTTCCTCTCAACCTGGGGAGTTATGCCTTTTCTGTGTCAAGGATCAGTTTCTGATTTAGAAGGCCCTAGATGTATAAGCTCACGAGGCCAAGTATCCAAAAGCAAGCCTCAACATCAAACATGTCTAGAACTGTGACGTGACTTTCCAATGGACTCTCACAATGGGAATACTTCAGTCGTCTGCATAACATTTGAAGGAAAAACGTCCATTAAAGGGGAGAAGGTAAGAACGAGCAAACCATTTTTCACATCTGAAAATCTTCCTGTGTTAAGAACTTCAAACAGTTGGAATTCAACTGGCCAGAAAGATCTGGATTTATACTTACTTCAAAGCGACTCAGCTAACTCTGGCTTTGTTTCTTGAGGTCTCCCCATGTTTCTGCAGCTCCTCTAACGGATTAAGAACTCAGGGGTCCAGGGACCAGTCTTTAAAACTGCTCCTCTTGGATGAAGGAAAAGATGGTGTAAGCAGATAGGTTAGAGGGTCCCTGGAGAAGGAGAATCAGGCTTCACTTTCTTGACATAAGAGAACCCCTTTTAGCCTAAGCCATTTTGTGATCTAAGCCTGGCTACAGTGCTTGCCCTTGAACAGGTCTCCATAATTAATGATCTTAAGGAAGGGAATGCAGAAACAAGGCAGGAGCAGTCAAGAATCAACAGTGCAGGCTTGGGGTAGGGTCCTGGTTCCTCGAGGGATATACGTAATAATATATCTTTGAGTTGGGCAGGAACTAAGGCCCCCGCCCAGGTGGAGGATGGAATGATGATGTTGACCCACCTGACTTCAATCAACTAAAGCTTGGACTCTGTCAAACCTTGCCCCAATTCTATGCTGAATTCTCCTCTGCTCAAGCCCCTTCATGAATATGCATGTACCCTTAGCTTGTAACTTCCCCAATTTTGCTTTTCTGGGAGACACTGCTTTGGGAGAGACCCCCAGTGTTCTCCTTACTTGCTTCAAGTAATAAATCCTTCCTTCTCCTGATCTCTGGCTTGGTTGTATCTATTGGCTCAAAACCCACCAACAGATTGTTGCCAAAATCTTGGCACTCTGTGTGATGCTGAACAGAAATACGGAGATGGAGTTATGGAGGAGAAAGAAAGAATGGCTTTCTTTCTTTTTTTTTTAAACTTATTTATTTATTTATTTTTGGCTGCACTGGGTCTTCATTGCTGTGCGCGGTCTTTTCTCTAGTTGCAGCGAGCAGGGTCTACCCTTCGTTGCGGTGCACAGGTTTCTCACTGCAGTGGCTTCTCTTGTTGTGGAGCATGGGCTCTAGGTGAGCGGGCTTCAGTAGTTGTGGCACATGGGTTCAGTAGTTGTGGCTCATGGGCTCTAGAGCACAGGCTCGGTAGTTGTGGTGCACGGGCTTAGCTGCTCCCGGCATGTGGGATCTTCCCGGACCATGTCCCCTGCATTGGCAGGCTGATTCTTAACCACTGCACCACCAGGGAAGCCCAGAATGGCTTTATTTCTTTGCCAGGCAAAGACGAAACACAGTAGGCTAGCGCCTCAAGAACTGTGCCCCCCTCCCTGGGGAAGAGGGACAGGTTATATAGTCAGGACTCCTGGTGATAAGGATCATGTGATAAGGATCAAGGCAGTAACAGTCTTGCATTCTTCTTTCTTCTGCAAAGTTTCAAAAGGGTGGGGTTGCTGACAAGATTAGGGTGTGTGGAGGGTCTCAGGTGGTCTAACCTTGATGAGCTTCTCTGGTCACTGTAATCTTGCCTCAGGTGGTTTCATGGCTGCTCCTTCCTTGATTAGCAACTGTTTGAATCTACCCTTTGGAACTCAGGGAAGGTCATGGAGGCTGGAGTCTTGCCTGCGAGAAATGCGGGACAAAAAGGCCTCTGTACCTGGGAGCCCCACAGGGCCCTGCTCAGCATCAAGATGAACTCAGTTTTTGGGTATCAAATGTACACAGTTTTCTAAGCAAGGTTATTTGCCTCCTTCACTGGGCATCCCCACTCACACCCACATCTTAGGATGCAATTTTTTGTCTATCTGTTCGTTCCTTGGGGGAAGGGACAGTGTCATGGACTCCTTTCCCCCTCGCTGGTTCCCCAGCACCTAGTGATCACAGCTCTCTCCTTGACCAGACTCTAGGCAGGCTCCTCTAAGTCTTTTTTTTCTTTGTTTTAATTTTTAATTAGAGTATAGTTGATTTACAATGTTGTGTTAGTTTCTGCTGTACAGCAAAGTGTATCATTTATACATATAACCACTCTTTTTTAGATTCTTTTACCATGTAAGTCAATACAGAGTATTGAGAAGAGTTCTCTGTGCTATACAGTAGGTCCTTATGAGTTATCTGTTTTATACATAGTATATGTCAATCCCGGTCTCCCAGTTTATCCCTCCCTCCACCCCCCCCCACTCCCGCTTTCCCCCCTGGTAACCATAAGTTCGTTTTCTACATCTGTGCTAAGTCCTTTTTTTTAATATTTATTTGGCTGTGCTGGGTCTTAGTTGTGGCATGCGGGATCTTTCGTTGCACCATGTGGGATCTAGTTCCCTGACCAGGGAACGAACTTGGGCCCCCTGCATTGGAAGCATGGAGTCTTACCCACTGGACCGCCAAGGAAGTCCCTGTGCTAAGTCCTTTTTCAACTAGACCTCAACCTAGACTGTGTCCATCCATGTTAGGCCTGCACTGCCCAGTTTTAGCAAGAATCTTGTTAAGCTCAGTTTACAGAGAACCCCACCCTTAATATCTGATCAAATTTCTCAACCCGAATCATCCTCTGGGTGATATCTGATCACTGTTGCCTGCCCTCGGCTACAAACCTGTTGAGTTTGTTTAACCAGAATCCCCCCTACCCCTGATGTTTCCTCTTAGTAATTTCCTTCCACTAACTCCCTCCCTGCTCCTTGGCTGTAAATCCCCACTTTTTCTTGTTGATTCAGAATCAAGGTCAAATCTATGCCGGGGTCTCTTTTTCCCAGTTGCAATAGTTCCTGAATAAAATCTGTTTTTACAGCTTTAGCTACAGTCTGGCCCCGGTTTCCTTTGATAATAGCACAGTACCTGGGGTACTGTCTTCACTCAAAAACTGCATTAATTGAACGATGGATAAGACAAATATGAATGAACAAACAAATGCATGAGTGAACCTTCAGCCCACTCCACTCTCAGAGGGCAGGGGTAAGCAGCACAGATGAAATGACAGCCCTCAAGCGTCTCTCTCCTTA
This sequence comes from Delphinus delphis, assembly GCF_949987515.2. Classification (NCBI taxonomy): domain Eukaryota; kingdom Metazoa; phylum Chordata; class Mammalia; order Artiodactyla; family Delphinidae; genus Delphinus; species Delphinus delphis. Next base: position 164,459,857 of record NC_082684.1, read on the forward strand.
CTCTGCTCTAGTACAGAATCGTTACCTCCTGCACGAATCTGACGGCCTTGTCGGGGAGGGAAAAAAATCTCTTCCTCTACTCATCTTACGTTCTCAGGCTGGGGCCCTGTACACTGGACTCACGAAAGACAAATTAACAAGAGAAAAACATAAAAATTTATTTAGTGTAAGTTTTATGTGACACAGGAGAATTCATAAGGAATGAAGACCAGAAGAAGCAGTTAAGCCCAAGTATTTTTACACTAGGTTTGATGAAGACTGGGAAGTTGTGGTAAAATGTGATAGGACAAAAGGATACGAGATAAAGTTAGTAAACTGGGGGGAATTTAGCAAGGCCTGATCATTTGGATTCCTCCTGGCATCACTCCATCTGTGAAGATAAGAAGGGCACCTCTCTCATGAGGATCTCATGACCCACTTTGGGGAAGAGGGGAGATGAGAGAATCCTTTCTGCACCTGCTACATCCCAAATTCCTTCAACCCAAAATATTCAAGATGTCAAGGTGCCATATTGTGAGGTAGCATGTGTTTTACCCCATCAGCCAAACCCCTAATAACAAGGAGATGGGAACCACAATATGAAGAAGTAATTGAGCTAAGAGGCTCCTCTGAGTAATGAGAAGAAAAAAAAAAATGAAGAGTAGAAAGTGCAACAGAGTAGACACCTCCCCAAAACTAATAAAGACCATTAGAAAGGTCCGAGGTCTGACACCTGGGGGAGGGTTGATATGAGCCATTGCACCTGTGTGGTTACAGATGCATGAATGAAATTTGATGACTCCAGCAGAGGACCAAGTATGCACCTCGGGCACCAGCAAAGCACCAAGTATGCACCTCGGGCACCAGCAAAGCAGTAGCACTAAAGAGGAGAGAGAATCTCAAAGTTGGGGCTTCATTGTGAAAATTAAATTATTCTTATTTTATTGTCTTCATATATGTGCGATGTCATCGTCTCTGCAGGGTCAGGACCTCTACCACTCTACCCCTACACACACGGACAGAAACAATTTTTGCACCTCTGGGAACCTAAATAAAGAGCATGCCGAGGAACGCATGAGATGTCGCCATAGAGTAAAGAAAGACTGTTGTGAGCAACTTTGAAAACTGTCTCACTATTTCCAGTGACGCTTTGTATATTTGTGAGCACACATGTGATTAGAGGCTGGAGCTGAGTCCTCATGTGATTAGCTCTGTGTGATTGCGTGTTTGTGTAAACGTCTGTAGAAGCATTTGTACACAAGATGTGGGTAAGTAAAGGATCCCAAATGGTGTCCTAATCAGAAATGTTGTCTCAGAAGTGAGACAGATTGAAACAATCTATAAAGAGAATAAGAAAGAGAAAGGAAGTTAAGTCAGAAGAGGAAAAAGGCCAAAGTGTTACTGAAGAGGCACAAATGTCATAAATCTAAAATAGATGTTTAGCACCAGTTATAACTTTGCCACTCTGCTGTGACATTTAAAAATTACCAACTCCATAATATGGTTTAAAGCAGTGTTTGCCAACCTTAAATGGGTTTAGACATTCATCACTCACATGTGAAAGAAGTTTAGGTCAAGCATAAGAAAAAACTTCCTAAAGAACAGAGTTTCTAGTTAATAGATGTAATTTGTGATATTTTCATTAACCTAAGCTATTATAAAATAGTGCATTACATTACAGAAAAAAGCAAAATTTCAGAGAAATGATTACCAATTTATCATTCCTGGTTAATAGGAAGAAATCCACTTTCTGAAGAGAAGTAAAGAAAACCTTTCATTTTGATTGCCTTGGCCAATGTAAAAATGAAGAAATAGAATGTGACATTTTAAATCTCACAGACAGGTTTAGTGTAAACTGTTACAAAGTGGAAGAGGTATACAGATCTTAGCTGATCTTCCCCTGGAACCTGTTTTCTTGAAGGTTTAGGCATTTCACAAATCTCCTGCATTTGTGTAATGGTTTGCCCTTTTTCAAAGGGCTTTTACATTTCTGATTCTTGCTGATCCCCACAACAACTTGGCACAGTGTTTGAGTATTAAGTGTGAGCTACAGAGAGGTTGTGTGGTTTATTTGAGATGTCACAGTCTGTGACAGCCCCACTACAAGTGATACTTATTCTACAGTCATTAATGCCTCCCTAAAATTATACAAAGGGAATCCACACATCCATTCCAGGAACTGTAGAGCCATCCATTGTCTTGTGTTCCTGTGAGATTTCCTGCCGGGAGGGGAACACAAAGGCTGCCATCTTGGTGGTATGGGTTCATTCTGACCAGTTGGTACCCAGGCCATGATAAACATTTTAATATCATCTGTGATTACTTGTGTAAAGGAAAAGACCCTGGATGGGGGTCAGGAAAGTTGAGTTCTCGTTCTGGCTTTTATTATTGAGAATACTGCAGCCATCGTGGCTAACACTTACTGAATGCTTACTTCAAATAACGCCAAGTATGCCACATGGAGAATCAATTCTCACAGCCACCCTCTGTAGTAGATAAGCTCAGCTTGTACTTTACTGATAAGAAAACCTAGATCTAGAGAAATGAAACAAGTTGCCCAAGGATATGAAGCTTCCTGAGAAGCCAGGACTTGAACTTGGCAGTCAAATGCCAGAACTTGTGTTTCTGACCATTATGAGAACCTGCCATTCACTGGTTGACCGATTTAGGCAATCTCTTAGTTTCCCTGAGTTCAGTTTCCTTGATTACTTAGTAAAAAGGTTTCACTAAGTCCCTTCAAATTCCATATACATTATGGAAATTAGAGAAGAAATACTGCTGAAGTGTGATTTCTCCTTTGTTAATCAGTGTGTAAAAGTTGCTCTGAACCCAACAGATAAAACTGAAGGGCTTCACACCCCCACCGGTTTCCTCCATTGTAAACTTCGTGTATCATATTTTTTTATTTTATACTTTAGGTATGTTCCCAGTATGTTACAGACAGAATTTTATTTTATTTTTATTTTTATTACTTTTTTAAATCTGCATGCTATTTTATTTCCATTAGAAAAATATTATCTATATAAAATTTGGTCCAGTTTCTTCTCCTTTACCTCTACCATTCAAACTTAAATGCTTGAATTTTACTCAAGTAAAAGCAGAATCATGTATCTGACATGAGAACTAAATAGTTCACATCATTAAATTAATAGAGTTTAATTGAATTAGGTGTGCTCTTTCTTATTTCTCAGGAATAGTAACTCATCTTTCCTATATGCTATTTCCCTTTACTTTTATTTTTCTGAGTAACTATGTAATGTGTGTCTCTTTTCCCACATCCAGTAGTAATATGAGTGTTATAGAAGTGTAATTTATAACATCAGTAACTAGATTCATCATTAATCTTCAACTCATGTTCAATTCCCCTTATCATATGGTATTTCCATAATAACTTCAGATATTTCAGTCAACCTTACACTTTCCAACAAATACTGTAAAGATTAAGACATTAATTTAAAAACATTATTAAAATTCCAGACTGAATAACACTGGGCCCACTTAGAGCGATGCTGTCACGAGAGGTCCTTGGACAGCTACTGCTTCAATCTCAACACGGCCTCCTTTGGTAAAAGCAGCTACCTGGTAAGCAGCTCTTGCAGGAAAACTACTCTGGAAATACTGCTTGTAGATGTCATTGACAGTATTGAAGTTGTTTATGTCAGCCAGCAAAACAGTCGTTTTTACCGCATTCGTGAAGTTACTGCCTGCTGCTTTCAGAATTTCACCCATGTTTGTAAGAGCTTGTTTAGCCTCTTCTGCCACCCCTCCTGGCACAAGCTGTCCACTTGCAGGATCCGTGCCTAGCTGTCCTGAAATGTAAATGGTCCTGTCGACTAACACAGCCTGACTGTAGGGACCAATGGCCGCTGGAGCTTTTCGCGGTGCTGATCACCTTTCTGATCAAAGACAACATGGCTAATCCTTTTCCCTTGCCGCCCCCACCCGTACGTACTTGCGTCTCACGGGTCTCTACAGACAGAATTTTAAAATGAAAATGCTATGTTAAATTTACTGGATGATTAATCTTTTTAAAAATTCTATTGTGAATCTTTTTGTGTTTGTTGTTCTTAAATTTTATTATTTTTAAACCACTTTATTGAGGTATGATTCACATATAAAAAGCTATACATACTTAATGTGCACAACTTGATGAGTTTGGAGATAAGTATACACTCATGAAACCATCATCATAATCAATGTCATAAACCTATCCATCACCTCTGGAAGTTTTCTCCTGCCCTCTTATTTATCATTATTTTTAGTACTGTTATTAGTGATAAGAACACTTAACATAAGATCTATCCTCCTAGCAAGTTTTTAAGCATACAATACAGTATTGTTAACTATATTGTGAATCATTTGTAAAATAGAGAATCATCCCTTTAAAATTGCTTTTGTAAAACTCAGATTTTCATTGTGAAGTGCTTAATTAGAAGTGCTCCTACAATTCAACAGGTCTTTACACAGCTTTGTGCTTTTGGTCCACTATCCTAAACACAGCTCCAAAGAGGTAGTTCAATCTGATTAATATCAGTAATTCCTTCTTTCTTCCTAAACAGATTCTTCATTGTCCTCATTCTATGGAGGGGAGGCTTCTGGTCTCCCTGATGGTTTTCATTAACACATCAGCCATTATTTTACTTCAATGACATATTTTGTGGTGATAGCCCATCAATAGATTAAGGAAACATTGAAATCCAACACAGTCTGGTAAATAATCAGGACAAGATTAATGGTTATATTTAATGAAAGCCAGCTGTTTGTTACAGCAGCTCACTTGCTTTCTTCATTTCATTTCAGATTCCAATAAATTGTGAATGCCTTGAAGCACACTCGACCCAGGCGGAGTAAACATAGGTCTCTGGGAGTAATCGCCACCTCTTTGGGAACACACCCAATATCCACATGGTCTACAGTTGGAAGAGGGAAAGCGTAGTCAACTGACAGGCTGTTTGTTGACTTGACCAACAGGCCTGTCCTTTTGTGTCCCCCTGGCTTTCATGAACGGACATGTGTTTTCTTGGTGTGCAGGCATCATCACAGAATGATAGAGCTCAGACAGCTAAATTCCTGGTCTTACAGGTCATATTTTACCCTCCTCCCCAAAGCATGGTAAGTCAACCACCATAAAAATTACCTAATTAAAAAAAAAAAATTACCTAATTGTCTAAAGTGAAACAGACAGTTCCAGCTTTGGTGACTTTTTAACCGAATGACTGGAGTAAAATACAAGTTGAAGGGAGCAAAAAAACTTGCAGTCTATCTTTTGAGGACACTCATCAGTGAGTGTGTACGCTCAAAAAGTCTAGAAGGACACAGTAAAAAACATGAACAATGACTATCTCTGGAAGTAAGATTAAGTGATTTCCTTTTTTAAATTGTTTACTATTTGTTTTTTCAAAATGTTCTTTACAACTTCTTATTACCATCTCAATAATAAAAGAAAAATAACTTTTTGTTTTATTATTAACTGAAATTATGTCATTCCCTAATATTTTGGTGGCAAATTTACAGTTAGGACAGTGAATAAGAGATTAAAACTCATATCACTTTTATTCCCACTTTGAAACCAGGGCATACAAGGTTTCTCTGAGGAATCCATTTTCTATACAGTTATGCTAGTGATAAAATCTCATTCAGCTAAACTCTCCATCGTGGAGTGGCAAGAACACAAGAAATTCTAGTTTTAAAATAGACCCTTCTGGGACTTCCCTGGTGGTGCAGAGGTTAAGAATCCGCCTGCCAATGCCGGGGACATGGGTTCGAGCCCTGGTCCGGGAAGATCCCACATGCCGCGGAGCAACTAAGCCCCTGTGTGCCACAACTACTGAGCCTGCGCTCTAGAGCCCATGAGCCACAACTACTGAAGCCCGTGCGCCTGGAGCCCGTGCTCCGCAACAAGAGAAGCCACCGCAATGAGAAGCCCGCGCACGGCAACAAAGAGTGGACCCCGCTCGCCGCAACTAGAGAAAGCCCGCACACAGCAACGAAGACCCAACGCAGTCATAAATAAATAAATAAATATATTTATTTTTAAAAATATACCCTTCTTACACAGAAAACTATTTATCTGGAAGTCATCACTTATCAAGGAAACTTAGCTAATCAGAGTATAGCCAAGTACCCTGACAATCCAAAAAGGCCTCTGTACAGTCCAAAAACAGAGACGATAAAACATCTTGCTCAGGGCTTCCCTGGTGGCGCAGTGGTTGAGAGTCTGCCTGCCGATGCAGCGGACGCGGGTTCGTGCCCCGGTCGGGGAAGATCCCACATGCCGCGGAGCGGCTGGGCCCGTGAACCATGGCCGCTGGGCCTGCGCGTCCGGAGCCTGTGCTCCGCAACGGGAGAGGCCACAACAGTGAGAGGCCCGCGTACCGCAAAAAAAAAAAAAAAAAAAAAAGAACCACCCTGGCCAAGACAAGGGGTCTTAGCCTAGGCTAGAACCCCTGCGCGAGTCCAGGCAACCAATTTGGTTAACAGTCGGAGGGGGCAGACTCACAATATATTCAAGTCCCATACTCCCAGGTGGGTGACCTACACACCGGAGAATAATAACGTTGCAGAGGTTCTCCCAAAGGAGTGAGAGTTCTCAATCACATGCTGGGCTTCCAAGCCTGGGGGTCCTGCACCAGGAGCAATGAGACCCCAGAGCATCTGGCCTTGAAAGCCAGAGGGGCTTACTTTTGGGCCGACTCAGAGGGCTGTGGGAAATAGAGGCTCCACTCTTAAAGGGCGCATATACAATCTCACACGTTCTGGGACCCAGGAGAGAAGCAGTAATTTGACAGGAGCCTGGGTCAGACCTACCTGCTGGTCTTGGAGTCTCCCGGCGAGGCAGAAGGCAACAGTAGCTGACGCTGGGGACACAGACACTGGCGGCGGCCTTCTCGGACCCCAGTGCTGGCAAGCCTGCCGTTGTGGAATCCCCCCCTCTAGCTTATTAGCTCAGGCCCAACAGCCTGCTGGTGCCAGTGCCGGGACGCCTCAGGCCAAGCAACACCTCAGGATAGGACACGGGCCCACTCCTCAGCCGTCAGGCTGCTTTAAGACGCCCAGAGCACAGAGCCCCGCCCACCAGAGGGCCCGGGACGAGCTCCGCCCGCCAGCGTTCAGGACCAGTCCCAGAATCCCCTGCGCTTGGCCCCTCCCTACGGAGCCTGCTCTAGCCTCCCACCGACGTCCCCCGCCCGAGGGGAGGCGCCAGAGGTGGTAAATCCACAGCCTGCGGACCCAGCCTGCCCACCAGCAAGGTCTGACCGTGACTCACCACCAGCAGGCCACACAAGCTTCGGGACAGCCTGGACTTCGTACGCGACTGGGTCAGGAACCGGCTGCTCCCCGCACCTACCCCGAAATCCGACACCAGCTCCGGGAACCCTGGGCCCTGCAGCCAGACTCCACGACCCGGCTCTGCCCTCCAGTAAGCCGGCACTAACCCCAGGACCTGGCTCCACCCAAAAGCCCAGACCCGCCGCTGAGGCCGCACTAGCCCTGAGGCCTCCTGGGGTCCGCCGTCAGCCGGTTCATGCCCTGGGCCTGCCGAGCAGCGGCCGGCAGCCTCCTCTCAAGGCAGGGCCCGGGGCCAAACAAGCCTACCAGACCGCCCTCATGGTCAGCCCGCCGCAAAGAAGGACCCGTGCAGCCCTCTTAGGGGGACCCCTAGAGCATATGAGTCAGGTGACAAGAGGGGAGTGCGCTGTGGGGAAACATGGGACGTCTGCTACCAAAGGCCACTTCTCCAAGGTCGGGAAATGTACCTAACCTACCACATACATAAAAATATAGAGTTGGGAGTTCCCTGGCGGTCCAGTGGTTGGGACACCGTGCTTTCACTGCTGAGGGCCCTGGTTGGATCGCTGGTCGGGGAACTAAGATCCTGCAAGCTGCGCAGTGCGGCCGAAAAAAAGAAGTTAAAAAAAAAAAATACAAACAGCAATTTAGGCAAAATGAGGCAACAGAGGAACACCTTGCAGATGAAGGAACAAGAAAAAACCCAGCAAGAAGAACTAAGTGAAGTGGAGATAGGCAATCTACCTGAGAAAGAGTTCAGGTAGTGATCATAAAGGTGATCAAAGAACTCCGGAGAAGAATGGATGCAAAGAGTGAGAGGTTAAAAGTTTTTAACAAAGAGTTAGAAAATATAAAGGACAACCAAACAGAGATGAGGAATACAATAACTGCAATGAAAAATGCACCAGATGGGGCTTCCCTGGTGGCGCAGTGGTTGAGAGTCCACCTGCCGATTCAGGGGACACGGTTTCGTGCCCCGGTCCGGGAAGATCCCACATGCCGCGGAGCAGCTGGGCCCGTGAGCCATGGCCCCTGAGCCTGCGCGTCCGGAGCCTGTGCTCCACAACGGGAGAGGCCACAACAGTGAGAGGCCCGCGTACCGAAAAAAAAAAAAAAAGCACCAGAGCTTGGGAACCCAGAAACACCCTGATAGGAGCAGCGGAAACCAAGTTTCGGAATGCCTTTGTTACGTTCATATTTAACTGTATTAAAATTACTATATCCTACACAAATGTGTTCAAAGGACATGGTTCCCAGAATTGTGCCGCCTGGATATGTCCACTCACAGTCCACAAAATATGAGGTGTCAAGACAGGGCTTCCTCACCTACCAGCTGTGTGACCTTGGGTAAGTTACTTAACCCCTTGAGCCTCAGATTCTTTTTCTGTTGAATTGAGGATGGGAATGTTATAGTGGGCCTCTGTTATTTTGGTCTGAGCAGCATCCATACCTTTGGGGGTTCACGTCTTCCCCAAGTCATGTGTCAGCTCATAGTAATCACTCAGTAAATGATCATTTTTATTATTATTACACTAGTAGCGGTACAGAATGTACCTATGTCTCTGCAAAAGAAAGAAAATCTGTATCGTGCTAAATATAGTCACTGACACATATTCTCATCAATGCTCTCTCTATTCTGCACCATGTGGATCCTGACCTGGAGGGTCTGTGAGGGGGAAACGCCCCTTACATCGTCACGTGGTATGTCCAGAGGCCCTGCAGCAAACCAATTCCATTTTTTCTTTCTGAGCATGGAGGTGTTCTTTTTGTCCTTTGTTTTCATCAAGCATTTCAGTAACCATCTTGGAGTTCTCTCTAACTAGTAGCCCCTGTTGTGAGAACGATTGTATCACGCTTAATGGTATGATGTCTGACCTGGGAGACTATGGGGATAATGTGGGTGGTGGTCACAGTTTAGCCAAAGTCTATATAAATTTCAATTACTACCTGCAGCTATCCCCTGCACGTACCCCTGTCCTGAGCCAGACGCCACTGCTTTCCTTTGCCATAAACTGCATGGACACAACCTATAATCTTCCTCCATCTTCCTCATTCCTTGTTTTTATTTTCATTCTTCCTTCTACAACTGCAATATTCACAATTCAAATGCCGCCTAGTGAAGCCTATGACATGCACCGTGGGTGAGGACATCGTTTATATCAACAAGATTGGTTCTTACTCTTCCTGCTCATGCAAAAGTCAGAGTTGAAAACACAGGCACGAAGTACATACCTGAGTCATTTTTAAGCCCTCTACACCTAGGATTCAGCATTTTTAAAAATCACTAATGTTTCTTTCCTTTTATTTTTTTTTTCAAAAGAGCATTTTCTGCTTTTTTATGCGAAAAGAGCTTCGTTAACTGTAGGCCCACATAAGTGCAATGGACAGCTTCTACTTTCCCAAATAGATTTCATTTTCCAATTGTCTCATCCACTGCTGTCTTACTCTAAAGCAGCTAATTCTGTAATGGTTCTGTTGCCATGCACTAAAAAAAAAAAAGTGTTAAAATGTAGCAGAAGCCCTATGTTTAGGGGAGCCAGCTGGTGTCAAATGTTGTGGTTGCAGCCAACCTCTCTTCTTCTCCCAGGAGTCCCCTTTGGGCAGCAAAGGGACACTGAGTTTACCTGGCAGCCACTACTGTGTGGGAAAGGACATATTTTCCACCTGGGAGAAATCAAATCACAACTGCTAGAGGTGACTCTGAACACAGTTATCCTACAAATTTCCAGAAACTACGTGCACAGCAGTTGGGCTTCTGGTGCATTTTTGCTTTTTCAATGTACCATAAATTGTATCTATAAAACATTGAACAGAAATCTCCTTGGTCAAAATAGCCATGGTTTTGTGCATTCCAAAAATAATTTCTTTTTCTTTTGGTCAGGATTTTAAAGGTAAATGGTATGGTCTCCAGGCAGGACGAGAATCCTCGCTTGCTGTTTCCCGGGCATGGGGCCTTGGGCAAGTCACTTAAGATTTCTGTACCTTAGTTTCCACATATGTAAAAAGGTGACATTAATAGTGTCTAACTCACATGCTTGTTGGGATCATATAAGTGAGATAAATATAGTGCCTGATATAGAGCAGCAAGTATAAATTTTTTAAAAATCACCTTTTAAAAAACTTTTTAAGGAGAAGTAAGACCTTGCAGTTATTCTATATTATTGATAATAGCAGCAAGATAGCTAAGCCTATTTATTATGAGTCTTAGCTACTATTTTTACTGTTAGTATTATTAGTCTCATTTTGTTTCTACACATTTTCCATGTGTTCCAGAGCTCCCTTTCCCAAGTAGAGTCAGCATCCATGACCTCATTTGCTGTTTTGCCTAAAAATTTTCATTCCCTTTTTTTTTTAATTAAGGGTACTTTAATTAATTTATTTATTTATTTATTTATTTATTTATGGCTGTGTTGGGTCTTCGTTTCTGTGCAAGTGCTTTCTCTAGTTGTGGCAAGCGGGGGCCACTCTTCATCGCAGTGCGCAGGCCTCTCACTGTCGCGGCCTCTCTTGTTGCGGAGCACAGGCTCCAGACGCGTAGGCTCAGTAGTTGTGGCTCACAGGCCTAGTTGCTCCGCGGCATGTGGGATCTTCACAGACCAGGGCTCGAACCCGTGTCCCCTGTATTAGCAGGCAGATTCTCAACCAGTGCACCACCAGGGAAGCCCCATTCCCTCTTTTTTTACCCTTTTGTGTTTTTTTTTTAATAAATTTATTTTGTTTATTTATTTATTTTGGCTGCGTTGGGTCTTCATTGTTGCGCGTGGGCTTTCTCTAGTTGCGGCGAGCGGGGGCTACTCTTCGTTGCGGTGCGCAGGCTTCTCATTGCAGTGGCTTCTCGTTGCGGAGCACAGGCTCTAGGCGCGCGGGCTTCAGTAGTTGTGGCTCGCGGGCTCTGGAGCACAGGCTCAGTAGTTGTTGTGCACGGGCCTACTTGCTCCACGGCATGTGGGATCTTACCGGACCAGGGCTCGAACCCGTGTTCGCTGCATTGGCAGGCGGATTCTTAACCACTGCGCCACCAGGGAAGTCCGCTTGCAGTAATATCTTAATATTTTCAAGTAATTCTCATATAGCATGTCTTCATGCACCTGTATAAATTAGGGCATTTATGTATATGCATAACCACAATATTATCAGCTATACAAACAAAATTAATGTCATCTAATACCCAGACCAAAATCAAATGTCCTGATTTGGCTCAAAAATGGCATTTTATAGTTGGTTTGCTCAAACCAGGGTCCAAACAAGGTCTACACCTTCTATGTAATTGTTGTATTTCTTAAGACATAACAATGTACTTGAGGCATGATACTATCTCTTAAGTCTTTGGGGGTTTTTTTGGTTTTGTTTTTTTTTTTTTGCGGTATGCGGGTGGGTGGAGCACAGGCTTGTGGGCCCAGCCGCTACCCCAGCATGTGAGATCTTTCCCGGACCAGGGCATGAACCCACGAACCCTGCATCAGCAGGCAGACTCTCAACCACTGTGCCACCAGGGAAGCCTTATCTCTTAAGTCTTTTTAATCAATAATATAAGACCTTAATTCTCCTTAAAGACCTATTATGAAGTTTAAAAGCAGGTGATTCTTTTTCTCTTTTTATTACTAAGCATTGAAATGAATTCTTATTTGGATTATGCTCCTCAAGCGCAAAAAGAAAAAGAAAAGGGAGGTGGGGCCGGGTTGGAGCTGAAAGCCAGAGGAAGGGCATCTTCTCACTTTTGTTTTCTCTTCATTGTTTTTGTAGCCTTTCATCCTTCTGTTGTTTCTTACCCCGATACTTTGTTTTTTTCCCCATTTTCCATTATGTTAGGAATGATCAAGCACATTACCAAGGATAAAATGTAAAACCCTATCACCCACCCAACTAAAAAATAAGGGATTGTTTTTCTGGACCGCCTTTACTTTACTTCCTGAGAAGTTAGTCAGCAACACCATTATGTATCTTCTATGTCCTTGCTGTCACCTTGCATCATCGTGGAAGCCAAGAAAGATACAGAAAACAAAGTCCTGACGTCTGGGCAAAGATGGAAGAATTGAACCTTTGCACTTATGTCTATTCTCTCCTAAAACCGTGCTAAAATGACAGTATAGGGATTTTTAATCCAATAAAAGTAGTGTTTTATTGGTAAAAAAAAAAAGGGCAAAATATAAACATGAGTGCTTTAAATCTATTTTAAAATGCAATTTAAGCCAAACGTATCCAGAACCCCAGCACATCTCTATGGACCTTCATTTGAAAACCTCGGGCTGAGCTCTGTTTGGGGGCTTCCTTCTTGTCCCTAGCAGCAAGAACTGGTAGCCTAGGAATCACCAGATCCGGAAGCCAGTCCCAGCGCCGCCCCTCTCTGGCTGTGAGATATTAAGCTAGTCTTTTCCCCTGTCAGGGCCACGACTTCAGCTTGTGGGAAGGGGCGGGGCAAGTCCCATATATGATCTCCCACATCCCTTCCAGTTTTGAGAGTGTTTGCTTCTGGTCCCAGTCTTAAAAATCTTAGGCAAAATCAAATGAAATCCTATCTCAGAACCTACTGAACCAATAGATGTGACCCAGTTCACCCAGAGGGTTTAAATCAATGAACCAACCCCCCAAAAAAGAAAGAATAGGAGAGAAAACAAAGCATGAAAACTGTGAAAGCCGGAAAGCAGATTATTAAGCGACAAATGATTTAGCACCCTGAAAAAACTAAATCCTAAACTGACAGTGAAGAAAGTCAAGAAACAACTGGATTTATGGCCGAGAAGCCCCAAAAGGCTTGGGAATTGGTGGCATCAGACACTGCTAGAAATGGAGCTGAAATGGAGCCTGGGGTGAGGCAGGGAAGGAGAATAAAAGAGAGACTTGAAAGTCTGTCTGAGAAGCAATTAGAGCTTCCCTTCCCTTGCCAGCTACAAACAATCAAGCTACTGCCTCATCCCCACAAACGGGGAAAAGGCAAGGGGCTTGGGACTGGGGGGCACCAAGGAATAATTGAAAGCAGAAGAAAATGGAGGGATTCATTAGCATATGCATACTGGATGCTGAGATGCCACCTTTCTTTCTCCTGGGCTTGCAGAACATTGACCATCAGCACCTCCCTCAAGCAGTATTTGACAAGTCTTCTCTATAGAATGTGACCAGTCCAAGAGCAAACATCTACGTGGAGGTTTCCCACTGAACAGCCAGCCTAATGTGAAGTGCAGTCCATGTGTAGGTACGACACACAGATTTTTACCCATCCATGCTTAAGTGGGAGCTGACACTCAAGTATCAACAGGTATCCAAGGAAGCCGTCTAATATGAAAGACACTGTACAGTTAGAGGGAACGGTCCAGAGGACCACCCTCACTTCTGACGTCAACTGTAAATTTGGAGGTCCGCAAGACCACCCTTAGGCTTTTCTTTAATTCGCTAGAAGGACTCACAGAACATGCTGAAAGCTGTTTTACGCAGTTATGGTCTACTGCAACGAAAGGATACAGATTAAAATCAGCCAAGAGAGGAAGTGCACAGGGCAGAGTTTTCTCCTTGTCCTCTCCCCATGGCATCCAGGAATGATGTGTGGCAGTGAGCAGACTATTGCCAACCAGGGAAGCTCACCCTGTCTGTCCAGAGTTTTGACATGACCCAAAACACCCACTCTAAATCATGCTGTTGGCATGGCTCAAAGCCCCCAGGCAAACAAAAGCAATCCTATCAGCCTGACATTCCAAGAGCTAAGAGATTACCTCCCAGAAGCCTAAGGCAAAGGCCAGAACGTTTTTAGAGCAAAATTAAATTCTTTACTATACAGGCCACTCCTTGGTTTTTTTGCCAAGGCTTTTTTTTACAGCAAAACAATGAGTACCTAGCATTCCCATGATAACATGTCCCTGTACAGACCCTTTCCATTTTATTATGAAATTCTTCTGGGCACGGCCCTCCCCCATTAGAATGTTTTTTTGTTTTGTTTGGGTTTTGTTTTTTTTTTAATTTTTTTGTCACGCAGCATGCGGGATCCAGTTCCCCAACCAGGGATGGAACCTGTGCACCCTGCAGTGGAAGGGCGGAGTCTTAACCACTGGACAGCCAGGGTTAAACCCAGAATGTTTCTTCAACGTCACCCAAGACATTTGGGGTATTTCAGGTTTCAAGATTATTTTATATCCCGCGGTCATAGAGGCAGTTTCAATTAAAGTCTGAGAGTAAGCTAGTAATCTCTCAAATGGGAATTTTATGGTCCAAAATCCCAGTGGTCACTGCTGGGTGGTGATCACTGGCTTTTACCATAAGCCTCAGTCTGTGCTTCACACAGGGCTATTGTAGAGAGAATTTGTCTGAGCCAGCACTCAAGCTTCTAACAGGGCATTAATTAAAGTAATAAACTTTTTGTCCACCAGATGTTCTATATTCTTTCAAATTAACAACCTGTGTGGGCTTGGGCAATCTTGTTGGTTTCCACTGAGCATGTCAAATCAACATTGGCCGAAGGGCAGATTTACATGACTTTTGTTTTACAATACTAAAATAGGAGACATGTTCCTCAGCCAGACACAATATTTATCCTCATAGTACATTCAGGTAAAGGAGACACAAACATTCCAATTTTCTGGAAGCTGTTCAGTCATTCCAGCTTTCATCCAAATTTTTACCTTGATCCTATCAACCACTGCATTCCTACATCCTCCCAATCTCAGTGTAGCCCTGTTAGGACTTTACGACAGATTTTGGAATCACAGTGCATTGGGCTCCCATGTCCAGGAATCCTAGGAAAGTCTCTTCTCCACCCTCTGACCATTCTACCCACTCACGTGCACATGACTGTGAGTCTTCAGACAGGGGTCAGGCCAAGAGACCCAGGCCCCCCTGTCAATCCTTATCTTGATTATCAACGTGGGGGTTTGGAGATCAGATTTCTGTTTGTCATCTTTGTCTTCTGGCTTTTTAAATTTCTCAAAACTAGGATATATAGAGCAGACTTGTTTAGAACCCTTCAGAGTTGGGGGACCTTCAGGGATTCTCATCAACCCACCCAAGTTCCAAGAGTGCTTCAGTAAGACCTGTGTTTTGACCATATCAATTCCACTTTATTCATCCCATTTCTTTTTGTTGTTGTTGTTAATTTATTTATTTTTGGCTGTGTTGGGTCTTCATTGCTGTGCATGGGCTTTCTCTAGTTGTGGCGGGCAGGGGCTACTCTTTGTTGCGGTACACGGGCTTTTCTCATTGCGGTGACTTCTCTTGTTGTGGAGCACGGGCTCTAGGCACATGGGCTTCAGTACTTGTGGCACACGGGCTCAGTAGTTGTGGCTCGCAGGCTCTAGAGTGCAGGCTCAGTAGTTGTGGCACATGTGCTTAGCTGCTCCATGGCATGTGTGATCTTCCTGGACCCAGGCTCGAACCCATGTCCCCTGCAATGGCAGGCGGATTCTTAACCACTGGACCACCAGGGAAGTCCCTATTCATCCCATTTCTTAATCACCATTTAAAGAGTTCTATCCTGCTGGGGTAAGTTCTTTTTTTTTTTTTTTTTAATATTTATTTATTTGGCTGTGCCAGGTCTTAGTGGTGGCATGCAGGAACTTTGATGCTGCGTGCAGGATCTTTAGTTGTGGCATGTAAACTCTTAGTTGCAGCATGCGTGTGGGCTCTAGTTCCCTGACCAAAGATTGAACCCGGGCCCCCTGCACTGGGAGTGGGGAGTCTTAGCCACTGGACCACCAGGGAAGTCCCCTGGGATGAGTTCTTTAACTCTCCCTTCTCTCTTTCCCCATTCTCTTATGTATCACTCTAACCTTCTTCACTATCTGTTATTTCAACATAACTTTTCGCTTTGGTAATGACCCAGAGGCTAGCAGCTGTAGCTCAGAGTCCAAGCTTGGTCCCGTGTCAGGATCTGCCCTAACATTCTCCTTTAACTTCATTTTAGCTGTTTCAGAGAATAATAACCAAGGGATTGTATAGTTAGCTTGTTTCTTGTTATTTTGCATTTCTATATGCATCCAGTGAGCCAGCTCCTTGGAGTTGGATTCATCATTTCTAGATTCCATTGTTAACTTTTACCTCCAGTAACTGATGGCAGTAGAATTGCAGTTCCATACCATGGATGACCCTGTAGCCATCCAGGAATCAAAGGTTCATCATCCCACACCCTCTCATCCTTCCTCGTCCCAAACCATAGCTTTCAGTTCTGTGAGTCCTTTTAGTGAGTTATCACACCTAAGGGTGGTCTCATGAACCCTTGAATTTTTGCAGTTGGTATCAGAAGTGAGGGTGGTCTTGTGTACTATTCCCTCTAACTTCACAGACACCAAAGCAACAAACAGAAAATAGCAACTTGGGGGCTTCCCTGGTGGCGCAGTGGTTGAGAGTTCCACCTGCCGATGCAGGGGACACGGGTTTGTGCCCCGGTCCGGGAAGATCCCACATGCCACGGAGCAGCTGGGCCCGTGAGCCATGGCCGCTGAGCTTGTGCGTCCGGAGCCTGTGCTCCGCAACGGGAGAGGCCACAGCAGTGAGAGGCCTGCGTACCACAACAACAACAAAAAAGAAAATAGCAACTTGGAGGAAAAAGAAACTATGTAGGAAGAAAGTGTTAAAAAACAAAACGAATAAAAATCCTCAGATAAGATATTGTAGCACAAAACAAGAATAGAATATTCTAAAAAGATGAAATATCAGAAAAAAAGTTTTTAGAAGTTATAAATACGTTATCAGAAACTAAAAATTCAATGGAAGAGTTGAAAACTAACATTGAGGAAATTTCTCAGAAAGATGATCAAAATCTGTAGAAGGGTGATAGAAGAGAAAGAGGTGGATTCCCAAGCAATTATACAATTGTTTGCTAAAAGTGTGCTAAAGAAATATTTTGTGATACACAAACATTTGCTTGAGCATTTTAAAGGAGAATTTTAAGAGAACAGATGGAACCCACAAGTAGAAAAATGATCAAATGGGGGAGAAAATCCAACAACAGAAGGATTGGCTAAATTGTGAAGCAGTCCATGACCACTGAAAAATATTATGATCATTAAAAATTGACATGAAAATATGTGAAATCGTATTTACTTAAAATTTTAAGTAAAATTTTCAGGTTACAGGATAGTATGTTAAATATGATTATATTGTTATAAAATATATTTTATCTATGGCTATTCACATTGAGTCTTTTTTTTTTTTTTTTTTTTTTTCGGTACACGGGCCTCTCACTGTTGTGGCCTCTCCCTTTGCGGAGCACAGGCTCCGGATGCGCAGGCCCAGCAGCCATGGCTCACAGGCCCAGCCGCTCCATGGCATGTGGGATCTTCCCGGACCGGGGCACGAACCCGCGTCCCCTGCATCGGCAGGCGGACTCTCAACCACTGTGCCACCAGGGAAGCCCACATTGAGTTATTTTTTAAAGACAGAGGTTAAAGAGGAAAGAATTAGCATCAGTGTTTATCTTCAGATAGTAGGAACGCAAGTGATTTTTTTGTTTGTTTTTCTATATTTTCCAAATTTCCTACGCTAAGCCCCTTACTTTTGTAAATAGGAGTAAAAATGTGTTCTTTTAAAAGACATGGTACTTGGAAGAGCTTATTCCTTTCCTCTCTTCAACTGTCATCTGGAGCAAGTGACCCACATTCGGGTTGCCAGTGCCCCTGCCTCACAGCTCTTCTAACCACCTTTCTCACATGTCCTAACTTCTCATCCTATCAGCTGTCATCTCATCTCCTTCAACAACTGATTTCCTTCCTTTAATCCCATATATAAACAAGTTAAAGCCCTTTAAAGGGACCCTGACATAGTTCTTCTCAGTTTCACTCAATGCTTCACAAATAATAGGAATGAGGGAATTCCTTGGTGGTCCAGCACTTTCACCGTGGGGGGCCATGGTCCAATCCCTGGTCAGGGAACTAAGCTCCCGCAAGCCATGCAGTACAGGCAAAAAACAACAACAACAAAACAAATAATGGGAACAAAATAAACACTTATTGACTGGCTTCCCTGGTGGCACAGTGGTTGAGAATCTGCCTGCCAGTGCAGGGGACACGGGTTCGAGCCCTGGTCTGGGAGGATCCCACATGCCACGGAGCGACTGGGCCTGTGAGCCACAACTACTGAGCCCGCGTGTCTGGAGCTTGTGCTCCTCAACAAGAGAGGCTGCGATAGTGAGAGGCCCGTGCACCGCAATGAAGAGTGGCCCCCACTTGCCGCAACTAGAGAGAGCTCTTGCACAGAAACGAAGACCCAACACAGCCAAAAATAAATTAATTAATTAATTTTAAAAAAGCAGGCTTCGCTGGTGGCGCAGTGGTTGAGAGTCCACCCGCCGATGCAGGGGACGCGGGTTCGTGCCCCGGTCCGGGAAGATCCCACATGCCGTGGAGCGGCTGGGCCCGTGAGCCACGGCCACTGAGCCTGCGCGTGCGGAGCCTGTGCTTCGCAACAGGAGAGGCCACAACAGTGAGAGGCCCAAGTACCGCAAAAAAAAAATAAAATATAAATAAATAAAAATTTAAAAAGCAAGTTTTGTTAAATGAATAATGAACCCTGTTTAAAAAAAAAAACAAAAAAACACTGAAGAAGTCATTGTTAGAGAAGAGGGAGATGTAGTAGTGGGAGGACTGGAGAGCTGCAGAAAGTCTTCACGGAGGTTGGAAGACCTGAGCTGGGCCTTGAAGAATGGCTAAAATTTGGATGGCTCAAAGGGAGAGCAACCAGGCATGCCAGGAAGAGTGAAGAGCATGGGAGAAGAGATGGACTTGGCTACATAAGCTCAGGAGACATACAGTAAGCTCCCCTGGTTGGAGTGCAAGTTGTGGGTTGGAAAGCAATAGAGTAAGTTTGGAGAGGTCAAGGCTGGATGAAGAAGCGTGAGGGTCAAGCCCAGCCTATATGCTATGGTCCTCAAACTTTGGCAGACTTTTTACACACCTTACTGGACCCGAGTCTCAGAGTTTCTGTCTCAGTAGATCTGGGGTAGGACCTGAGATGTTACAGTTCTAATGTGTTCCTAGGTCATGCTGGTTGCACATTAGAACCACCTAAAAAGCTTTTCAAAAAGCCAAAGCCAGGGCCCTACCCTTTAGAGATCCTAATGTAATCGGCTTGAAGTACCTGAGCCCTGTTGTTTTTTTTAAATAACCCAGGTGATTAAAATATGCAACCAGGGTTTTTAATCTTTCTAATTACTGGCGTAAGCAATAAGGAGCTCTTCGTGGTTTCTGAAGGAGAGGATGTTAACATTTATTAGTTACACAAATAATAAATAATGTCAAAAAATGAGAAATTACAAAGAAAAAAATCTAAATTATGTAAAATCCCAGTACAAAGAGCAACTCTTGTTAATGATTTAAATAAAATCACCAGATCTTTCCCATGCAAAATATACGTAAAGATATATATTTACAAAGATGGTATCATATTTACTAATTGCTTTCTTTATTTAACAATACACTGTGAACAACTTCCACAACAGTAAATATAAGTATAAATCATAATTTATGATGGCTGCATGGTACTCTATCAGAAGGATGTCCTGTGGTTTGTTTAACCCATCAGTAGAGCTTGTTTTGAGATTGTGGAAGGCGGGCCATACCATACCAGGTCAGAGGCAAAGCCCAGGACCCGGGTTCTACTCTTGGCTTTCCCATTTGCTGAGTGAACTTAGACAAATCAAAATCTATGTATGACGTTGAAAAGTCCTCAACTAGGGTATTATTGGTAAGAAACCCAGTTTGAATAAAGAAACCCTAGGACTTGTTGATGGTTAAATGTGACAGAGAAAAAATATTTTAAATATGTAAATTGATAGTAGACAAGGAAACAACTTTTTTTTTTTTAAAGAAAAACCCAAGACAGAAATTAGCATACTTTCAAAAGCAGAGAGGCTCAAGATAGCCTCTATAAATCATAACCATTCTTTCTTGAAGCACTAGTTGATGTCTTGCCTAATCTATGAAGCCTGCTGTGATTTTTACTCTGTGATTTCCTGTTACACTTATAGTCTAACACATGGCTTAGCCCTTAATCATAGAGTCTTTTATCCTTCCTCAGTTATGTGTCTTGGCACCTCAACTAAGCTATAAACTCCTTGAGTATAGAGATGGCCCCTTCACTACCACACGTAATACTTTCTTTTTGGGCTATGGTGCCTAATGTAGTGCAGGATTCACAATAAGTATCTATTAGGAACATTTGTTGATCTTCAGTTTTGCAATTCAGTAATCTGATCAGCAGACCACTCTAGTTACCAATGCATATTTTCTGTCCCCATAGACAAATCTCTAGGAATCCTTAAATTTACACAAGTATGTCAAAGGTAGCCACTTCAATTTAGACAGTCTCTAAATAATCTAGCATTTGAGGTTTTCCCCACCATCCATTAGCTCTAGAAATCTAAGCTCCCCAAAGCCCCCTTTTTTATCCTATTTTACACCAAATGACAGCTGCAGTGACTTCCAGAGTTCAAATCAGTACACATATCATACTACCATGGAAATCCGCAGTTCAGCATGTTTGGTGAGCTCATTACACAATAAAACTTGATGTCAGAGATTAAAGTCTGTTTCCCAGTAGATAAAAATTGGTTTGACAATATGCAAACCAACAGTTTGTTCAATATGATATATATGGCAAATTTTGCTTCTGAAGTCAAAACATTTTCATTTTTATTAATATTTGGTTATAAAAGCAACAAATTCGCAATTCTGTTTTTTGCCTGAAAATAATACAGAGAGGTAGTGAGTGGTTTTTCTTTCTTATAGTTTATATTAACTAACTTAAAACTCCTAAATATGAAATCTGTCAACTTGCCCAGAGTCTAATAATATTCTCAATATTGGCAATTTTTCCAACATAATTCTTTACAGAAAGGAAAAAGAAATCCAGTTGTAATCTTTTCTTTCTTTCTCTCTTCCTCCCTTCCTTCCTTCCTTCCTTTCTTTCTTCTTTCTCTTCTTTTCTATTAACATTTAGTGCCCACTGTGTGCCCCACCCGAACCAGGCACTACACAAACAGTAGTGAACATAACATAGTCATAGCTCTGGTCATGGAGACAGATACAAACCAGAGATTGTAAACTGGCAGCTTTCAGATGTATCATGACCCACAAATGAATTTTGTTTGGCCCACACCATGTCTTTTTTCAACTGAATTATTTACCTACATTTTAAGGCCGGGACATTTCCCACAAAAAGTCAGAGTTCTGGGTTATATGAAAAATTGGAAAATCCAGTCTCATTGAGCCCCTTGCTCCCTCAAAAGAACAACTAGCAGATCCAAGTAGAAACTGCCCTGGTTGGATACATGGAGTTCTTCCCAGCCCTCACACAATCTCCCTCAGCACTGTTTGCAAATGCTATGTTAACAGTCACAGAAATAATAAATGCACAGTTACCAATAGCAGCGAATGCTATAAAGGGAAAATACAGAGCTTTATTCTCAAGAGAATGTAAGAGGGGGACTAATTTAGATTGAGGGTCAGTCATGATCTCTTTAAGGACATCACATTCTTAACTTTCCTCAGTATTGACACTCACCTCTTATGAAGTATTTATCCAAATAATATTTACCATTTATTGAGAGTCTACTGGTGCCAGGTACCTTATTTAATTCTCACAGAAACAATTTTGCATCATCCCCATTTTGCTAATGAAACACCTATGAAATACATGAGTTTCAAGAAGGTCAAACGATTAGCCCAAGTATATAGAACCAGAAGGGGAAAACCTGAAGTCAGAACCAAATCCTGATTAATTCCAAATTATATGTTCATTCCAGTAAAAAGAGCTGTTTCAAATAAGTCCCATTTCCAATTCCAAAAGTCCATTTTTCTCTGCTCTTCCTAAAACACATGGCCAAGAATTTTCAATATGGAGCACCCTTGATTTTTCCTTACGATGAGACTGGGATTATTCTCCGATTATTCCTCTACTTATACATGGAGTGGGGCAGAGTCACCATTTGAGACAGCTGGTTCGGCAGCTGAAGTCCAGAATCTCTGGCCAGATCTTGGGACCTGCTGGTGCTTTGGATGATCCTAACTTGAGCCAGGTTTATCAGGCCAGGTGCCTGCTTGCCTACCATGTTGGTGGGGATTTCCTGCCCCCACCAATCAGCTGGAACTTCCCATGTCCATACCCAGAGAGCTTAAATTTTGTTTTCCCCTTATCACTTAACAGGTTGTGTGAACATCTCACCAAATTCTGTTCTGATCTTTTAGGCTTTCCTCTCAAACCTCTGGGTCAGTTTGATGTTGCTGCATCTTTCTTTCTTTCTTCTTTTTTTTTTTTTTGTGGTACGTGGGCCTCTCACTGTTGTGGCCTCTCCCATTGCGGAGCACAGACTCTGGACGCGCAGGCTCAGCGGCCGTGGCTCACGGGCCTAGCCGCTCTGCGGCATGTGGGATCTTCCCGGACCAGAGCACGAACCCGTGTCCCCTGCATCAGCAGGCGGACTCTCAACCACTGCTCCACCAGGGAAGCCCACTGTGTCTTTCTTTCTTCTTATTATGAGACATTTTTGACCGTTAAAATTCCTTATCATGCCACCTATTCCAAATTCTCCTCCAACTCATCCAAGATCCCAATTAAATAGTATCAGCAAGTAATTTCCCAAGGCATCGCTGTGTTCCTACCACCTCTATCATTCAATTCAAGTACAATACTCAATTAAAGTAATGACATATGATATTTTGAAAGTAAAAGCAATAAAAAAGGAAGATATAGTGTTTTTTGTTTTGTTTTGGGGAGTTTTGTTTTGTTTTTATTTGTTTGTTTTTTGGTCCGAGGATACAAGGCAAAAATCTAGGTATTTTAGGTTTTGAAGAAAGTAGAATCTGAGTATTTATGGCATGATCTATACCTTAGCTTCGTAACACTATATTCCTCACCTGCAAGATATTTCTGTCTTTTTAGGCCTTATTTTCCATTAATAAATTTGCTTTTCTAGTCAACTTGACGACTGAGCCAATGTAAGAAATCCTTCCACTTCAACCTCATAGGAATGCTGTATTAATGTTTTATTATGTTAAGACATAAATGAGCTTGAAATCAAGACGTGAAACTCTTAGGAATGCAGCAAAATTTAGGATGGTAACTAAGTCAAAATGCCCACAGGGGAATCAGTTGAATATAAGCCTTAACAGCTGGAGTTTGTGACATTAACACCTATGTGAGGATGGGAGTAGAGGACTCTAGGTCAAGCCAGGACTCACACAGGGCTGGCCCTTGTGAAATGGAGCCTAGAAAAACTTGGCCCACCCATTTGAGGAAGCAGCAAGGAAACTTGCTGTTACCATGAATAGAAAAACAGTCACTGGAGAGAAATCCGAAACCCAGGCCTTTGCCGTGTGCAGAAATGAGGTTGGAATTCACACTCTTTGCATGATACTGGGACCTCAAGGCTGAAAAATTAACGTATAAACTGGTTTGACACGATGGAACCCACAGGTCCCCAGTCAGGGGGAAAAGCAAAACCATTCTGTAGGAATATTCCAACAACCTAACGCTCAAGAGACTTTCATAGAAAACAGAGCAACCCCTGCTGAAATAACTTCACAGTAAAAATCAGAAACCACACCAGAAAATAAACCACTGAGGAAAAGTCAGCAGACAGGACAAAGGTGATCCTTTATACCCAAGAACTGATTTTAGTAAAACTATTAGGAAGAGAGTTTAAAGTAAGTATGTTAAAAATGTCTGGGGAGATAGTGTAGGGGTAGAAAAATCTCTTCCTCTACCCATAATAGGTTCTCCAGCTGGGGCCCTGTAAATTGGAGGGACAAAAGACAGACTCACAAGAGCAAAGAATACAAATTTATTTACCGTAAGATTTACATGACACAGGAGCCTTCATAAGGAAATGGAAATCCAAAGAAGTGGTTAAACCTGAGCCTTTTTATAACTTAAGTTTGCTGAAGAGTGTAACCTTGTAGAAAAATTGATAGGACAAAAGGATACAAGCTAAAGGTAGAAAACTGGGGAAACAGCAAGCCTTGATCTTCAAATCCCTCTCACAGTCCCTCCGTCTTGGGAGATAAGGATGGTCCTTTCCTCTGGGAATGGGGAGGACATCTCTCACATGAGGATCTCAAAACGTGCTTCAGGGGAGATGGAGAGGTCAGAGAATACTTCCTGCATCTTCTGTTCCTCAAATTTCTTCAGCTTAAAATATTCCATATGCCAAGGTGCCATTTTTTTAAGGTAGCATGTTTTGAACACTGTCACTGGGAATCAGTACAAAATGAGGAAATGGGACTCTCTGACCTTTATGTTCCCCTCTTTCAGCACCAACATTACAGTTGCCCGACCCCGCCTTCCACCCGTAGGTTCCGCATCCACGGATTCCACCAACCACAGATCAATTTAGAACAAAATCAGTGCAAGGTTGGTGGAATCCGGGATGTGGAACCCAAGGATTTAGAGCGCCAACTGTACTAGGCCATTTTATATAAGGAACGTTCGAATTCAGAGTCTGGTATCTGAGGGAGTCCTGGAACCTATCCCCCCCCCCCCATGAATATGCAGAGCCGGCTCTGTTGGATTCTGTATGCAGTGAGCACCAATCTTAATCTACAGTCTCAGGCAGTTTTGAGTCCTCATTCCATTAGTCTGACAAGGAATGTTAACTTTTGCAGATTTCCCATCCCCTTCCCTGTCATGTCAAAATGCCAGGGAACTTTCTACCAAAGCACTAGAAAAGCAAGTCATTCCTCAGATCATTTGATATAGATTTTACAACATTCCATTTGCTCAATAAATACTTGTTGATCTACTGATTTATGAAAAACACCTAGAAAGTGTTTTTATCTGTAGCCCACCACATTCTCAGAATGATCAGAATAACAAAGATATCTATACTAAAGCTTTAAAACACAAAGAAAATCAGAATCATGAGAGGGAAATAAAAAGAAAAAATGTTTCTAAGAATTGAGAATAGCCTTTTGTTCTAAGCACCCAAGTAGCCAAGGCAAGGAGGAAATGTGGGAGTCTATAGTTCATGCTATCAGAAAAGAAAAAATAACACTACTCCTTAATGGAAAGAATGTTTACTTATCAATTAAGTTGAGTCTCTTGGGGACAAAAATATTTAAATTATGAGAGACTAGCTGCTTAATGGTGTACAGAATGAGATTAAAAAAGATACTGAAGTTAAAACTGTGATAAAGTTCTTCCAGATTCATGAAAAGTAGAAAAACTAATATGGTGTGTTGTTTGTTAAAGCAGTTTTGAGAAGCATAGGAAAAATTTGTATGTGGTAGTTTAGTCATTTTATTCCCACTTACAGCTGTTACAGAAATTGGAGACTTTAAGAACAGGTATATATTTAAGGATGAATAACACTGCCATTTAGTAAATTATTACTGCTATTAATCCAAGTCAATTGAAATTGTTCCTTAAAAGTCTGAGCTAACCTAAGTCATATCAGAAATAATATGGAAGCATTAACAAAATCAAAAGACAGGGGCTTCCCTGGTGGCGCAGTGGTTGAGAGTCCGCCTGCCGATGCAGGGGACGTGGGTTCGTGCCCCTGTCTGGGAAGATCCCACATGCCGTGGAGCGGCTGGGCCCGTGAGCCATGGCCGCTGAGCCTGCGCGTCCGGAGCCTGTGCTCCGCAACGGGAGAGGCCACAGCAGTGAGAGGCCCGCGTACCGCAAAAAAAAAAAAAAAAAAAAAAAATCAAAAGGCAAATTTTGTCAGTAGGTAACATCGAATCAAGCAAGCAATTTTCAAGGCTCAGAAATGTTACGGACCTAGCATAAACCTAGTTCAAGAGCAAATGATGTAGGGAATTAATGGCTGAACCAGAACTAGCACCATTGAGCCCTACCAGGCTAACTCCTAAGGATGATGTAGTGTCTTTTGGAAAAAAAAAAAAAAAGGAGAAAAGTATAGAATTGGGTTAAAAACTGCTCTCCCAAAAAAATAAATGAATAAAAATAAATTAAAATAATTAAAAAATAAAAAAAAACTGCTCTCCCATGATCACCTTGTAAGAAAAAGGAACTGCCTGTTTACTGAATAAAATATATCTAAGAACACCTGTCACTTCAATGACAAGAAGAACAACAATAATAATAATTAAATTGTATGCATGTGAATTTTAGAGAAACAAGGTTAACCAGCCTTAATCTTGTTCTCATGTTACCCTGTGGGGCAGGTTTAAACACTAAGCTCTTCCAGAGCCACATAAGCTGCTCAGGGCCCCAGGGTGACTTGACTGCATTGTTACTGTGATGAATAAATAGCACCCTTCTGACCTGAAAGAGTTAATACGATTCCCCTCCCCCAAATGTATTACTAGGGAGCTCTCTGGGATATTATTTGGTGCTGGAAGGAAAAAGGCCCATTTGTCCCAAGGTTTTTTTTCCTCATAAAGCGCAGCAAAGACCCCTTCTTCTGTCTATGTCCAACCCCCGCTCCTGCCTACCCTACAAACCATATTTTGTAAACCAAATTTTCAAACTGTAAGACTGGTTTTTCTCATGAGGCAAAGGAAAAAAACCTCTGTGATTAATGCTTGAGCTAAAAGCATAGAATGTAAAATGGGAAGATTATTTATGGTTCTTCTCTTCAGGAGCTAATAGAGTCAGACGTTAGCCTAAAAGGTTGGAAATCCTGCGGTGGGATTTTTTTTTTTTTTCCAACAGATAAAAGTGGCTTCTAGAAACAGCATAAATACTGTCTGCAGCAAGCCGTAAGCACTAATAATTTTGCTGTAAGTGCTCAGTCAAAGGGAGATGAACATGTTAAATGTTATTTAAAAATGGACAGCATATTATCTTGAAAGCCACAGTGAAATACTAACCTAAGTGGCAAGCATTGCTTTCAGTGCCATGTTTTAAGATGGACGGTGGTTGGAGGGATTTACCAGGCCACTCTTCCATATAGTCAAATCACACTCAGTAGCTCAAAATGTAATGTGGACTGAATTTTCAATTTCCAGTTATATTTTCCCCAAGGCTGTTTAAATTTCTTTTTTCCTGAACTGCTCATTCTTCTTCAGTTAGTTCTGTTTAAAAGAACTGCTTTGCTAATTACCTAAGGTAGGCAAGTGAGCATGAAACTTGATTTCACTACCTAGGACAGTGTTAAAATTTAATTTGGCAGAGAAGAGTTTTATTTGTTTTAATACGTTATTTCCAGTGAAAAGCACTTTGCATTTTTAAAAATTTATTTAATTTATTTATTTTGGTCTTAGGTGCAGTAGGTGGGCTCCTTAGTTGTGGCTCGCCAGCTCCTTTAGTTGCAGCACACGTGCTACTTAGTTATGGCACATGTGCTCCTTAGTTGCGGCTCACAGGCTCCTTAGTTGTGACATGCAAACTCTTAGTTGTGGCATGCATGTGGAATCTAGTTCTCTGACCAGGGATCAAACCCATGTCCCCTGCATTGGAAGGTGGATTCTTAACCACTGCACCACCAGGGAAGTCCCAAGCTTTTTGCATTTTTGTTCCCTTTTTAAAAATCAGGAACACCAAAAGTTTCCTCTACTTTAGTGGTGTTCTTTTAAAAAAAAAAAAAAGGATTTAATGAATTACTGGAGACAAATAAGGAAATGACAGTTTGGAAATTAAAAGGCCTGAGGTGAAATGCTAAGACAAATATATTGCCTCTTTATAATAAAAGAGACTTCCACAAACAGATGTGCTGGTTGTCAGTAAGCCAACAATTGCTTACTGGTCTAATTTTGGGGGTGATTAAAACATTCATAATGCACAGAAACAGCACTGTTACCAATTGATTCCACAAGTGATTTTGGTCAAAGGAGCCAATGAATCACAGCACCCTGGAGGGACAGAGAGCTCCAGAGGCGTCCTACCTCCATGTGAGTGGAAATAGTCTAGACGTGGGCCAATGTAAGAGGAGTACTCCAGATCAGGCTCCCTAAATATGTTCAGAGTGTTGTGCAAACGTGTACTGACATGAAAGCAGTTCATGAATCCCCACTGTTCAATTCCTTAACAGAAGAAAAAAAAATCTGAAGTAAATAAAGCATAGATTGATAGATTATAGATCTAGATCAGTCCAATTCTAACAGGAAATAGCTATCACTCTCAAACTGGATAATTAAATGTTAATGAAAGGACTATTTATAAAGGTGCTGTATTTGTTTGCTAGGGCCACTGTTACAAAGTACCACAGACAGGATGGCTTGAACAACAGAATTTTATTGTTTATACAGTTCTGGAGGCTGGAAGTCCAAAATCAAGGTGTCGGCAAGGTTGATTTCCTCTGAGGACTGTGCGGGGAGGGTCTGTTCCAGGCCTGTCTCCTTGACTTGTCGATGGCCCTCTACTCCCTGTGTCTTCACATCTTCTTCCCTCTGTCTGTCTGTCTCTGTGTCCAAATTTCTCCTTTTTACAAGGACACCAGTCATATTGGATCAGGGCCCACCCTGATGACCTCACTTTAATTTGATTCTCTCTGTAAAGATCCAATCTCCAAATAAGATCACATTCTGAGTTCCTGGGGGTTAGGAGTTCAACATAAGAGTTTTGGAAGGACATCATTGAACGCATAACAGCTGTGTACCGCATTTGAGAAAGCCGCCAAGGGATAGCACAGTATCCTGGGACTAATCACAGCAGAAAGCTGTCTCAACCCTAGGTGTGAAGAGATTATCAGAACCCAGAGAGAGAGGAGCTAGGTGGAGATGACTGTCATATAGGAACCAGGGCTTTGAGTAAAAGGATTTAGCCAACAAGCAGCCTGGATAGAGCTGGAGAGTGAGGGGAATAAACGCCCTGACCTCACCCACCTCCCACCTTCCATCTCCCCCTGCAGGTTCCTCCTATGAGCCAAACCAGGTGGAAGCCAGAGAACAAAGCAGTGGATCAGTCCAGACTGGCCACCCTCCTGGGGCCCTCTGCAGGGCTGCATAAAGGTAAAGAATGAACCTTGAGTGATAAGCAGAAGATAACTAGTAGATTGTCTATTAAAACTCATAAAACCAGCTAGTGGATATGTAAGAGTTCCTTATGTTTTTCTGTATATATTTGAAATAATTCACAGTAAAAATCTTAAAAGAAACTTATAGTATATTGTTACATGGCAAAAAAATACACATAATATTATCACTACCCATGTTCTGAAGGATATAGTCAAAAATGCAACCATGTTTATCTCGTGGCTGGGGGTTAAGGATAGTTTTTACTTTTATTTTCTTTTATTATTTTGGCATTACGAAGATTTTTACAGGGATGGAGAGTACCAGGAAAATAACACTGCCAGCAACCGTAAGGGATGTAGTAAGAAGGAGTAGCATCTCTTTGAGTAAATAGAGGAAGACTTCTGAAAAGAGGCTTAGAGTACAGGAGGGTTTGCTTATGATGGAAGAGATTCCAGAGACCAGAGTACAACATTTGGTAGATGAATGGGGAAAAGAGAATGTGTAATATTATGGACCTCAAACCATAGGAGAAGACGATACAAAGGGCTTGCATTTTGGGCGATGGCCAAACATTCAGGGGGTTATATATTGAGGCAGTGAAGAATTAACTACCTTCCATGTTTTAAATAGAACTCTGATGAAAGTTATTTTTAAACTCCAAGTGTCAGAAGGCTGACCACACTAGCAATCGGCAGTCTTTGTAGGACTCTATCCGGAATGTGTGTGAAAATCTCTTATGAAGCCTTCCAAAAAAAAAACCTTTCCCATGGAGTGCCAGAACACTCAGGCCTACTTTGATGGGGTATGAACATAACTGAGATCAGTTCTTGGAGTCACCTTCGTAAGATTTTCTACATGACTTCTGCAGTGTCGTGGTAGGATCTCTGTTTTTATATTGCTGAACAGATGTAAAGTTTGAACTTCATTGTAAAGGTTACAGCATAAATTCCATATGCCTTTGTAAGTTCTAAGACATGGTAAATAAAGTAAAAACCCAGCATCTACACATATGCTATAAAAGTCTCATATCAATTTTCATCAGCAGACTAAGTAACGTACCAAGCATGTGCAAACATGTAATATTAGAGCTTTCCAACTAAAAAAAATACTCAGCTTTCTCTCAAGCTAACAGTGATTGTATTCCTCAGAGAGCCATGAATATGTAAAGTTTGAAGTTTTTATGTCCAACTGTTCTTAAAGTTATTTGAGGGCAGAAAAAGGTCACCAGGATTTTTTTTTTTTAATAAATTTATTTATTTATTTTTGGCTGCATTGGGTCTTTGTTGCTGTTTGCAGGCTTTTCTCTGGTTGCAGTGAGCGGGAACTACTCTTCCTTGAGGTGCACAGGCTTCTCATTGTGGTGGCTCCTCTTGTTGCGGAGCACAGGCTCTAGGCGCACAGGCTTCAGTAGTTGTGGCTCGCGGGCTCTAGAGCGCAGGCTCAGTAGTTGTGGCGCACGGGCTTTGTTGCTCCACGGCATGTGGGATCTTCCTGGACCAGGGCTCGAACCCGTGTCCCCTGCATTGGCAGGCAGATTCTTAACCACTGTGCCACCAGGGAAGCCCTGTTGCTCAATCTTGATCAGTCATTGGCTTCTCTTGAAGCTTATACAGCACCCCATCCTCATGTAGGATAGAACATCCCTTTCACTTTCCTTCAAAAACATCAAAATTTAATCCTGTCTGCATCCTGGACTTTCCTAGTGTGCACACAACAGTATACAAAGGGGAACAAAGAGTCCATGGGTTTGCATCTGAAGGTACAGATCTCGAAGGCATCCATGAGGCATGAAGCCATAGAAAATCACCCAGGGAAACATACAAGCAAGAAGGAAAGAAGCTTACAGGGTGGACAGAGGATAGGAAACCAGCAAAAGAAACTAATGAAGAACATAAGAAGATATCTGATGCCCACCTGGTGTGATCCACAAGAGTATCCACAGGTATGAAAGTTCCCAAAGATATACCTAACAGACAGATGTATGTAACCCAAAATTCAGCTGCCCGGCTGACCCTAAATCCTTCAATCATCTAGGGTCAATCTGTACTTCAAGATTAAAATTAGACTGTGTTCTTTGGCCACTGAACAAAGCTTGTGCTGCATGGAAAAAAAAAAATTAGTCTGTGGAAATGCACTTTGGTACAACCGGTCTAGAAGGTAACTTGACAATGGCTATTAAGATTTTAAGGGAATTAATTCCCTGACTGTCCAGTGGTTAGGACTCTGTGGTTTCATTGCCGAGAGCCCAGTTCGATCCCTGGACGGGGAACTAAGATCCCACAAGCTACCCAGTGCATCCAAAAAATAAGATAAAAATAAATTAATTTTTAAAAAAAAGATTTTAAGCACACCTATGTTGACCTAGCAATTCCACTCAAGGATTTATCCTATAAACATATTAACACCAAAAAAAATTCTTTTAATTTTAAAAATATTGTAAGTTAACTGTATCTCAATAAAAATTAATTAATACATTTTTAATTTAAAAACAGCACATTTGCAAAACTACATAAGTATAAAGATATTATAGCTTTATTTATAAGCAAAATATTAGAAAATCTAAGTTTCATTTATTTTATTTAGTTATTTATTTTTGGCTGCGTTGGGTCTTCGTTGCTGCATGTGGGTTTTCTCTAGTTGTGGCGAGCAGGGGCTACTCTTGTTTTTGTTTTTGTTTTCCTTTTGCGGTACGCGGGCTTCTCACTGTTGTGGCCTCTCCCGGTGCGGAGCACAGGCTTCGGACGTGCAGGCTCAGCGGCCGTGGCTCACGGACCCAGCCGCTCCGCGGCATGTGGGATCTTCCCGGACCAGGGCACGAACCTGCGTCCCCTGCACTGGCAGGTGGACTCTCAACCACTGCACCACCAGGGAAGCGCCAGGGCCTACTCTTTGTTGTGGGTTGCGGTACCTGGGCTTCTCATTGCGGTGTCTTTTCTTGTTGCTGAGCACGGGCTCTAGGGTGTGAGGGCTTCAGTAGTTGTGGCACACTGGCTCTAGAGCGCAGGCTCAGTAGCTGTGGTGCACGGGCTTAGTTACGCCACAGCATGTGGGATCTTCCCAGCCCAGGGATCAAACCCGTGTCCTCTGCACTGGCAGTCGGATTCTTAACCACTGTGCCACTAGAGAAGTCCCTAAGTTTACTTTAAAAAAGGATTAAAGAAGTGATGGTACTACTTTTTTTTTTTAAGGATATGTTGGTCATTTATTCTGAATCTTATATTGATAGATAATACCAGAAGATTTCAGCATAGCAGATAAAATTCAGCAAATTCTAACCAGCACAGGTTTTAGTGACAAGCAAGCCCATGCCATAGACATAGATGACTTCTTCAGATAATTACATTTTTCTTTTCCTACATGTTTACATTTCTTTACTGTGATACCTGCAGATCAGAGACTTAAAGCCTCGAAAGCAGTATAAGGTGCTAGCTGGGAGTTATTGCATGGCGCCTCCGTGGTATGGAATAGTATCTGGTGTAGAAGATGGCTAGTTAGCTGCAGCAGAATGAACATTTTAAGAACGGTAGTAAAGAACATTCCAAGCCTGGGGATAATCTCTGTGGCAACATGTGTCGTTGTGTGTGTGCTCCTCCCCTCCAGCCCTCTCCCCCAACTCCCATTCATAGTCTTAACTGTTTGTCTCTTCAAAGTAGCCTGTAAGGTAGAAGACTCATCTTACATATAGCTGGATCTCATTCTTTTTTTATTTTGAGAATAGCTATTATTATATAGATCTTAAGTATGAAATATCAGTTACAATCATATCTGGTTATCATTTCTAAATAGTTTAGTAATGTAGTACCTTATTTTGTGGACTGAAGCAAGTTCTACACACCCAAAGTGAAAGAAGGGTATCATAATTAGAAGTGATGGTACTTCTGACCATGAAATACCATGCAGCCAAAATTTAAAAAAAACAAAACAAAACTCTATGTGGAGATATTAAAAGATATACCCAAGACATACCATTAAGTGAAAAAAAAGATGTGAAGAAGATTATGTAAAGTATGCTACCATATGTATAAGGAAAAAATAATGTGTAAATTCACATGTTTATAAAAATGCTTGAGATATCTCTTGAAAGATGCTCAAGAAGTTGATAACAATGGAGGCCTGAATAGCTAGGAAACTGAGGAGAGAAGGATGCCTACTTTTCACTGTATACCTCTTTTTGCTTTTTTAATTTTATACCATGTGTATGCAATATCTGTTCAAAAAATAAAGTTAAAGAATAAGCAATCACTAAGATTTTTTTAAAGCAAGAAAACATTTACAAATGAGGTGAAGGAAAATATTTTTATAAAAATGTCTCACTGTCCCCTCCTATATACAGGGGGAAATCTAGTGTCCCTCCCAATAACTCCAAGAATTCCTGGAGGGAAACAGGGATTGACATCTCTCCCAGTCACCTCCTCTTCTGGGATCTTGATTTCTCTGGCTTCTTAGGCTCAACTTTGAGTCTGGCCTTCTACATATGCTACACATCACTGTGAACAGTAGCGGCAGTTGCTGACTCTAATTCAGCCTGTTTTTTCCTTAAAAGCTCCCTGTCCTGGTCTCAGAGCTCTTTGTAAAACTCTCTTTAATAGTAACATAGGGACTTCCCTAGTGGTGCAGTGGATCCGCCTGCCAATGCAGGGGACACGGGCTCGATCCCTGGGCCGGGAAGATCCCACATGCCGCGGAGCAACTAAGCCCCTGTGCCACAACTACTGAGCCTGCACTCTAGAGCCCACGAGCCACAACTACTGAAGCCCATGAGCCTAGAACCCGGGGTCCGCAACAAGAGAAGTCACCGCAATGAGAAGCCCGCACGCTGCAAGGTAGAGTAGCCCCCACTCGCCAGAACTAGAGAAAGCCCACGAGCAGTAACAAAGACCCAACGCAGCCAAAAATAAAATAAAAACTAAAAAATTATTAATCATGTAAGAAAAATATTTTTTTAAAAAGTAGTAACACAAATGCAGAGGTTAGTGCATTTCAAGTAGGTTAGTTTCTACTTCTGGTTAGTGCACAATCAAACACTTTGATGTATGAGTCCCAGCTGCCTCCATCCCAGTGGTACCAGCAGTATCAGCATCCCGTCCTTGTCCTTCACTACCGTTTCCCAGAGACCTGCCACTACTGAGCATCTCTGAGGTGTGGCCAAGTCACAAATTGAAGTCCTTGACTCTTGTCCTGATCCAATATCCACAGTCTCTGGCCGCATATGGCCTCCTCCAGGTCCTCTACTGCTTGTCTAGCTGCCTGCCCTATAGTATAAGCCCAGCCTGTCAAGGATCCTCTCCCAGCAAATGCAGCAGGGTAGGAACATTGGATCAATCAAAACACACCTGTCAAAGACCTTTCCCCCTTCAGGAATTCTGTGGCCTACACACTATCTACACACTATTTTCCCAGATCCTCTCTCACTAGCTATTTTTGGAATTTCTTGGTCTTAATCCCTCTAGGAAACGCACACAATCCTGCATACACAATGCTCTCTTCCCCCTAAAACTTTTCTTCTTGAACTATAGCTTCAAGGAGCATCTCAAGTAGTTTCAATAAGTTCTCTGACTTTGAAGTCTTGTTCAAGAATCAACATATCTTGTGCAGGTTAATTTATCACCAGGAGTTGGTTACGTGTGGTAGTCTTAGCAAAGATGTATTCCTGGCTTAAGTCTAGAGCGATGACTGAATCCAACGTGCATCTGGTACTGCACCAGAGTTCAAAACTGCTCTAGACACGCTCCCAAAA
Organism: Delphinus delphis; assembly: GCF_949987515.2. Classification (NCBI taxonomy): domain Eukaryota; kingdom Metazoa; phylum Chordata; class Mammalia; order Artiodactyla; family Delphinidae; genus Delphinus; species Delphinus delphis. The sequence goes on from NC_082684.1 coordinate 164,494,696, forward strand.
CGTAACCCAGAAGTCAGTCAGCTGGGTGTCTCCCAGTCCTCCAGGGCTTACTCTGTACCATGGTATTTAAATTCAGATGACTCAAGTACCATCCCGTGTGTGGTTGGACGTCTAGGGTCTCGCCTCCAGTATCCCCTCTGGGGATTCTTGAGCAAAACATATTTCTCCTCATCTCTTGTTCTAATACCCGACTTCTGCTGGATTCTCACATGTCATCCTGTGAAGATTTTTCCGCCTCAAAATCGTGTTTTCAAAGCATCCTACCCTTTGACCACTCCCTCTTATTCTTATCCTTCAAACTTACTAACCGTAGATCCCCTGCTCTAGCTATTTTTGACCTCACAGGGCTCTTTTTTTTTTTTTGCGGTACGCGGGCCGCTCACTGTTGTGGCCTCTCCCGTCGCGGAGCACAGGCTCCAGATGGCGCAGGCTCAGCGGCCATGGCTCACGGGCCCAGCCGCTCCGCGGCATGTGGGATCTTCCCGGACCGGGGCACGAACCCGCGTACCCTGCATCAGCAGGAGGACTCGCAACCACTGAGCCACCAGGGAAGCCCTCACGGGGCTCTTTAATCCATAGGTATAACTGTTTTTTCACTTCTATAACTGCGTACGTGTTCTCACTTCCCTCCGTATTCATCTTAGATGTCATGATCCAGCACTCCTCCCCTGAAAATACACTTAACCCCTTTGCACCTCTCTTTCTTCTCTGCATTTGCCGAGAAAACCCCAGCCCTGACTAGACTCCTACGTCTATATCCCGTGACCGCATGTCAGCAGCTTCAGAATCATGCTGATTGTTGCCACATTAAATTAATGACTACAAATCCCAGGTACAGAATTAACACTGCCAGACCATCCTACTATACCTCCTGGCAAATTCCCTTACCCATTCTTGAAAAGGACTACTCCAGGGAATTCCCTGGCGGTCCAGTGGTCAGGACTCGGCACTTTCACTGCCGAGGGCCCGGGTTCAATCCCTGGTCAGGGAACTAAGATCCCACAAGCTACACAGTGGGACCAAAAAAAAAAAAGGACTACTTTAGACTCCTTTGCTTCCCTAACATAGTGTTTTAGGTCACCTATACTTCAATTTAAAAAAGGAAAGAATGTGGGGGAGGATAAATTAGGAGGTTGGAATTAACATATACACACTACTATATATAAAATAGATCATCAACAAGGACCTGCTGTAGAGCACAGGGAACTCTACTCAGTACTCTGTAATATCCTAAATGGGAAAAGAATCTGAAAAAGAATATATATATATATATATGTATGTATAACAGTCACTTTGCTGTATACCTGAAACTAACACAACGTTGTAAATCAACTATACTCCAATATAAATTTTTTTTTAATTTTAATATAAAAATAAAAAGCACAAATTAAGGCAAAAAAAAACTATTTCAGGTATATCATAGGATCAAGAAAATAAATAGTTACATTACTGTTGTTTGGTACCAAGATTTTCATCATGAGAAAAAAAAAAGATAGCATAAAATAAAAGAAGAAATAAATATCCTGAACTTGTTAAATTTAAATTAGAAATATCAACATGAACTTGATTTTTAAACCTATCTGTCTATCTATTGAAGGGTAGCAGAATATGCCACCCCAAAATATGCCACTTTAACATGAGCATTATTTTGAGCTGAAAGCAACTGAAAAGAAGCAGATACAAGAAAAGCTCCCTACCCTCCCTCTAAGGCAGGACATAAATTTACAAAGGGGGCCCTCCTCTCTTCTCTATCAAGAAGGACAAAGGTTGATCCTGGAGGCAACTTTAGACCCTTATCAATGGAGGAGGCACCGACTTAAATCTGAATAACAAATTGTACTCCTGTTTACCATGCTTTTCCTTGTAACCTCCCCATAACTGGTCTCCCCCACACCTTTATTTCTTTTGTCTTTAGCTGAAGATGGTATTTAAGCTGGAGGTCTACGTCACCTCTGAGAGTTACTCATTTTTCCCCAGGTATTTCCCATGTATATATGACTATACACGTTGACAAATTTCTGTTTCTTTTTCTCTTTTTAATCTGTCTTTTATTACAGGGGTCTCAGCCAAGACACAGGGTAGCAGGAAAAATGATTTTTCCTCCCCCATACTACCTATCTATCTATCTCCTAACTCTAGTCACTCAAAGGACCTGGAAGCAATCTTAAACCAGTGGCAATGAGTGTGCCTAGTAACCACATTTTGTGTTCTGAATACCACCCTCCTCTAAATGGGAGCAAGCCTGCTTGGAGAAATAGCTAACTCCAAGTCTGAGGCAGGGAATACATGGTAAGGCTGGAATAAGTGCTACTATATGCTGTGTGCCTGATAAAGTAGAATTCAAGACTTTCCCTGGGTAAAGAAGCCAATAGCATATGTGCAGTTTATTGTATGTCAGTTATACCTCAATAAAGTGTTTTTTTTTTTTTGCGGTACGCGGGCCTCTCACTGCTGTGGCCTCTCCCGTTGCACAGCACAGGCTCCGGACGCGCAGGCCCAGCAGCCGTGGCTCAGGGGCCCAGCCGCTCCGCGGCATGTGGAATCCTCCCGGACCGGGGCACGAACCCATGTCCCCTGCATCGGCAGGCGGACTCTCAACCACTGCGCCACCAGGGAAGCCCTCAATAAAGTGTTTTTAATTAGGAGGAAGGAACAGGAAAATAACTATATAACTCAATAGTTCTTAAAGTATATTCTGAAAATCTTGGGTGACCCCAAGATCCTCTCAGGGGATCTGCAAGGTCAAAACTATTTTTATAATACTACCAAAATATTATTTGCCTTTTTTCCACTACTTACATTTACACTGATATTACAAAAGCAAAGGTGGGTAAAAATGCTGGCCACTTAGCACCAACCAGTACTGGTAGGCACTGGGTTCTTTTTTCTTTTTTGGCTGTGCCCACGAAGCTTGCAGGATCTTAGTTCCCCAACCAGGGATTGAACCTGGACCCAGGCCCACAGCAGTGAAAGCACCGAGTCCCAACCACTGGACCACCAGGGAATTCCCTGTGTTCTTTATTATTATGAACTCACAGCAAAAACAGAAAATGAACAAAACAGAAAAAGATAGATGGAGGCAGGGTCAAGTTGGCGTACTGGGAGGACGCAGAATTCGTGTCTTCTTACAACTAGGGCACCTACCAGGCACCGGTGGGGGACCACAGACACCTTAGGGGATGGGAGGAACCCCCAGTAACCAGGTAGGAAGTGGGGTATGGGGGGAGTGAAGGAGGAGGAGAAGTGGAGGTGGGACAGGACTGGCACCCCTGAGGGGTGGCTGGGGGAGGGGAAGGGATCCCATGCCGTTGGGAGGGCAGAGGATCAAAAGGGAGCGTGGCCAGGTTTCCCCTGCCAACTTGGGCCCCCAGGAACCTGCTGAGATCCCAGGCCTGATCCTCTGCCCACCAAGGTCCCCTCCAGCCTCACAGGTCCTGAGGGGGTGTGAGGTGGGGAAGGGGGAGCAAAAGTAAAGGCCAGACCTCCGGGACCAGCACCTCTGAGGAGTGGCTGGGCAAGGGAAGGAGTTCCTACACTGAGGGGGACCCACCCACGGTTAGGGGTCCAGCAGTGATGGAAGAGACCCTGGGGGAGACAGTGGGGAGGGGCACGAAGGAACGGAAGGGAACACGGCCAGTGCTTTCCCTGTCCACTTAGGCACCGGGAAGCCTGTTGGGCTCCCCAGCCTAAACCTCTGCCCTCGGAGCCTCCCTCCTGCCATGCAGAACCCAAGTCCTGCCCCTACACCCCCACCCAGGGCCCCACCTCTACACTCGGAGACCCCCTCCAACTAGGTGGGACTAAACCCCACCCACACACCCTCACTCAGGGTCTTACCTCCAAACTCCAGAACTCCACACTCCAGACGCCCTCCTTTGGACAGTTTACCTCTCCCCTTCCTTGCAAGTCCTAAGCAGAGGCCCCGCCCCATGCTTGAACATCGCTCCCCCACCCACCTAGGTCCCGCCCCACCCTAAACTGCACCCCTGCCTAAGTTCCACCCCCACCTAAACTCCACCCCAATAGCCAAGGCTTTTTTTTTCTTTTCATTTCTTTTTTCTCTTTTAGATTAGGGTTCTGTTTTACCTGTTGATTCATTGTTATTGATTCTTTTATATTTTTATTTTTCCTAATAAATCTTTTATTTTTCTAATTTTATTTTGTTCTTTGTACTTTGTTAGTGACCTCTCCTTTTGGCTTGTTCCCCGCACCTTTTTATTTTTTTCTTCTTTCTGTTGTGGTTTTATTTTCCCTTGTTGCAGTTGTTTCAATTATAGTTTTATTTGTCTTAATATATTTTTTATCATTCTAGTTTTATTTTATTTTTTTCTTCGATATTGCACTGCTCCTTCCTTTTTTTCTTTCTTTCTTTTTTTTTTTTCTAACCACACCATGAACCTCGTGGGATCTTGGTTCCCAAGCCAGAGGTCGGGCCCAGGCTCCTGTGGTGGAAGCTCCAAGTCCAAACTGCTGGACTAACAGAGAACCTCAGACCCCAGGGAATATCAATCGGAGTGAGGCCTCCCCGAGGTCCTCATCTCAGCACCAAGACCCAGCTCTATTCAACTGTCTGCAAACTCCAGTGCTGTACGTCTCAGGCCAAGCAATCAGTAAGACAGGAATACAGCACCACCCATCAAAAAAAAAAGAAACAAAAAAAAATATGTTACAGACGAAGGAGCAAGGTAAAAACCGACAAGACCAAATAAATGAAGACAAAATAGGCAACCTACCTAGAAAACAATTCAGAGTGGACTTCCCTGGGGGCGCAGTGGTTAAGAATCCGCCTGCCAATGCAGGAGACACAGGTTTGAGCCCTGGTCTGGGAAGATCCCACATGCCGCAGAGCAGCTGGGCCTGTGTGCCACAACTACTGAGCCCATGTGCTGCAACTGCTGAAGCCCGCGCACCTAGAGCTCAAGCTCTGAAACAAGAGAAGCTACCGCAATGAGAAGCCCACGCAGCACAACAAGGAGAAGCCCCACTCGCCACAACTAAAGATAGCCCACACGCAGCAATGAAGACCCAACAACGAAGACCCAACGCAGCCAAAAATAAATGAATAAATAAGTTTATTAAAAAATAATAATATTTCAGAGTAATGATAGTAAACATCCAAAATCTCAGAAACAGGATGGAGAAAATACAAGAAACATTTAACAAGGATCTAGAAGAACTAAAGAGCAAACAAACAGTGATGAACAACACAATTACTGAAATTAAAAATACTCTAGAAGGAATCAATAACAGAATAACTGAGGCAGAAGAACAGATAAGTGAGCTGGAAGATAAAATGGTGGAAATAACTGCCAAGGAGCAGAATAAAGAAAAAAGAATGAAAAGAACTGAGGACAGTCTCAGAGACCTCTGGGACAACATTAAATGCACCAACATTCGAATTATAGGGGCCCCAAAAGAAGAAGAGAAAAAGAAAGGGTCAGAGAAAATATTTGAAGAGGTGATAGTCGAAAACTTCCCTAACATGGGAAAGGAAATAGTCAATCAAGTCCAAGAAGCACAGAGAGTACCATACAGGATAAACCCAAAGAGAAACATGCAGAGACACATACTAATCAAACCATCAAAAATTAAATACAAAGGAAAAATACTAAAAGCAGCAAGGGAAAAGCAACAAATAACATATGAGGGAATCCCCATAAGGTTAACAGCTGATTTTTCAGCAGAAACTCTGCAAGCCAGAAGGGAGTGGCAGGACATATTTAAAGTGATGAAAGGGAAGAACCTACAACCAAGATTATTTTACCCAGAAAGGATCTCATTCAGATTCAGTGGAGAAATTGAAACCTTTACAGATAAGCAAAAGTTAAGAGAATTCAATACCACCAAACCAGCTTTACAGCAAATGCTAAAGGAACTCCTCTAGGCAGGAAACACAAGGGTAGACAAAAACAAACCCAAAACAATTAAGAAAATGGTAATAGGAATATACATATCGATAATTACCTTAAATGTAAATGGATTAAATGCTCCACCCAAAAGACACAGGCTGGCTGAATGGATACAAAAACAAGACCTGTATATATGCTGTCTAAAAGAGACCCACTTCATACCTAGGGACACATACAGACTGAAAGTGAGGGGATGGAAAAAGATATTCCATGCAAATGGAAATCAAAACAAAACTGGAGTAGCAATTCTCATATCAGACAAAATAAAGACTATTGGGACTTCCCTGGTGGCGCAGTGGTTAAGAATCCGCCTGCCAATGCAGGGAACATGGGATCGAGCCCTGGTCTGGGAAGATCCCACATGCTGCAGACCAACTAAGCCCGCAAGCCACAACTGCTGAGCCTGCGTACTGCAGCTACTGAAGCCCGTGCACCTAGAGCCCGTGCTCTGCAACAGGAGAAGCCACTGTAATAAGAAACCTGTGCACCGCAACAAAGAGTAGCCCCACAACTAGAGAAAGCCTGCGTGCAGCAACGAAGACCCAACGCAGCCAAAAATAAAATAAATAAAATTTTAAAAATAAAATAAAGACTATTACAAGAGACAAAAAAGGACACTACATAATGATCAAGGGATCAATCCAAGAAGAAGATATAACAATTGTAAATATTTATGTACCCAACATAGGAGCACTTCAATACATAAGGCAAACGCTAACAGCCATAAAAGGGGAAATCGACAGTAATACAATAATAGTAGGGGACTTTAACACTCCACTGTCACTGATGGACAGATCATCCAAAATGAAAATAAATAAGGAAACACAAGCTTTAAATGACACATTACAAAAGATGGAATAATTGATATTTCTAGGACATTCCATCCAAAAACAACAGAATACACTTTCTTCTCAAGTGCTCATGAAAAATGCTCCAGGATAGATCATATCTGGGGTCACAAATCAAGCCTTGGTAAATTTAAGAAAATTGAAATCACATCAGGTATCTTTTCCGACCACAATGCTTTGAGACTAGATATCAATTACAGGAAAAAAACTGTAAAAAATACAAACACATGGATGCTAAACAATACACTACTAAATAAACAAGAGATCACTGAAGAAATCAAAGAGGAAATCAAAAAATACCTAGAAACAAATGACAATGAAAACACGACGACCCAAAATCTATGGGATGCAGCAAAAGCAGTTCTAAGAGGGAAGTTTATAGCAATACAATCCTACCTCAAGAAAGGTGTCAAATAAACAACCTAACCTTACACCTAAAGCAATTAGAGAAAGAAGAACAAAAACACCCCAAAGTTAGCAGAAGGAAAGAAATCATAAAGATCAGATAAGAAATAAAGGAAACAATAGCAAAGAACAATAAAACTAAAAGGTGGTTCTTTGAGAAGATAAACAAAATTGATAAATCATTAGCCAGACTCATCAAGAAAAAAAGGGAGAAGGCTCAAATCAATAGAATTAGAAATGAAAAAGGAGAAGTAACAACTGACACTGCAGAAATACAAAGGATCATGAGAGATTACTACAAGCAACTCTATGCCAATAAAATGGACAACCTGGAAGAAATAGACAAATTCTGAGGAAAGAACAACGTTCTGAGACTGAACCAGGAAGAAATAGAAAATATGAACAGACCAATCACAAGCACTGACATTGAGACTGCGATTGAAAATCTTCCAACAAACAAAAGCCCAGGACCAGGTGGCTTCACAGGCGAATTGTATCAAACATTTAGAGAAGAGCTAACACCTATCCTTCTCAAACTCTTCCAAAATATATCAGAGGGAGGAACACTCCCAAACTCATTCTACAAGGCCACCATCACCCTGATACCAAAACCAGATAAAGATGTCACAATAAAGGAAAACTACAGGCCAATATCACTGATGAACACAGATGCAAAAATCCTCAACAAAATACTAGCAAACAGAACCCAACAGCACATCAAAAGGATCATGCACCATGATCAAGTGGGATTTATCCCAGGAACGCAAGGATTCTTCAATATACACAAATCAATCAATGTGATACACCATATTAACAAATTGAAGGATAAAAACCATATGATCATCTCAATAGATGCAGAAAAAAGCTTTTGACAAAATTCAACACCCATTTATGATAAAAACCCTGCAGAAAGTAGGCATAGAGGGAACCTACCTCAACATAATAAAGGCCACATATGACAAACCCACAGCCAACATCATTCTCAATAGTGAAAAACCAAAACCATTTCCTCTAAGACCAGGAACAAGACAAGGTTGCCCACTCTCACCACTATTATTCAATATAGTTTTGGAAGTTTTAGCCACAGCAATCAGAGAAGAAAAAGAAATAAAAGGAATCCAAATTGGAAAAGAAGTAAAACTGTCACTGTTTGCAGATGACATGATACTATACATAGTGAACCCTAAAGATGCTACCCGAAAACTACTTGAGCTAATCGATGAATTTGGTAGAGTAGCAGGATACAAAATTAATGCACAGAAATCTCTTGCATTCCTATACACTAATGATGAAATATCTGAAAGAGAAATTAAGGAAACACTCCCATTTACCATTACAACAAAAAGAATAAAATACCTAGGAATAAACTTACCTAAGGAGGCAAAAGACCTGTATGCAGAAAATTATAAGACACTGATGAAAGAAATTAAAGATGATACAAACAAATGGAGAGATACACTATGTTCTTGGATAGGAAGAATCAACATTATGAAAATGACTCTACTACCCAAAGCAATCTACAGATTCAAAGCAATCCCTATCAGACTACCAATGACATTTTTCACAGAGCTAGAACAAAAAATTTCACAATTTGTATGGAAACACAAAAGACCCCGAATAGCCAAAACAATCTTGAGAAAGAAAAACAGAGCTGGAGGAATCAGGCTCCCGGACTTCAGACTATACTCAGAAGCTACAGTAATCAAGACAGTATGCTACTGGCACAAAAACAGAAATATAGATCAATGGAACAGGACAGAAAGCCCAGAGATAAGCCCACGCACCTTTGGTCACCTTATCTTTGATAAAGGAAGCAAGAATATACAATGGAGAAGAGAAAAGACAGCCTCTTCAATAAGTGGTGCTGGAAAAACTGGACAGCTATATGTAAAAGAATGAAATTAGAACACTCCCTAACCCCATACATAAAAATCAACTCAAAATGGATTAAAGACCTAAATATAAGGCCAGACACTATAAAACTCTTAGAGGAAAACATAGGTAGAACACTCTATGACATACATCACAGCAAGATCCTTTTTGACCCACCTCTTAGAGAAATGGAAATAAAAATAAAATAAACAAATGGGACCTAATGAAACTTAAAAAGCTTTTGCACAGCAAAGGAAACCACAAACAAGATGAACAGACAACCCTCAGAATGGAAGAAAATATTTGCAAACAAAGCAACCGACAAAGGATTAATCTCCAAAATATGCAAGCAGCTCATGCAGCTCAATATCAGAAAAACAAACAACCCAATCCAAAAATGGGCAGAAGACCTAAACAGACATTTCTCCAAAGATGATATACAGATTGCCAACAAACACATGAAAAGATGCTCAATATCACTAATCATTAGAGAAATGCAAATCAAAACAACAGTGAGGTATCACCTCACACCTGTCAGAATGGCCATCATTAAAAAATCTACAAACAATAAATGCTGGAGAGGGTGTGGAGAAAAGGGAACCCTCTTGCACTGTTGGTGGGAATGTAAGTTGGTACAGCCACTATGGAGAACAGTATGGAGGTTCCTTAAAAAACCATAAATAGGGCTTCTTTGGTGGCGCAGTGGTTGAGAGTCTGCCTATCGATGCAGGGGACACGGGTTCTTGCCCCGGTCCGGGAAGATCCCACATGCTGCAGAGCAGCTGGGCCCGTGAGCCATGGCCGCTGAGCCTGCGCATCCGGAGCCTGTGCTCCGCAATGGGACAGGCCACAACAGTGAGAGGCCCGTGTACCGCAAAAAAAAAAAACTAAAAATAGAACTAGCATGTGATCCAGCAATCCTGCTACTGGGCATATACCCAGAGAAAACCATAATTCAAAAAGAGTCATGTACTCCAGTGTTCATTGCAGCACTATTTACAATAGCCAGGACATGGAAGCAACGTAAGTGTCCATCAACAGATGAATGGATAAAGAAGATGTGGCACATATGTACAATGGAATATTACTCAGCCATAAAAAGAAACAAAATTGAGTTATTTGTAGTGAGGTGGATGGACCTAGAGTCTGTCATATGGAGTGAAGTAAGTCAGAAGGAGAAAAACAAATATCGTATGCTAACACATATATATGGAATCTAAGAAAAAAAAAGGTTCTGATGAACCTAAGGGCAGGACAGGAGTGAAGACACAGAGGTAGAGAATGGATTTGAGGACACAGGGAGCTGGAAGGGTAAGCTGAGACGAAGTGAAAGAGTCGCATTGACATATATACACACTACCAGATGTAAAATAGATAGCTGGTGGGAAGCAGCTGCATGGCACAAGGAGATCAGCTGGGTGCTTTGCAACCACCTAGAGGGGTGGGATAAGGAGGGTGGGAGGGAGATGCAAGAGAGAGTGGAGATGGGGATATATGTATGCATATAGCTGATTCATTTTGTTATACAGCAGAAACTAACAGAACCCTGTAAAGCAATTATACTCCAATAAAGATGTTTAAAAAAAAAAAAAGATGTTAAAAAAAAAGAGGAATAATGCCAATTGCTGGGGAGGATGCAGAGAAACTGGATCTCCCATACATTACTGGTGTGATTGTAAAATTGTATGGTCACTCTGGAAAAGAGTTTGTCAGTTACTTATAAAACTAAATATGCGTCTATCATACAGCCCAGCAGCTATACTCCAGGACATTTATCCCAGAAAAATGAAAATTTATGTTCACAGAAAAATCTGTACATAAATGTCCATAGCAGCCTTAGTTGTAATAGCAAGAGAGAAAAAAAAAAAAGAGACAACCCACATGTCCTTCTAGGGATGAAACTCTGGAATATTCATACAATGGAATACTACTCAGCAATAAAAAGGCCTAAACTATTGGTGAGGCAAAAAACTGGGTCTCAGATGCGCTACGCTTAGTGAAAAAAGTAAACCTCAAAAGGTTACATACTGGATGATTCTATATAACATTCTTGAAATGATAAAACTACAGAGATGGGGCTTCCCTGGTGGCGCAGTGGTTGAGAGTCCGCCTGCCGATTCAGGGGACACGAGTTCGTGACCCGGTCTGGGAAGATCCCACATGCCGCGGAGCGGCTGGGCCCGTGAGCCACGGCCGCTGAGCCTGCGCGTCTGGAGCCTGTGCTCCGCAACGGGAGAGGCCGTAACAATGAGAGGCCCGCGTACCACACACACACACACAAAAACTGCAGAGATGGAAACAGATTGGTGGTTGTCATGGGACAGGGCAAGGGTGGAAGGGGTTCATATATAAAAGGGTAGCAGGAGGGAGTTCTTTGTACAGATGAAAGAGTTCTATGCCTTGATTGCTGTGGTTACATGAACCTATAGAAGGGATAAAATTGCATAGAACTACACATACACAAACACACACGAATGCATGTAAAAAATGGTGAAGATTGAGTAAGACCTCTTGTAACCTATAAGCTACTTAATGGTGTTAGACAATGTCAGTTTCTCGGTTTTGATATTGTACTGCATTTAGTTATATGACATGTCATCATTGGAGGAAGCTGAGTGAGGGTACATGGAACTCTGTACTATTTTTGCAACTTCTTCTGAGTCTATAATTATTTCACAATAAAAAGTTAAAAAAAAAGACAACGGATAAAAATAAAGGTGCTTTTAATCATTAATTATATCAAAGCTCAAACCTATTTATACATCTTTTTACTATCCTGTGTGATGAAATGGAAATAAAACACTTCTGCTTCATACCCAAGTGGGATGGTTGCCCCAAGGGAAAGCACTTGTGTGACTGTATGTGGTCTGAGTTGAACTAGCGGTTTTTTCATGGATCGCTGTTTTTACTTGAGAGAACTGACAGACTTACTATGATTATTTTGACTTGGGTATTTGGCACATTTTCTCAAACATAAATGAAGTGAGCCTGTCACTTCAAGGAAAACAACTGACAGTGTTGGTTGCCAGTGATAAAATTTGAGCTTTTAAGTGAAAATTAGAATTTTGGGAAACTTCTAGCAGCTACTCTGAGCTTAACAGTTTCCCAATACTTAAGGGTTTTCTGTTGAGACCAGTGGTGACACTGACAATTCGAATCTTTTAATATTGTTTAAGGAGGTGTGTCAAAATTTGGAAGATCTGCACAATTAGGTGGACCAATATTTTGCATGTGACCAATGCATGATGTGACAAAATTATGTGTGGGTAAAATATCCATTCAAAGTGCAAAGTAGGGACTTCCCTGGTGGCGCAGTGGTTAGGACTCCACGACCCCAATGCAGGGGGCCCAGGTTCGATCCCTGGTCAGGGAACTAGATCCCACATGCAAGCCGCAACTGAGAGTTCACATGCCACAACTAAAGAGCCCAAGTGCCACAACTAAGGACCCCACCTGCTGCAACTAAGACCTGGTGCAACCTAATTAATTAATTAATTAATCTAAAAAAAAACCAAAGTGCAGAGTAGTTCAATGGGTTTGATATGATTTTAGATTCTACATTGCAACTAAATTTTAAGGAACTACCACTCATCAAGTTTCAGTGTGATATCAAAGAATAATATCTATGATTATCTAAAAAGGCTACTAAAATACTTATCCATTTTCCAACTACTTCACCTAAAACAATATATTGCAATGGATTGAATGCCGAAGCAAATATGAGAATCTAGTCCCCTCTATTAGGCCAGATAATAAAGAGATTTACAAAAATGTAAAGCAACATGACTCTTCTCACTAAATCCTTTTTATTTTGGAAGACATAGCTGTTTTCATAAAACGTATTTGCATTAACATGTATAGGGTTTATTACTGTTACTTTTAAATGAATGAATATATATATATATTTTAAAGTTTCTCTATTTTAATTTCTAACATAGTAAATATAGATAAACAGAACCCTGAAATAAAAGTTCAGTCATTTTTAAGAGTGAAAAGGGGTCTGGAGACCAAAAAGTTTGAGAACTGTTGGTTTAACTGAACACAGAAAATCACTTTAGAATGTACCTGCTTTTTGCTCAGGAAAAATCCATGAGTGGCCTTTATTAGTTATGAAATATACAATGAACAGGCACCTGCTGCTCTGGGGGAAAGGGTAAGAGGACCTTTTCTGGCCTGAAAAAGGCTGTCTGTCAAAGCTTAGTATACAGAGGTGGTCACTGTGTGCAAATTTGCATGGGGACCAAGATGCATCCTGGGAGGCAAGTGATCCAACCCTGACCCCTTCCTTGTGAGAGTCAGTGTCCTTGCAACCAACCACTGTGAAGGCATGAGAACTGGTGGGAACAAAGACCATCAAAGTCTTCAGAGAGGAGCTCACTGTGATGGAGAATTCTGCACAGGTGACCCCGGTCCTATAGCAGCACCTAGAAGGCCACAAAGAGGAAGAGTTCCTACTGAGTGTGAACCTGAGGATGGATCCACATACTTTGTACCTCCTTGGATCCAGCTACCTTGTCCCCTTGGTTCAGCCTCAGGAATAATGATTGGAATGAATGTGAACCAGAAGAGCTGTTCCCTGGGAACCCACATGTGGGCCTCTGGACTAGTGGGGCCATTCTTCCAGCAATGGGGGCCAGGCCTGGGTTGAACCACTCTTGTGCAGTGAGATCACAGACCTGTGATTAAAGGAGCAGCAGCCTTAACCCAGAGTCCACTGACAAACTGATTCAATTCTCTAACTCTCTCTGCCTGATGTTTGAAAACAGAACTAACCCCTTTGGACTGAATAAGTCCCTACTATCCTGGGAAGATTGGCGGGGAGAAGTCAGCTTCAAAGGAGAGATTCTGGACATCATGCACATGTGAGACTTCAACTGATTCATAGAAATGATAGGGACTTCCCTGGTGGTCCAGTGGTTAAGACTCCATGCTTCCAATGCAGGGGGCAAGGGTTCCATCCCCGGTCGGGGAACTAGGATCCCACATGCTGCACCTCGCAGCCAAAAAATTACTTTAAAAAAAAAAAATGAAAGAAAGGATTAAAAAAACGTGTTTGTATTAGCATAGCATGCCGACAAGCCAGTTACAGTTGTGCTGGATGCTGTGCTGGGCAGCCATGAACAAGATACAATCCCTGGCCTCAAACTGCTTACAGCTGCAGAAAGAAACCAGAAAATAGGCATTTGTGGGGGCTTCCCTGGTGGCACAGTGGTTAAGAATCCACCTGCCAATGCAGGGGACACGGGTTCAAGCCCTGGTCCAGGAAGATCCCCACATGCTGTGGAGCACCTAAGCCCATGTGCCACAACTACTGAGCCTGTGCTCTAGAGCCAGAGAGCCACAACTACTGAACCCACATGCTGCAACTACTGAAGCCTGCATGCCTAGAGCCTGTGGTCCACAACAAGAGAAGCCACCTCATGAGAAGCCCGCGCACCGCAACGGAGAGTCGCCCCCGCTCACTGCACCTAGAGGAAGCCCGGGCACAGCAATGAAGACCTAACACAGCCATAAATAAATAAATAAGTTTATTTTAAAAATAGATAAATAAAATAGGCACTTGTGTTCCATAGAGAGAAGTTCTATATTAGGAATAAGTACAGAGTGCTATGGGGACAGATAGAGAAGTACTCAACCAGGTCTCAAAAGGGGATGTAGAAACAGATTCCCAAACTGCATTAATCAGGACATTAATTGCCAGCCGGGAGGACAAACAACCTCTAACTGTCAGTGTTTCAGCACAATATTTATGTTTTGTTCAGCTCAGGCAGATTTCCTGGTATTCTCCTCCAAAGTGTCCCAAGGACAGCTTCTACCTTGTGCCCACACCAACTTAGCGCTTCAAGGCTACCCCCGCATCATCCAGCCGGCATACAGGGCACAAGTGGGGTTGGGGATGGTGGTGTGTGAGGGAAAGGCACGTCACATTCTCAACAACTTGGGCCTGCAAGTAACACACGTAACTTTCATTTATGTTCCATTAACCAGGACTGGCCACGTGGCCCCACCTAGATGCAAAAGAAATGGGTCATGTGGGTTTCCTGGTCTCCAGGAAGAAAATTAAACGACGTGGTGGCCACATAGCATTATCTCTGCCACACGGCAGAGGCAATATCTAAGTTAAAGGGTGAGGAAGGTGAAGGGAGAAGGTGAGAAGGAAGAGACAGAGCATTTCAGATAGAGGGCGCTGTGGAGGAAAAATCCCAGAGGTGAAAGATCTTGGTGTAGAATGACTGGAATAAAATATATCAGGGGAAGTTGTGATAAGACATGAGGCTAAAAAGGTAAGCAGGGCCTTATCATAAAGGGTCTGGGCACCGCGTAAATTAAAGTGGACTTTTATCCTGAGAGTGACGAAAGCCTTTGAAGCATTTTGAACAAGGGAGTGACATGACCATATTCGTTTTTCTGGAAGCTCATTCTGGCTGCAGTGTAGGGAGCCAGCTGGAAAGAGGTAAGACCAAAAGCAGGAAAGTCAGGAGGTTGTTGCAGTGTTCTAGAAGAGAAACTCTGATCTGATCTGGGGTTGTGGCAATGGGTATGAAAAAGAGCAGGTGGACTTTATGCAGATGTGATGTGGTAACTGAGCATATTTGATGATTGGACAAGGAGTGGGGAGTTGAGGGGTGAGAAAGAGAGCCGGGACGGTGCCTTTCACTGAGACAGACAGTTTTAAAAAACAAAACAAAACAAAAAGCTATTTTAAGGGGAAATATGATATGCTTGTAGAACAGCCAAGGGAAGCCAGAAGGTATTTGAAAAGCTGGGGCTAAAGACAGATCTTAACTGGAGATGAAAGATGTGATAGTCATCAATATAAAGATGGTGCTTAAAACTCTAACTGTGGATTATCCAGGGGGGTGTGAAGAGCCAAAATGGAAGCAGTGATGTGCTGTTAAGTGTTTAACGATCAGCTCTCCAGCAAAAGAAGCCCTGATTTGTAGCATTTGCTAATGTCTGTGGTATAACTACTCCCACTGCAGTCAATTTCAAACTACTAACTTGTCATCACAATGTGGAGTTCTTTTTTTTTTTGGCTGTGTTGGTTCTTTGTTGCTGCTCGAGGGCTTTCTCTAGTTGCAGCGAGTGGGGGCTACTCTTCATCGAGGTGCGCGGACTTCTCTTTCCAGTGGCTTCTCTTATTGCGGAGCATGGGCTCTAGGTGCACGGGCTTCAGTAGCTGTGGCTCGCAGGCTTCAGTAGTTGTGGCTCGCAGGGTCTAGAGCGCAGGCTCAGTAGTTGTGGCTCATGGGCTTAGTTGCTCCGCTGCATGTGGGATCTTCCCAGACCAGGGCTCGAACCTGTGTCCCCCTGCCTTGGCAGGCAGATTCTCAACCACTGCCTCACCAGGGAAGTCCGAATGTGGAGTTCTGAAGAGATGCACTCAGTTGGTTCTAGAGAGCTGCTGGGAGCTGGCTCCAGCACACCACTGAATAGCAGACAGCCTGCAAATAACCCTAACACGAATATTTAAGGAATGCGCAGAACAAAAGAAATCTCAAAAGAAGAAACCATCCTACAGTCCACAGAAAGAAAGAATGTGAAGGAAGAAATGGTCGACAACTCACACACACACCCCAAAAAATCAAATAAAATAAACACTAAAATGTGTCCACTGGATTTAGCATCAAGAGGTCTTTAGTATCCTTGGTAAGATCAGTTTTAATGGAGTCAGGTGACAGTGGGCCTAGAGGTTAATGTGAAATCAAGGCTTGGAAACTACAACTGTAGATAATTCTTGGACACCAAGAATAATCAGGCTGGATTCTATTTTCCAACAGAAAATAGAGATGGACCAATCATTCAAAACCATAATGATAGGGCTTCCCTGGTGGCGCAGTGGTTGAGAGTACGCCTGCCGATGCAGGGGACACGGGTTCGAGCCCCGGTCCAGGAAGATCCCACATGCCGTGGAGCGGCTAGGCCCGTGAGCCATGGCCGCTGAGCCTGCGCGTCCGTCCGCAACGGGAGAGACAGCAACAGTGAGAGGCCCGCGTACCGCAAAAAAAAAAAAAAAAAAAAAACCATAATGATACTATCCTTCACTCCCATTCCACTCCCCACACACATAACTACCTAGATTTATGTACTTCTGTGTTTCTCGCAATGGACCCCAAGTAAAGTGGTACCGTTTCCCCAGGAAGCATGGGAAAATGTATAGGGTATGTGCTGGATTGTGCGGCTGTCAACTTGGTTAACTACAATTCCCAGAATCCCCTTCCCTGTGTGTTCCAAGTTGGAACTGCCCAGAACAGGAACTTGAGTGAAATTGGAGGCAGAAGTGAAGCAGCAACCATTATCTTCAGGAGGTCTTTAGTCAGATGGTGAAGGACAGACTCAGAAGTGTTTGGCAGACCTCAGCTGGTCATCATCT
Organism: Delphinus delphis; assembly: GCF_949987515.2. NCBI lineage: Eukaryota > Metazoa > Chordata > Mammalia > Artiodactyla > Delphinidae > Delphinus > Delphinus delphis. The sequence goes on from NC_082684.1 coordinate 164,512,104, forward strand.
TCCTTCACTCTGCATTCAGATCATCATCCCAACTGTTGGCCCTAAGACCAACAGCAGCCCCAGGTAAACCACCAGATGTGTGGATACAGACCCACAGAGGAAAGAGTCTCCCAAAAACCTGTCCATGAGCTCTCCCTTTGTGGTCCCACTTCAGGGTCTGGACAGTGCATGATCTCTCAAATTTCTCTGCAGTTCCAATTTGTCTGCCCACTTCAGTGCTACAGACAAACTGAGTAATGACTCTTCTTTTGATCCTTCAAGTCTCCTCCCAGACTTCCACTTCCTCACTTCCTTAGTTTCTCTTACATTTGTGTAGAGTCTCTGATTTCTAATCCCTTCTCCCCACAATGCTATTGATGGCTCTGTTTCTCTGATTGAATTCGCATTGACCCAAATATTGATACTGGGAGTGAAGTGCAGCCAGAACAAAACCTACAGTATGTGGCTTTGGCTTGGGGATGGGGCAATGCCTAGAGGCTGAAAAAGCAGCACGGAAACTGTTAGCAAAGGCTGGAAAAATGGTGAAAGGATCATTAGTAGAGGTTGGAAAGGTGGTGAATACCTGTTTTCGCAGATGGAAAGGGTGATTTGTGTTACATATCAGTAAAACAATTGGCAACGCTGTCTCCTGTGGTAACTAGAAAGATAGACAATGTACCTAATGAATTTTTGGATCTAGCTAAGTTTATTTCCAAGCAGAATGTTTGAAGTGGAGATGAAAGATGTGATAGTTATCAGTACAGAAATGAGTCACCAGTTGGTTACTCCTAGCTGCATTTAATAAAGTATCACACGAGAGGGAGGGCAGGAGGGAAAAGAAGGAACTCTAGTTTGCAAGTAGAATTTAGAAGAAACAAAAAATCCAGGACTTGCTTATGTTGTAAAACAAAACTGTGTCACATCTCCAGCTGATATAGGCAGCGAAAGATTCTCTGAGGAAGAAAGAGCCTCAGGTAAAGATCAAATCAAGGATTTGGCTGTAAGACCCTTTACCAAAACTTCAGAAACATTAAAGGTAGTGCCTAGTAGACACTTTCAGTTAGACAAAAGGGCTTCTAGGAATCTTAAGAACATGGTCCCAAAGAAGCCTAATCCTAAAATAGCTATGAAGAAGTCTAACGGGTGGGCCTGTCTCAAAAATAATTGTGGATATGATTTTATCTAATGGAGTAGACTATCAATCTGATGCATAGAAAGCCCACAAAGTTGTTTTGTTTTCACTTCTTTGTTTTTAAATTTATTTATTTATTATTTGGTTGTGCCGGGTCTTAGTCGTGGCAGGCAGACACCTTGGTTGTGGCATGCATGTGGGATCTAGTTCCCTAACCAGGGATCAAACTTGTGCCCCCTGCATTGGGAGGGCGGAGTCTTAACCACTGAGCCACCAGGGAACACCCAAGCCCACAAAGATTTTTAAGGGACTTGTGTCAGCTCAGACTAAAAAAGACTGAGGTCATTCAAATTGCAAGTAGACCTCTTGTCCCCCAAGTTTCTATGGCTAGGAAGCAGGTGAGAAAACTACTCAGTTACAAACAGAGGGCATTTTTTATGGAAAATAGGATATCTCAGAAAGCAAAGTCAAGATCCCCAAGGGTAGAACTAAGAACCTCAAAGAGCAGTGGACTAAGAAGCCGCCTCACAGAGCAGAACCAGGCCCTAATCTAGGAACATTCCCTCTCCCCAGAGTAGGGGGGTTTGGCTACACGTGCCCAGTTGAATTTCAGAATTGCTATGAACCAATGACTGCTATGTACACAGTTGAATAAACAAAATGTGGTATATGCAGGCAATGGAATATTTTTCAGCCTTAAAAAGGAAGAGATTTCTTTTTTTCTAAATTTTCTTGATAGATTTTATTGTTTTTATTTTTTATTATTTATTTATTTGGCTGCATCAGGTCTTAGTTGTGGCACCTGGGATCTTTATTGCAGAACGCAGGATTCTTCGTTGTGGCACACGCGCTCTTCATCGCGATGTGCGGGCTCCTCTCTAGTTGTGGCACATGGGCTCTGAAGTGCGTGGGCTTGGCAGTTGCAGCGCTCAGGCCCAGCCACCCCGAAGCATGTGGGACCCTAGTTCCCTGACCAGAGATCGAAGCTGTGTCCCCTGAATTGGAAAGTGGATTCTTAACCACTGGACCACCAGGGAAGTCCTGAAAAAGGAAGAAACTTCTGATACATGCTTCATCACGGATGAACCTTGAAGGCATTACGCTAAGTGAAATAATCTAAGACAAATACTGTATGATTCCATGCATATGATGTACTTATAGTAGTCAAATACATAGAGACAGAAAGTAGAATGGTGATTGTCAGGGGCTGTGAGGAGGAGAGGAATAGGGAGTTGTTGTTTAATATGTACAGAGTTTTAGTTTTGCAAGATGAAAAAAGGTCTGGACATGGATGGTAGTGACAGTTGTACAACAATGTGAATGTACTTACTATACACTTAAAAATGGTTAAATGGGGGCTTCCCTGGTGGCACAGTGGTTGAGAATCTGCCTGCCAATGCAGGGGACACAGGTTCGAGCCCTGATCTGGGAAGATCCCACATGCCATGAAGCAACTGGGCCTGTGAGCCACAACTACTGAGCCTTCGTGTCTGGAGCTTGTGCTCCGCAACAAGAGAGGCCACGACAGCGAGAGGCCTGAGCACCGCAATGAAGAGTGGCCCCTGCTTGCCGAAACTAGAGAAAGCCCTCACACAGAAACGAAGACCCAACACAGCCAAAAATAGAAAATAATTAATTAATTAATTTTAAATAAAAATGGTTAAATGGTACTAGTGGGGAGAAGGAAGGGGGAGCAGCAAGATAGGGGTAGGGGATTAATAGATGCAAAGTACTATGTATAAAATAAATAAGATACAAGAATGTAATATACAGCACAGGGAATATAACCAATATTTTATAATAACTATAAATGGACGATAACCTTTAAAAATAGTGAACCACTATGTGAAACCTGAAACTTATATAATGCTGTAAATCAACTATACCTCAATTTTTTAATGGTTAAATGGTAAATTTTTTATGTAATGTGTATTTTATCACAATTTTTAAAAGAAAAAAAATAACCATACCCAAAGAGCCTTAGCCACATTGATATCTGATGAAGATCAAAAGTTCACTACTTGGGACTTCCCTAGTGGCACAGTGGTTAAGAATCCATCTGCCATGGACATATATACACTACCAAACGTAAAATAGATAGCTAGTGAGAAGCAGCTGCATAGCACAGGGAGATCAGCTCAGTACTTTGTGACCACCTAGAGGAGTAGGATAGGGAGGGTGGGAGGGAGACGCAAGAGGGAGGAGATATGGGGATATATGTATATGTAGAGCTGATTCACTTTGTTATAAAGGTGAAACTAACACACCATAGTAAAGCTGTTATACTCCAATAAAGATGTTAAAAAATATGGGCTTCCCTGGTGGTGCAGTGGTTAAGAATCCACCTGCCAATGCAGGGAACACAGGTTTGAGCCCTGGTCCGGGAAGATCCCACATGCCACGGAACAACTAAGACCACGTACCACAACTACTGAGCCTGCACTCTAGAGCCCGCGAGCCACAACTACTGAGCCCACGTGCCGCAACTACTGAAGCCCGCGCACCTAGGGCCTGTGCTCCACAACAAGAGAAGCCACCACAATGAGAAGCCCATGCACCGCAATGAAGAGTAGCCCTCCGCAACTAGATAAAACCCCATGTGCAGTAACGAAGACCCAACGCACACAAAAGTAAAAATAAAATCTACTTAAAAAAAAAAAGATGTTAAAAATAAATAAACAGCTGAATTCATACACATAGAGAGTAGAATGGTGGATGCAAGTTATGAGGGGGGGATATGGGGAGATGTTAGTCAAAGGTACAAACTTTCTTCTTTAAGATGAATAAGTTCTGGGGAATCTGGTGTACAGCATGGTGATTATTGTTAATACTACTGTATTATACACTTGAAAATTATTGAGAGTAAATCTTAAATGTTACTATCAACCACACACACACACAAAAAGGTAATTATGTGAGGCGATGGAGGTTTGAACTATCACCACTGCAGTAATCTTTCTGCAGTATATACAGGTATCAAATCATCATGTTGTATACTTAAACTTACGTATGTTATATGTCAATAATATCTCAATAAAGCTGGAAAAATGAAAAAAAAATCCACCTGCCAATGAAGGGGACACAGGTTTGATCCCTGGGCCGGGAAGATCCCACATGCTGCGGAGCAACTAAGCCCATGTGCCACAACTACTGAGCCTGTGCTCTAGGGCCCACGAGCCACAACTACTGAAGCCCACGTGCCTACAGTCCATGCTCTACAACAAGAGAAGCCACCACAGTGAGAAGCCCACACACCACAACGAAGAGTAGCCCCACTTGCTGCAACTAGAGAAAGCCCGCACACAGCAACAAAGACCCAACACAGCCAAAGATAAAATAAATAAATAAATTTATTTTTTTTAAAAAAGTTCACTACTTCAAGTCTGACACAACACTTGGCATGAGAGTTTTGAGGGTCTTAGGATGTGGATAGGTATATTTCATAGTTGGCAGGAACGTGAATAATTTATAGCCAGAGCATGGACTTTGATAAACTGAAGAAATAGCCACAGAGTTTTCCCGTGTGTGTGTTTCTCTGCTGGGTGACTTTGCAGCTCCCTGCCCATCAAGAGTCGGAGTCCACTCTTTGCACCTGAGTTTAACCTTATGACTTTTGTTGGTCAACAGGATTTAGCACAGGTAATGTAAGCAGAGAGTTGAAAAGTCTTTATGTTTGGGGGCTTGCCTTCTCTTGCTTCTGGGAACACTGCAACCCCCTTGTAAAGAAGCCCAGGTTAACCTCTTAGAAAATGAGAGGCCCCCACATCCCAACTCCAGACATGTGAGGGAAGCCATTCTAGACCATTCAGCCTCAGTCAATTTGACTCACAGTATGTGTTCCACACCCCAACCCAGTGAAGCATGAGAACAAATATTTTGTGTGTGCTTTAAGCCACTGAGTTTTGAATGATTTGTTACTCGGGAAAAGCTAACAGGTACACAGTGGTTTTAGATTGTCAAAATGACTAGGGAATTCTATTGGCATTCAGTTGGTAGGGGCCAGGTGGGCTAAATGTCCAGCAATGCACTCGTGCAGTCCTGCACAGTGAAGAATTATTCCACCCAATCGCCAGTAGGGTCCCCACCAGAGAACACCACAACTATGTCTGAGCTTGCCACCCTGATTGGAAGAGAGAAGAGTTAAAGGAAGTTAGTATTTATTAAGTGGGTTATCTGTACCAGACATTTTACATGCATTACTTCATTGATTCTATGCAACAGCCATCTATGCTTAGCCCCACTTAACAGAAAAGGGGCTAGAGAGGTAACTTGGCTGTCTCATTTCACATAGCTAGTAAGTAGCATCACCAGGACTTGAACCCATGGCTGTCAAACGTCATCTCAGAGAGGTCTTCCCTGACCACCTATTCCAAGGTGCCCTCCACACCCACCACCATCACTCTTTATTAGGTTACTCGTTCATTTTTTTCATAGCACCTATCTCTATTTGAAATCAGTGTGTTTGTTTACTTGTTGTCATAAGCCCCCTACCAGAATGTAAGTCCCATAGAAGCAGAGATTTTGTGGGATTTATTCACCACTACATCTCCAATGCCTAGAGCAGTGCTAGGCATGTAAAAAGCACTCAGAAAATTATTGTTGAATGAATGAAGTGAATGAATGGCTTTCCATCAAATCCTCATGCAGGCTGGGGTCTCAGCTTCTATTTCTGATGGTCCCAGATTCCTTCTCCTCTCCACTGGCTCTGATTAATGTGACCCAGCCTGAGACCTCTGACATGACTAAAGGAACTTCAGAGATCCTCTAATCCAATCCTTTCATTTTCCAACTAAGAAAAATGAGGTCACCGACATTTCCCTGGGGATATCCCTTCTCAAGCCACATGTTGGTCTCAAACACTTCTGTCACTTCCCTGAGCCTGTTTATTCATCTTTAAAATGTAGATAATAACCACCCTGCCTGCTTCACTGAGTTGCTGTGCAAATGATATAAAATAATGTGACTTCCTTAAATCTCACCAGCCTCAGGGATGAAAATTAATTATCATGATAACAATCACAGATAGTAACCTTGAGCCTGTGGTGCTAACTCGGGCTCTTAAAAATATGGAGAGCTCTTTAATTTGATCATGATTTGGACACTTGCTATATCAACAAATTCCTTCTCAACTTTATATGATTGTAATAACTGCAGCTAACAAGACAAGTGTGGTTGTCTGTTGCTGTATAACCAATCACCTCAAAGCTTAGTGGCTTAAAACAAGAAGATTTATTATTTTTCATGATTCTGTTGGCTGTGTGGTTCCTCTGCCTGGGTTCATTAACGTAGTGGTATTCAGCTGGTGGATATGCTAGGCGCTGGGCTCGATGGGAACAGCTGATACACAGCTGGGCCCCTCTCTCTACTCACGATCTTTCATCCCAGTCTTCTTTGTGGCATGGTGTTCCAGGAGGATAAAGATGGAAGGTGCAAAGTTTCTCCAGGCTTTTTTTTTTTTTTAATTTATTGAAGTCTAGCTGATGTACAGTGTTGTATTAATTTCTTTGGTACAGCAAAGTGACTCAGCCATACATATATACATATTCTTTTTCATATTCTTTTTCCATTATGGTTTGTCACTGGATATTGAATATAGTTCCCATACTATACAATAACACCTTGTTTATCTACCCTATATACAATAATTTGCCTCTGCTAATCCCAAACCCCCATTCTTTCCCCCACTCCCACCCTCTCCCCCTTGGCAACCACAAGTCTGTTCTCTGCATCTGTGAGTCTGTTTCTGCTTTGTAGGTATGTTAATTTGTGTTATGTTTTAGATTCCACATATAAGTGATATCATACGGTATTTGTCTTTCTCTTTCTGACTTACTTCGCTTCGTATGATAACCTCTAGGTCCATCCATGTTGCTGCAAATGGCATTATTTCATTCTTTTTGATGGCGGAGTAATATTCCACTGTATATCACATATAAATGATATCATATGGTATTTGTCTTTCTCTTTCTGACTTACTTCGCTTAGTATGAAAATCTCTAGGTCCATCCATGTTGCTGCAAATGGCATTATTTCGTTCTTTTTGATGGCGGAGTAATATTCCACTGTATATATATATATATATATATATATATATATACCACATCTTCCTTATCCATTCATCTGTCGATGGACATTTAGGTTGTTTCCATGTCTTGGCTATTGTAAATAATGCTGCTATGAACATAGGGGTGCATGTATCTTTTCGAGTTTTATCTAGATATATGCCCAGGAGTGGGATTGCTGGATCTCCTCAGGCCTTAATTCCAAAACTTGTACAACATTATCTCCACTTTATCCAATTAGTCAAAGTCACAAGGCCAGCCCATATTCCAGGGAGTGGAGGATAGAGTCCACTTCTGGATGGGAGCAGCAAACTCACATTGCAAAGGGCTGTGCATTCTGGAATGGGACAAACTTGCAACCATGAAAAGAATTTTTGTGATTCCACATTATCTTATTTTCATAGCTCAGACAAAGGCAAGTATTGTTAATAATGTGCTTCTGATTTCTGAAAGCAACGTTCAAGTAAAGCTATTCTCAGATAGCTCTGTTATAATATATATTTTTTTCTTTTTAAAAATATGCAACGCTTCATGAATTTGCATGTCATCCTTGTGCAGGGCCCATGCTAATCTTCTCTGTATCATTCCAATTTTAGTATATGTGCTGCCAAAGCGAGCACTGTTATAACATTTTTAAATCAATTGTCAAATAGCTTTTTTAATAAGATTATTATAAAAATCAACAAATGCTTATCCTTTCCCTACAAATACACACACACCAGGAATAGTTGTCCCTCACCACTAGCCATTTAATTCCTACTTCTTTTTTGTTTTTATAATTAATTAAATTTTTTTTTTTGGTTGTGTTGGGTATTCGTTGCTGTGCGCAGGCTTTCTCTAGTTGCGTCGAGTGGGAGCTACTCTTCGTTGCAGTGTGCGGGCTTCTCATTGCAGTGGCTTCTCTTGTTGCAGAGCACGGACTCTAGGCACGTGGGCTTCAGTAGTTGTGGTTCACGGGCTCTGGAGCGCAGGCTCAGTAGTTGTGGCGCACGGGCTTAGCTGCTCCGTGGCATGTGGGATCTTCCCAGACTAAGGCTCGAACCCGTGTTCCCTGCATTGGCAGGCGTATTCTTAACCACTGCACCACTAGAGAAGTCCCTCCTAGTTCTTTTTTAATGTAAAAACTTTCCTTCCGCTTTCTAATTAGCTGTGGCAGAATTTTCATCGGTATTGTAGCTTGGCAGTTACCTAAGTTTCCTACTTATTTTGGCCAATTGCCACCTAGAATATTAAGTCCTCTGAGACAAGCTGTCAAAGGCAACATTCCTGGAACTGCCTATCACATTTTTTTCCACACTTAGGAAGAGCAAGTGTCCCCATAGGGCAAAGCAATCTCCTCTGAATCTGGAAGGGAAAAAAAAACAGGAAGAGCGAACTCTGACATTCAGCTTCTGGTAGTCTACAGAGCTACTTTTTTTTTTTTTTTTTGCAGTACGCGGGCCCCTCACTGTTGTGGCCTCTCCCGTTGCAGAGCACAGGCTCCGGGACGTGCAGGCTCAGCGGCCATGGCTCACGGGCCCAGCCGCTCCGCGGCATGTGGGATCTTCCCGGACCGAGACACGCACCCGTGTCCCCTGCATCGGCAGGCAGACTCTCAACCACTGCGCCACCAGGGAAGCCCCAGAGCTACTTTTTAATAGCTGGGTGACCATTAACTGTCAATGTGGCCTTTTTAGTTGTTCAGTGATTTTTGGAGCCAACAGATATTTTGTAAGAACTAAAAAAATCTAAATTTACTGAGAGAAATATTCCTCAATTTTTTTCCTTAATTGGCAAAAAAAAAAAAAAAAAAAAATTCAAACTACTCCCTTTATCTACTTTTAACCATTTGTTTAAAAACTTAGGCAGGTTCAGTTCAAGTCCCAAATTACAAAAATTGTTGAAGATAGCATTTTTTTTATTAGTTATTTTTGGCTGTGTGGGCTTTCTGTAGTTGCCGTGAGCAGGGGTTTGCTCTTCCTTGTGGTGCGGGGCTTCTCACTGCGGTGGCTTCTTTTGTTGCGGAGCACGGGCTCTAGGAGCGCGGGCTTCAGTAGTTGCAGCGCACGGGCTTATTTGCTCCGTGGCATGTGGGATCTTCCCAGACTAGGGCTCGATCCGGTGTCCCCTGCATCGGCAGGCGGATTCTTAACCACTGTGCCACCAGGGAAGTCCCAGCGTTTGTTTTTAACATGTCTTAAAAATCGGCCATTATAGGCCGATTGACAAATTTTCTGCTCAAAAGGAAAAGTAAGAGAAAACAGATTTCTATAATTAATTAGGAGAATTCAAATTTATTTTAATTTTTCTATTGAGTCTAATATTCTATTTATTAGTATTTTTTAAATTTTTATAATATGCAATTCATTATTTAATGAAAGCTATCACATATTTTCATATAAGGAACACCCCAGGGTTCCAATCAATTTTATTTAATTTAGGAATGATCATTATATTTATATACATAAATCCACATGTGTCTTATGAATTGGATTTATTTAAAATTCTCCTATATTTAATAAATTATGAACTTTTGAAAAACATGCATATTTGTCCCATTCCTCTTACCATACTGGGTACAATTGTTCACTTAAGGTACAGTTAATTTTCCTTTTAGTGGCTGTTTTTGTTTAGATTTTTATTTATATAGTCAGACACTAACTTTTAAGCTTTGGTTAGATCTGTCTAATATATCACTTTGTACAAGCGTTTCCCCCAGAGCACTATAAATCTGCAATGAGAAGGAAGTATGGGCAAGCAAGTAAGAAAAACGTCCAGGAATGAATCCGTGCTAAAGATTGCACACAACTGAATATTTTGCATTTTAAGTTATTCTTATTTTGTTATCTCCAAAGGGTCAGGCATTAAGTTTTAATTTACCCTGATGACCTTAATCAGATTTGTTTCAGATTTATGAGGACTGTAAAATTAGGAAACTTTCATTAAAAAAATTAAACCCCCTGGATGGCTTCCCAAAGCACATCCAGCATTACTTACGACTTTATTATTTCAGCTAGTTGGATACATCATAACCACAGCTCTAGCCAGGTCTGTAAGAGTTCTGTGACTGACGCCTAATGGAACCAATTTTCACTCTGGCAGAACAAGTTCAAGTTCTAATACTAACTTGAATCCTAGTTTCCTTTGAATGCCAGGAACCAGATCCTTGAAGAAGAAAATGTATCAGAGCATCTGCCTATTAAGCGACATTCCATTTATTTCATCTAAATAGCTCGCAGGAACAATTGACTAAAATCAAATCTAAAATAGAAAACAAATAGTTTTTTAATTACTGAATTTCCTTTATTCTTTTTTTAGTCTTCTTTCCCTCTTGGCCTCAATTTTCTACAAAATTCCCCTATTTCCACTGAGGACCAGAGACCTTTTTAAAACAGGAACAAATGTTTCAGTGCACTCACTCACCTACACTAACAACCATATTACAGTCACAGTTCATTGACTGTCACCCGCCCACATTTTTATTACCCTACATCTGATGAACATGGATGCACTTGGGTTTCTTCCTCTGCACTGGAAGGAAAAAATAATAATTTAGATAGAATTCTAAGAACTTAGCATGTTTTGTCAATAGCTTCATTGTTCCTTGTGTCCATTCATCACATCTTGCCTGCTACTGAAATCTTTCCTTACTTTCCAACATTATTAAAGTCAGTCATTATTAAAGCCATCTCAAAAAGAGATGGATACTTCTGCAACTTCTAAGATACTGTCAACTAAGAATCATATTTTCAACACTTCAAATTTTATTGTATTTTCAAGCTTCGGGAAAATCTAATATTCTTGCATATTTCCTAAGATGGAATTTCATGTAGACAATGATGTGATAGGAAAGATGAGGCTTATCTAATGATTTTGGCATTGCCCCTAGATAACTGTGCTCCTCTGAGAAAAGCAGCAATGGTTTTCTTATTATCAGAGCACATTAAAGAGCACGTTCTGAAGTCCTACATGTCTTATGTTTGAGAGAGAAAAATCACTGGGAAAACAACAGTTATATTTGTATTCATCTAGTTTCATTAAAATATACTTTGGGCACTCTTTTTTTTATAACAATTTTATAACATATATTCTACAAGACCACTTAACGGATAATTGTATTTTAGTTTTATTTTTCACAGAAGTCAGGTTTAATTAAAGCTTTATGAAAAGGCTAAAAAGTATTCCACAGTTTCTAATTTTCCAACCCCTCCTTCAGTAGGAATGACTTAAGTAATTTGATCCAGATAGTTTATGTTGTTGGAGTTCAATCTCAGTGAATAAGCCTCTCTAAATAGAATGCATGTTTTAGTCATTTTCAATTAATATGAAGTAGTTTTGCCAAAATATAACTGTAAATGGGAAGCCATTATTCTGAACATTTGGAAACTATAGTTTTAAAAAAATTATTTGTTGATATTTGATATAAAAATACTGTTTAAGCCACTCATTAATGCTATTTTCCATTAATCACAAAGAAGTAAATTCAAAGCAAAGATAATTGTTTTATTGGTTTACCAAAGATCCCTGATGAAATGCACACACCACCAAGAACAAAAGTTAGGTCCTCAACATGTAACATGTTCCAAATTTCAATGGAAACAAGACATGGGCATGGATTTATAGATGATACATTACAGGCTGACTAGGGAAAAGTCTGCACATAATGTATATTCTGTGTGTGTGTTCATGTGTGGGAACGAAAGCCAGAAAGAGAGGGGAAAAGAGCCACAATCGTATAATGGTTCTCTCTCTTAGATTTATTAATGGGGAATGGAGAGAAAGATAACCCAGGACTCTTCTCTCTGGTGACAATACAATACTAGGGAAAAAATCAGGCGTCATATGTAATTTACTATAGAATTGCTTGTCTTAGATACAGACTAGAGGGAATACAAACTCTGTTGCATGTGCATACGTGTACAGATACAATACACACATTTTCTCTTCTGAAATTTTTATTTCAAATCTGCTTTAAATCAAAATGAGTTGAGCTCAGTCTGGGGCTGGTGAGAAAGAACCTTCTCAAAATTTTGCTCAACCCAGCAACTGCTTTAAAAGTGAACTAATGAGCAGTATCTCTTAGTTACCTAACCACGCTCCAAGAAAGACTGGCTCTCTGTATTTTGATTTAGAAAGAAAGTGCTCGGGCTTTTTTAAAGAACAAAGAAGGAGAGCCTTCTCCATCCTTCCTTCCCTCCCTTCCTCTCCACAATTTGACCACTCCATTTTCCCCAGCTTTTCTTTTTAAATAAGGTCCGTCTCCTTTCTTTGGCCTTTCTTCCCTCCTTGTACGTCCACGACCACTAATTTGACTAAAAAGGATTTTCCACAAAGGACCCTTCTTAACACATAGGACCTTTCTTAACACATCAACGTGATAAGTGGACACCCACTATCTTGGGACTCGGCCCACCTGACCCGGGCGGTCTCCCCCGTACCCCGCCCTCTGCTCTCCTGCTTCTCCGGCGCCTCCCCCGGGGGCTGAACACCCCCGGCAGGTCTCTCGGCAAGTTGAGAGCTTGGTCTGGCGCCGCGCGGTGTGGCCACCAACTTCTGCTTTCCCCCAGGGAAAACTGCGAGACTCGAAGCGCGTCGGCAAGTGCTTCTTGTGGTCGGCTTGGGGGTCTCCGAGCCCCCGGACTGGAGGCCCAAAGCCCTCCTCCTCCCGCGCCTGGCGTCGGGGGAACCTGCGTCTGGGGATAATTCAAAGCCCTCGGAGTCCCCAACACCCAAGCACCCACATCTGCCCGAGCGAGAAAGCGCAGGATGGAGCTTGCACGGCTCGTATGGCTTCGGCGTGACCCGTGGAGAGACGAGATGCGCGTGGAGACCCAAGAGTTGGGGGAAGAGGGTGGTGAGAGGGCCCAGTCCAGGCTGCCCCTCGCGCTGGGGGCGCCGCCAGTCCAGACCTCAAAGGGAGCAAACGAGCGCGGAGCCGTTTCCCGCTTCACCAGAGAGCGGGCTTTTCGTTGAGAAGGAAAAACACAGGGAAAGTCAGCTCGCGCGCTTGTTTTGGTTTTTCGTCTGTTTGCCTCCCAATTAAAAAGTGGCCGGCTAGGCGACAGCTTTGCGGTTTTCACAGTGTAAAACGGATTAGAGGGAAAGCTCCAGCCCTTCTCGACTTTCGCTTGCGGTTTGCAACCCCCGGGGAAGGCGTGACCCTGCGGCACCTGCCGGGGCGAGCTCCTCCCGCTGCGGCCCGACCTGCGGCCTCGGCTCTCCTGGGGCGGGGCCCGGCAGGGCGGAGCCGAGGCTGCGCGCCGGGGGGAGTGGGGAGTGGGGGGTGGGAGGGGGAAAGCCGGTTCCCTCCGTGCAGGTAAACTTCGTTCCCCGGGCCGGCACCGCCTCCCCTCCCCCACGCCCTCCCGGCGCCGGGACCTGAGCTTTCCTCTGAGAGTCCGGATCCTGGGTGTGCGGAAATCCTGTGACAACCCCTGGGGGACCCCTCTCCAAGACGCGGAGGAGGGAAGAGCAAAGAAAAGGAATTTACTGCAGATGGCACCGGAACCGGAGTTGGCTTGTTCGTGTCCTGCTCGATGCTCGTAGGTTTTCCCCAAGAATCTCGAATTCGCTGAGGTCACTTATACCCAAGAAACGATGAGTTCACACGCACACTCTTTAGTTAAAAGGGAAAAAGGAAAGAAAGAAAAACTGCTCTTCGATCCTCTCCACGTTCCTTGCTTTCACCAAATAAACAAAGCATCCGGGCGAGAGTGAGCTGAAGCCGGGGGCGCCGGAGGTGCACAAGGAGAGGTTCCCTGTGGGCCCGCCGCTCCTCTCCGGCCTCTTGCACCGGCACCTGCCCAAGAGTTTGCGGGGTGTGGGCGCTGAATGCGATTCCGGGACCGGCCAGGCTCATCCTGAACACTTGGATCTGAAAAGCCCATGGACAGGTCACCAACCCCCCGCGACCCTTTCCTGGTGGCCTTCTGCTTTTAATAAACGAAAATAAAAGTTTTCTTTCAAGTTAAAGAAACGCCGTTTTCGGCTTTCAGCCCTGACGCGTGACTTACGCCTCTTTTTATACCAGCAGGATATTATCAATGGTGGTTGTCGAAATCGATACCGGCTCATCCGCGGACGAGGACCTACAGGTAGTGGGGCCAAGGGGGTCAAGGAAATAGCAGTAGGAGCCAGCAGCCTCCGACCGTTCTGGACTGCCAGGCCCGCTTCTCGAGGGAGACTCCGCGGGTGGAAGCATGGTTGCGGGAGAGCCGAACGCGCGGGTGGGGAACGAGGCCGTTTCCACCTTAAAGAGTCGGAGCGGCAGCTGCAGAGGCGCCCGGCACCTGCAGGGGGCGCTGCTGCCCCGCGGTTCCGCCCGCGCCGCGGCGAGTCGCCTGCCTTGCGGCTCCCGGGCCGCAGTCCCTGGAGGGGGTGGGGACGCTGGGGGAGGAAGGGAGCGAGTGCAGCCGTTAGGTAAGGAACCCGAACCCTCCCGGATTCTGAAGCGGCCTCAGTGAGGCGTTGGCTGGAGGGAGCTTTTCCGTCATTCGGCCGGGAGAGGAAATGTGGCGAGGCGTCCTCCCCTGCCCCCACCGCCTGCCTTCCTGCCTCCCTGCACCTCCGCTCCGCGACCCCGGCCGTGCTTCCCAGACCCTTTGTTCTCGACGTTGGGAGCTCCTGGGTGGGGGTTCCCCAGGAAAGAGGTTCCCCCTGCGCCACTCAGAAGGGAGGGGACTCTCGCCTCGCCCCCCGCCCCAGCCCTCCCCAGCCGAGTCCCCCCCTGGCCCCCGGCCCCCTCTCCGCATCCCAGTGCCTCCTTTTCGACCCGGAGTCCCCCAGCTCCCGCTCCCAGGCCTTCGCCGTCTGTTTACCCGCCTCCCTTCCCACTTCGCCGCCGCTCCGAGGTCTCCGGGAAGAGGGTGGGAGAGGCAGACGCGAGGAGGAGGAGAAACCACGTTGCCACCGCGGCACGGAGAATCCCCGGGGACACTTTCAGGCTGCGTCCCCGGGGACCCGCCGCAGAGGCAGGGGTTTCCCGGCGCCGCCGCAGGGCGGAGGGCCCGCCCCAGCCGGGAAGCCGCCCGGCCAGCGCCCCCGCCGGGCGGCCCGGGAACCCGCTGGCGCGCAACACAGCCCGCCCTTGCAGCCGGGAGACAGCCCCGCGCGGCGCGGCCTCAAGGTCAGGACCTGAGCCCCCCAGCTAGACAGAAAGGGACACTGTAGTTGGCGCCCCGGGGAGGCGAAGTGCAAACAAACGCCCCCGGCTTCCCCCCACCTACCCTCTGGGGCGCCACCCGCATCGCCTCTCTGCCGCGCGCGACCCCGAGGGCTCCCGCGATTGTATCTCCTTCAGTACAGTTACAGTTGCAAGCAGCTAATTTCTTACTCCGGCGAAGGCGTCGCGTAGTGGAGCGAGGGGACAGGGTTGCGGGGGGGGGGGGGAGGGAGAAGCCGGGGCGGGAGTGAGCGGAGAGGTAAGGGGAGTCGGGCAGTGAAGGGCCTCCCAGAGTCCCGAGTCTCCGCCGACGAGGCAGGACTGCCGGTGCAGGCCTGCGCCCCGGCCCGGCAGCCGCAGCCCAACGGCTGAGCCCTTCACGTCCTCGGCTCTGGGGATGCGCCTTCGCCTTCCACGCGCCCCGCACGCTCGCGACCGTACAGGGGGCTCCGCACGAGCCCGGGTACAAAATAGGTGTCCCCCTCTCCCCGGAGATTGGGAGGCCCGGGGCCATCAGCGTGAGGCTTCCTGGAGTCCCCTCCGGCCTCTCAGCGTGACCCTGGACCTCACTGGCTCGTCGAGAGCCGCGCCAGCAGTCCTCTCGGCAGTGGGTTCCCCGGGACACACCCCGTCCCCACCCCCGAGAGCTGGCGGCCAGCTCGGGATGCCAGGCGGCCAGGCGGGCGCCTTGCCAAATTCCGCGTTCCTCTCCAGGAGACGGGGAGTTGCGTCCCAGGCTCGGGAAAGCCCGTAGTTTGAGCTTGGGACTCGCTTGCAAAACCCCCCAAGGCGCCTGGGACGCCTCTGCAGGTTGAATTCCTGCTCCCTATCACTTCAATTTTAATTAATCTTTTAAAACACCGCTGTCACGTTGCTTGCAGAAAATTAATCAAACCTGAATCCTTGTTGCATAGCAAGAATTTCGATCCGAGTCTGTTAAAAAGGACTTGACTTTGCAAAGTCACGTCTTATACAGTTCCCTCATTCCCCCTTTAGCAAGGGAAATATTGCAAAAGTCAAGACATGTTTGTTTGGTTCTTTCTATCTTCAGAAATGAAACTTTGCTTATTTCTGATCTTTATTTTCTGTCTTTGAACAACAACAAAAATAATAACGAGATAAATTGCCTACCTCTGTTAATTCAAAATATAATTACTTTGAATGACCTTTGTTTAAGGGTCCAGATAAACTAAGATAATCTTAATTTTAATGTGACACGACCCCTATTTTTCCTTGTGAATAATGAGAATAAAGCAGTCATTAATTAATACCAAGATATCTCCATAGAAGATGGTATCTTGTCTCGCTGAGATGCTGAAACATCAGTTGTATTAGTAATTGATACTGTATAATTGAACATGAAGATAGTCGTCTATTTTTAACCTCAAAGCTCAGAGTTTATTTGGTGATTACTGAGCTCCTAATAATTAATTTTTGTTCCTTCTTGCTGCGTATATAATTCTTATGATTCCCAGTTTCCATGCAACAGAGAGGCTTCTCATTAAAATCTACTCAAAATATAAGATTGTGAACCTATATTGTGCAACAGCCCTTTCTATTCCATTATTTATAACATATTTGGTCTATTTTTATGTCTTACTGTTACATTCCCCTTTGCTGTAGTTTATCTGCTAAAAATTGGGAGAATATAACTAACATCTTTTACTACAACTTCGTCTTTCTGTGTTCCATCGGTTCAGTTTAATATATAATACTTAAAATTTCCTATTTTTCAAGTTTCTGAGGTTTGAGGATAAGTTCCATTGAAGAATCAGTGTTTTTTGTAAAGCAAAGTTGCCATAGACTCTACTCCCACCTAACACAGAGCCCACACTATCTCACACTTTTCTGTGGTTAAAAATAGACTTTGCTCAAACACATTCCGTTTTTCCAACTTGAAGATTGGCTCTCAACAATTTCCTGGGTTAAATTTACATTTAACACAACTTTTGGCATTAAAATAATTTCCCCTCCCACGAAATAGAGAAGACTTCCAAATAATAATGAAAATTTAGACTCCACCTTAAAGGTATCTAATTATTTCTTAGCATCAGTTTGCTGATGACCCTCACTTTTTATCCAATAGAGGGGGTTATATTTTTTTCTCTTACATATGCATAAAATCTCCCTATACATTTCTCCAGTATGTCTCCCGAAATAAATATAAAATATTTTACACCACTTAAATATTCTTCGTACCTACCCTCCCAAACACTTACGCTTTACTTGTCAGTGCTATTCCTAAAGTGATGAAAAGAATATTGGTTTTCCACTTTTATTTCCCCCTTGGAGCAATTAAAACTTTAGGTCAATATATGATGGAGTAATTCTCTCCTCTTAGATTTTATATTTTCCCACTGTCATTTAGACTGAAATGGGATTAAAACAGGATCTAGAGTTCTAATCTTGGTTGATGTTTTGGTGTATTCACCGTAAAGAGTCCTATTCCCTGGGGTCGTGAAGCTCCCAAACGTCAATCAAGCCAACTGATTCAGAAATGCCATTGTTCGGCTCCCACGTCACTCGCCTTCCTCTCATTTTATTTAACAATACCGGAGTTCTCTGATCAGTCATTCGGAATATGAGGCATTATCTGGGGAAAATTCACAAAGTGTCTTGGTCTTTCTTTGGGAGATACTGTTAAGGGGTTTCCGCAAAGCAGAAAGTGCTTGTTTATATTTCTGTCTTTGGACCGCACTACTGATCGAAAGAACCGACGAATACCGCTGGAAAGAAAATCATACCGTAAATCCGTCAAAAATTAATTCGTCCAGTTGAATGTTACATTTCTATTTTCGTGTTGGAAGCATCCTGACTTGTCACCGTGAGAGAAGTAGGACCGGGTCTGGGTCCAGTTGGCATGCCCCCCACTTTCAACCCCTTCTGTTTTACCCCATTTAATAACATTAATGTGTTTAGTCTACACTAGTTAACCAAGAATTTATTTGGGGCGAGGAAGAGCCAACCTTTGCCCCGGGAACTCTACCCAGCCCACTCAGACACATCCCAGAGCCTCCAACACTCGCATTTCCCATCCGCAGCCCTGGGTCGCCTACGCCGGGATCCCAGCTCCGAGACAATTCCCAAAGCCAGAGGCCTTGAGTGTGTTACTGGCTCCGAGCAGACCAAATTAATGACCAACTTCACGTAGAGGCTGTGAGCCTTCATCCTGAGTTCCCTGAAGGCTCCCAGTGCGGAGCCCGGCTCCTGCGAGAACTTCCATGTTGGGAGGTAGGCGTGCCGAGACGGTTTCCTGGGAATAGCTGTCGCTTGCGTCTTTCTTTTAGAGGGTTTTGGGCGCAGAGACGCGATTCCTACCCTCCCGTAATGGGTTCTTACACCAGGATTCATCCAAAATCGCGACAGCCGCTCTGGCCCTGCTTGTTTGACACGCATTCATACACAAATGCTCGCGTTTGCGGCTCACATCTCCAAACGCGCCAACCCTCGCGCCCGCGTGTCTCCGCGCACACTTAGAGCCGAGGTGACAAGGGAAGGCGGTGGAGATGGGGACGGGGGTGGAGCCGCTCTCTGGTGGGACACGATCAATCACTTTAAAGTAAAGGGTTCAAAAGTTCCAACCACCCTTTGGAGGAAGAGAGAACGAGCTTCCCGGGGCCTGCTTCTCTCTCAGTAGCCCGCGGGTTCCCAGAAGCCGCGCGACAGCCTGGGATGTCGACCGCCCCGACAGGAGTCCCTTCTCCCGCCTGCGCGGCCGGCCGGGTTTATAGGGCCTGCCTGGGCACTTTGGCTCCCCCCGGAGCACCGGCTCTCCCTCGGCACGGACACGCTCCAGCCCGCACGAGCCGGGGCGCGCGCTTTTCCCTTTCTCAGCAAGCGGGAAAGGCCTGCGCGCCGAGGCGGGCGGAGCGCGGGCGGCCAGGGCGCGGGGCCTCCGAGGAAACCCGAGCTCCCTGCGACCTGCTCTGCGAGAAGGGGCGGGGGGGGAGCGCCAGCGGGCTGCCCCGGAGGCAGGCCGTGCGAATTCCTGCGAAAAACCGCTCTCGAAAACACCAAAACCTTCCAAAAGACGTGGCTCTGTCCCTCCCCCCGTCCTGCGGCCTTCCATCCTGTCGGTCCCCTCCTCAGCAGCCGGCCTGGCCCTCACCTGAGACCTTGCTAAGGGCCTCGCCACCTCTCCTCTGCCCCATCCCCGCTTTTAAGCTGCTTCTCCCAGACTTCTCGCAGGCCTCGGCTAGGGTAGCCAGGGTGCCGCAGAGGAAATGAAATTGTTCTGGAGATTACAGTGGGGCTTTTGGCCAGAAGTCACCCCCCCACACACACACTTTTTCTCATGCTTCCATGTGAAGTGCAAACTTGTAGTTCCCTTCCCAAGAATAGACAAATTTTCTCGCTTATTTGCAGTTTTGCAAAGTTCTACACACAGATCAGTGAACCTTAAGCGCCCTTTTTCAGACCCACATTGTGGAGGTTTGTCAGGGTCCCTGGGCAGTGAGCGTAATGACAGGTGAATCCAGCAGCCCCAGGGGAAGCCAGACCTAACCCCCAAGACTTACAATAGGGCAGGGGCCCAAAGGCTCCCCAGGCAGCTTTAAGCAACAGGTACCTTACAGCAGAGCAGAGCAGGTTTTCCAGGATCCCAGCTTAGGGCCTGGATGCAGAACCTGCTCCTAGGTAACTTGGGACAGAGAGTCCCTACCCAGGAGATTCCTTCTCTGCAGCTTTCCTCTCCTCACACAAGAGCAGGAATCTCTGCACTCTGAGCCACCTGTCCAGACACAGCCAGGCCTCAAGTCAGCTTCAGCAGAGGCCCTCACGGTGCAAGTCCGCTGCTGCCTGCAGCCTGCTGTTCTCCCTGATGTGACATTGATGATGATGAAGAAGAAGAAGGAGAAGGAGAAGAAAAAGAAATGCAAACTAAAAGGCCAAAGGGGGACCATAGCAAAACAGAGATTCCTTTCTTATCCAAATTGCCCCTAACTCAGTCTTTCCCACACTCGGGAAGAGAGAGAACTGGTTTCATGAACCCTAGCTTCTCAAAGTAACTTTTCTGAGTGATAGTTTGCTCCTGGACCTGAATGGACCCAACCTCAAGAGAGGAAGGACCTATATAGCTTTAGGGAAGTAACCAGCTTTATAGGGCAGAATCAGCCTCCCTGTAGGCGGTCATCATTCCACAGAGAGCCTGGTAGTTTCCAGCTGCAGGAGCCTAAGTGCTCGGTTGCACAACCAACCTCGGCCTTAACCCAGCCCAACTTGGGTCGGCCCAACTTAGGGGCAAAGGAAATGGGAGGTTTAGGCTTCCTTCTACTGCCTTCTCCTGCTATGAAGAAGAGCTTCATATGGAAATATGGCTAGGCCCTAGGGCCATGCTCCAAGTGGGAGCTAGTCCTCCCAACTAGGATGGAAGATGATTAGAAGACTGGAAGGGACTGGGGGAGATAGAGGATAGATAGACAGAGATAGGTATATTTTGTTTTGCCCTACTCAGGGATTCCAGCCTACTCAGACCTTCCAGTTCATCCTCACTCAGCTACCAGGGTGAAATTGAGATCAGTTTCTGGGTCAGGGAGCAGCGGGGGCATGAGGGTGTGCTTTTCCAACCTCAGGCTGGTGTATAAGGAAGGATATAATGGGATCTGGCAGAGGGAAGGAGAGGCCTGAGCAGCAGCCATAGCCCCCAGTCACTCCGAGGAACTCATCCTCATTAAAGAAATCCCTCGTATGATGCTGCATTTCTTTCCCAGATTTGTGGCAGACACACCGAAGGAGGAGGCAGCTGTGGTGGCCGCCGCGTGCAGACGTCCAGCAGTGTGTCCCTAGCAGTAGACCCGGTGTCCCCAGTGTGAAGAGCCCAGGCCCTGCCTGTTAGGCTGTGACTGGAAACAATCCCCCACCCCAAGCAGCCTCCTCAGTGACGACCCCAAATCCCTAAACAGATTCCTGGACTGAGAGAAACACGGTTCCTAGCATGAATGTCTAAGAGCTGGATTTGGTAGAAAAAGGAACAGAAAATCCCACCCAATTCTGAAGTCACTAATACAATCATGTGCAGCAGTGAGTACTTGTGCCTGGATATATGACGGGTTTCATACTTTTGGCCCCGGAATGACATTTCAAAAATATTTCTTCCCTACATAGCACCAACTGCTGTTTTTATGTCCTGCTATTGTGAGGCAACCCTCTGTAAACTATATTGTGCATTTTCCCCTGGATTTTAGTGAAAGAACTGTGCAAACGCAACTGCTTTGTCCCAGAGCCACTGAAACAAAGACTAATACACAGGGAAGGACATTTCCAAAATGTACCCTCTTCTGATTTGGGAGGAAAGCTCCTAGAGGCACCAGCCTGTAATTGTGGTTGATATTTAATCCTCCTTAGTACAAAGGCTCATCTTTTCACGACGCAGAAGCACCGTTGACATAGGACTAACCTTTAGAGTTATATCCCAAACTGGGAGTCCAAAGCTTAGACGTGGATTGTCTATGCCTCTTCTAACCTGAACAAAAAGGATCTGAAGAGAATCACATTTTTTCCCTTGCAACAAAGCATTCCTAATCACTTCAGCTTGTTGGTGAATTTTTATTCCCGTGTCCACTTGGGATATTGAAATCGATCGCTGCAATATTTAATATATTACACTCCCTGGGTCATCGCTCTCCTAAGACCGAATTCTCTCTCCCTCATGCCCTCAACTCAGCCTGATTTCTACCCTCCCACTCCCATCTGTCCAGGCCCTCTGTTTTTCTGTCCACATAAAGCCTTTAATTCTCAGCCCAGCGCCGCTGACAACTTCACGTTTATTTTGTTTTCTGGTATGGAAAATACTGAAAGCTCTAGGCAGCACTGCACTTAAAAGGGAAAATGAGGAGCTCAGTAGTTTGGAGAAAATTAACCTGCCACAAACAACCTCATTAAAGAGCTGCCTACCAAGAGTTAAGAATTAATAGTAAAATGGATGGGAAAAAAAAACCCTTGAGTGAAGAGACCTTAAAACCGCTTTCCCTGAAAGGTGCATAATTTACAAGCCCAACCTAACGTTCGGTTTTATTTCCCTTTCCTAGTGACCTGTCCCATAACCTTGTAATCCACTGTGGGGCCGGTTTCTCTTTGGCCCCTTTCTTCTTTTTTACACACACCCCCATAGGTTTGCAAGTCCAAATACTTTCTGATATTTTTGGTTCAAAAATGCACTTAAATTGTTCGGGGTCTTTTAATTTAGAAAGACACTTTAAGAGACTCCTGGAATATCCTTTGGGAATTGTTAGATGATTTGAAGAGTGCCCTTAAAAGAATTGTGTTTGGATAGGAGGGGGTGGGGGGGAATCATGCAGAAAGCAGCAGGAAAAACCAGAGTGAGGACATTGTGTAGATTTAGTGTTCTGATGGCGCTATGGTTTACTTTGCACATGAAGTTCCAATTTAAGTAAAGCCCATGTATGTGGGCTGTAAGTTGCTTTTCTAATGTTTTATTGGGCATTGTATTCTATATTGGCATTTTATATGCATAATCTCATTTCAATGCAGAGCCGCATACTAAATCCTGGGGCAAGCAGATGAGAATGCGGTATGGCTATTACACTCAATTTCATAGGCTTCAATGAGACTTTGCACATCGCGATTTCCATTGTAATGGCTTATCTTTGGCTAGAATTTTACACATCGACATGCTATTCCTTTGGCCAGGACCCTGAATGAAGAAACAGTGTCAATGGAACAGCCATAATGATTCCATTCACATTATAGCAGGTAACTGGGATCAGTGGTCCTAAAGTATTTATAAAAGATTTCCTGCTTTTCTTTCTCTTAATAATCATTTTTGCACTTTTTTTTAATTTGAAGAAGATCATATTTAAAATCACCCTTGGAGT
This sequence comes from Delphinus delphis, assembly GCF_949987515.2. Lineage (NCBI taxonomy): Eukaryota > Metazoa > Chordata > Mammalia > Artiodactyla > Delphinidae > Delphinus > Delphinus delphis. The sequence goes on from NC_082684.1 coordinate 164,535,249, forward strand.
ATACACTAAAGTAATGTTTCAAAACAGGAAGAGATAGGAAATCCACCATCGGAATGCTTCCAATTCCTCTAGAAATCCTTCTATTGTGTCAGAATATTATATGTAGTCCACATGTTATGTAAGATTGGATCCTATTCAGATAAATCAGCTAGAGATTGATACAAAGAACAAGATTTTAGAAGCCCTTGGCAACCTCCCTAAGTCTATATAATAAGGTATCTTTTCCTCCCATTTAAGTTATACAAAATAAGTTTTGTTTTTCTCCTATTCAATGGTACTGTTAAACTACAAACCACAGACCAAAATGTATAATATAATAGGAAATGTTGATATTTCAGGGAAAGTAGATGTTTCTGAGGTCCTTTTTCTAAAGAAGATGGCAGGCGTGTATGACTGATTCCCTAATTTACTTTTGAATTTACAAAACATAAGATGTAAAAAGATTTTTAAAAACAAGGATTGAAATATTTTTATTTTCCTGAAATTGTATGAGCAGCAAAGCAATTGAACAATTCACATGTTAACCAAGCTCTTCTACTTAAAATTTTTCCTTATTTAGGAGGGGTGGAAAAGTACCACCTCTCTTTTTTTTTTTTCACCTCTTTTTAAACTCAGATGAGAAACACTCTGGTATTAGTGACATACACCCTTTTAATTCTCAATCATATATTTTTAAGGTCGCTTTTTAAAAGTCTTTATTATAACAGATAAAAATCAAATCTGGCTTTCTGAAGACCACTTTGCCACATGATGTATAACACGTGGAACAAAATTAAAAGTATCTCTTTGCATTTGCATCTGGCAATGTACTCCATGTTAGAACCATAGCTGGGTGTTTATGGAGTTGAACCCTCCTCCACGCTGTTTTTTATAGCCTAACCGGAATAGCTCAGCACATGCAGGACAAGAGGCTGGAAAGCTCTGGCCCCTCACCCCAGCAAGGAAGCTCAGGGTCACCGCAGGCTCCCACACCGCCTCTATCAGCATTGTTTTAAGTCCAGATTTTACTCTCTTTCCACCTCTGGAGAAAATGTTGCTAACTGTTGGTACTCCCCCATGATGTCTTCTCTTGGGTGCAGGGTTAGGTAGGGGGAGGGGAAGAAGAGGACAAGCTGAGAAGGTAGAAGATAAAAAAGTGATGATAAAGGAAAAAGAAAACAAAAACTGGCTGTGGCAATTTCTACTATAGCATGCAGGTTTTTACTTTGAGTGGATCTAATAACCAGGCATTTGAAAGCTTAACCATCCCCTGGTTTGCACATTTGGATTCAATGTAGAGGAAGAAAACTAATCTTGCACATTTGCACCACTGACAATGAGGGTATTCATTTTGAAAGGGAGGGAAAAAGAGAAATCTAGAGAAACGCAAGGGAGAATGAACGTAAAATGCGCCTTTATTCCTGGGAGATCCAAGAATTTAGGTCCTTTCCAGTCATTTCAGACTGAAACTCTTGCCTCCTGACCAAGTTGTAGCCTCAAGATCTCTTACATATTTGCGTCATGTCTAACTTTCACAGGAAGGAGGGAGGGCTTCTGCCTAAGCTTGGTGCAGTCTCTCTCTTCCTTACTGCTTTTCCTTGCTACTGCTCATCACTTATCATAAGTATTGTGTTGTTCCCGGAGCTAACTTAAACTGATCTTAAAGAGGGCAAGCATTAACAATGGGAATTATATTCCAATCCTTCCATGCCCCACATGCGCTTGCCCAACAGCCCAGACTCCAGGAAAATTGAGTTTGTTTGTCTGCTTGTTTGTGTTGATGGCTTGGGGAAGAGGGCAGGCAGCCACTCAGATGGTTTCCCCTCCGTTTCCCTCCCTTCCTTCTGAGCATCCTGGCTGAGGAGGGCCTTGCAGACCCATGAGCAGTTGTTCTCCGCTAGACTGGCAACATTTTAGGGTCTAAGTGTATTGACTGCTAAGCCTCTTCCATCCAAGAGGGTCAAACACAAACATACTGATGGCACTTATTCGATGAATAACTGGATCTTACTGGAGAGCCTCTAGGCTGCCTGCCACTTTCCACCTCTTCCTGTCTTGCTCCAGTCCTCCCAACTGAAGGAAGATCCAGGTAGCAGGAGCTAAGGAATCGGGAATACCCTAGCATCTCAGGTACTTGGCCTGTTTCCCTTGTAGCTGTTCTTTTCAGACTACATGGACACACACACACACACACACACACACACACACACACACACCTGCAGGCAGCAGGCTCTCCTAATTCCCTTTTGAAACCTCTCTCCCTCCACCTCTCTGGCCTTAATGTCCCCTGCAAGGGGACAACCAGTGCCCTTCCCCCAGTTAGGCACAAGTCTGTCCTGAAGCCTTGGCTGCAGCCACCAAAGAATAGGGAGCTTGCTGTGCTACAGCCCGAATAGCTCGGCTCTGGGGGAAGAAGTCGTGGGAGTCAAGTAGTGGCCCAGGACAGGGTTAGGTTCAAGGTAGAGAAAGAAAAGGAATGGCAGTCAGCAGTTCCCCCATGGAAGCCACTGACGGAGGTTTAACTCCACACGTTTTGGGATCCTGTTTTTCTAAACAAACTGGAGTGATCTTTAGGGAAAGCCAAAGACACATGATGAAAACATCCTGTTTTGAGAAGCAGGAACGGTGGAACCGCAGTTAACTGCCCACGAGTGCGTTAATCAGGAAAGGGGCTTGGGAGCGCAAGGCTTGAATTTGGTGAATTCGTGCAATTTGGAGCATTTCGACTTAATATTGATCCCTAAACTCAATTTTGAAAACAGCCTCCATCGCAGGAGTATGGGCTGTGTTATCCCAGTATTTGCACGCATCGATTGGGCTAAAATAAAATTCATCATACTCTCCGCAAAGAAGGAAGAGGCAGGGACAGTCACAAGAGGAATAGCAGAAAGTGCATAGTTAATATGGGTTGTACGCGAATCCGCGAAACAAGTGCTTTAAACCCAAGGGGATTTCGCGTAATAGCTAATTTGGTGAGAGAGCGAGAGTGCGCAAGCAGAGGGCCATCTTAGAAGGGAAGAAAGATAGCTGAATATAGGTTTTTCTGACTGGAATTAACATTTCCTTGTGATTTGCATTCGCTAATGTCCAAGCCCTTACGTCCACCTAACCCAGGGTTTTCCACCCCCCAGTGCCGGCTCTCTCGAAGAAATTCCCTTCCCTCGAGCTGCACATTCAGAGCTCAGAGGCTGCGGAGAGGCTGCTGCTGCTTTTCCCCCCGACCCACCGGGTCTTAAGTCCTGGAAAGGCCGCGGGGCCGAGCCCAGGGAGGCGCTCTCCGCCCGCCCACTCCAGGCCTGCAGGGCCCGGCGGGATATTCGCCTCCAAGTTGATCAAATGAACCCAGCGCCTGCCTGGTTTAGCCCATACCCTTCCCGGGTCCCAACTGGCTGGAAAGAGAACTGGAGGAGATGGGAAAAGGAGATGGGAATATCTTATCTTAAAGAATAAATCCTTTCCCTTGTTTAAACACACACACAACCAAAAACGGTTCCTCTTATTTCTCCTGTCTTCTGTGTCCAGTTCAGGTTCCTAAAGGAGACGGAGAGGGAGAAAAGGAGAGAGAGAGAGATCGCGCGTGACAGAGAAAGGAAGAAAGAGGGAGAGAGAAAAGGAGAAAGAAAGCTTTAAACAAAAGACGAGCTGTCTCAGGCAGGGGTCTGGAGCCCTCCTTCAGGGACCTTGTCTGCCTGTAGCCTCTCCAGTCCCCGGCCCTGCATTTTTGGGCGTTCGGCAGGCGTGGCCGAACCGGCCCGATCCCGCGCTCCACCCGGCCGGAGAACTGGAGACAAAGCCCAAGAACCAGTTCCACCCCCCCCACCCCCCACCCCCCCGCAGCGCGACTCGAGCCCGCGTCCGGGGCCGGCGGCCTGCGGTCCAGGCTGTGACCGGAGAGGGGCGCCGGGTCTCCTGCGCCCGCCCGCGGCCTCGCCGCCTGGGTCGCCCTGGCCCGCCCGGTTCTCCTCGCAGCACTCAGCAAGCTGCTCTCGTGGGCTCGCGAGTTCAAAACACGCCTTCTCATCCACGAAAGCCCGGACCCCCTCGCCACTTTCTTTCCAGGTCCCGCAGCGTCTCCAGGGGCCGCCGTGGCGCTCCCGGCCGGAGTCCGCTTCCGCCCTGGGCCTCGGAGGCCGAGCGGCCATTTACTGCCCTCTGATTGCGCCAGGACCAGGTTAGCTCATAAAGCCTTTCACACTCAACAATGGGGATTTTCTCAACAATTAACAAGAAACAACATAATAAAGCCATTTACAAAGACCTTGCTATTTACTATAAATTAGGCACTCTTTAAGAGACCAGTGCGTAATTTCACACACTTTACAACTGGGGCTGCATTTTAAACACCCGGGAAAACAAGCTTGTTGCACTTTCCTGTGACCTGTCTGCGGTGCACCTCTGTTTCCCCTCTTCCTCTCGAAGCAGCTTTGTTTGCATTGCTGCGCTCCAACCTCCCCAACCCAGGCTGGTTTTCCAGGTCACTGTCTCACGTTTCCCGTCTCCAGGTCATCATTCCACTTTCAGATGCACTGAGCGGTTCCAAGGGACAGGAACCACGGCGCCAAAGGAAGTAGGCCTGGCCGCATCGCGTTTCCCCGACTTGGGGGGTTCCGCCGGGCCTCGCCTGCGCGCCCGCGCCCTCCCCCGACTCCCGGTCTGGGCTCTTGGGCCACTTCCCAGGGGGCGTTCGCAGCCCCGCCGGCAGCCCGAGTGAAGCCCCATCTCTTTGCCACTTGCGTTCCGCACACTCAGTTGGAGGCATTGGCCAGCCCTCCGCCCAAGGCGAAAAGCTGGGCCCCATTTGCCTGGGGAAGAGAGCTCAGGCCTGGGCGAGAAGGTGAGAAATGGCCAGGCGGCGTGTGCGTGCGCGGGGGTGGGAGATGACTCCGGGCCACACAAAAGGAGCGCCTAGGGACGGAAGGCGGTCCAGCCCCCGAGGGCCGGCCCCGGGGAGAAGGCCAGGCCGGCCGCGCGCCCCGGCGCCCCTGCCCTGCTCCGGGTGGGCCCGGCCACGAGGTCGCCGGGCAGTGAGGCCGCACGAAAGGCGCTGGGGGCCGTGTGCACGGGGGTACGGGCCTTTCCGCCCGGTGAGCGGGTTCGTTCATTCCGAGGAGAGCAAGAGCTGGGCGGGAAAAAAAGTCACAAAGAAATTTGTTTGCCACCGTGCAAAATGGCGGCATTTGCACATCTTTCTGGTGGTGGCAGTGGCCCAGGCCTGAGAGCCGGGAGCTGCCCTGGGTCAGCGCGGTGGCCGGGGCAGGCGGGGAAAAAGGGACCCTGACGCCCCCTCGGCTCCCGGGCCGGTCTTCAGCCCGCTCGGTTGTCCCCTGCCTTCCCCCCCACCCCCAAGCCTGCCAGTCCCCAACCCCGCGCCAGCAGCCCCTGGACACTGACCCCTGTTTACAAACACAGCCTGGGGGCGGGGTGGGGCGGCCGGAACGCGGGCTGGCGGGGCGGGGGAGGTGGCCCGCTCCCGAGGACGCCCCCAGCAGAGAGGGACGAGGAGTTGGTGCGAGAGAGCGGGCCCGGCAGCTGGAAAGGACTGAACGCCTTGTTTTTGAAACTGTCAATTCCCTCAACCCCTATTGTGAGGGCTTCATGCAAAACATCTCAGGCCTTTTAAAGTAGGAGCTTGTGAGGCCGCCACAGTTTGAAAAGGAGCGAGAGAGGAGCGGGGGCCTAGGGCATGGGCAAAGAATGATAGCTGGGCCCCCCTCCTTTTTTTTTCCAGCAAACGAGGGCCAAACAGGTAAGATGCAGCCCTCCCCCACCTCCTAGATCTGCCCTACGTCCCCACCCCCCAAGCTAGTTTGCAAAATGCCCTCTGGCCTCGGGAGCAAACCAAAACCAAAGCTAGCATTAAAAATAGCGCTTCCTTACAGGGAAGGGGAAAATCGTGGCGAAGGCCCGGGTGACCCGGAGGACTCCCTAAGGTGGAAGCCCTGTTCCTCCTTGCCAGTTTCCTGAGGTTAGTTGATGGGGGAGCCTTTAAATCCCCGCTCCCCCCGCCACGCCAGTTTGACTCTAGGAGCTCCCTTTTTCACATTCTTTTCAGCAGGAAGTATTTTCAAGGTGAAGCAAAACTCACCACATTTTCTGTCTTTTGTAGATGCTAATACTTTATTATTTTTTTAATGGTTGTGTTTTTGTTTTTGTTTTACCATAGAGGATTTTTGTTCTCTTTGAAAGAAAAAAAATGCTTTTGAGGAATTAGTCTACATCTCCTCCTGCATGCACACAAAACTAGCATTCTCATATCAGCAGAAACTTCCAATTCTAGTGACTGGAACTTTGAGGAATTTCTAGACCATTGAAAGTCACCCAGACATGGATAAGATAAAAGTCCACACACCAGCCCATCTAGTTTATGTTATTGCTGTTTAGTGGTGGCTCCTTGTTGTTGATTTTAAAATAAACAACCATTATTGAGTATACTCCACTGTAATCAAGTAAGCCAGTACAAAAGAATACCCACTTTAAAAAGTAAATAGTTGAGAAAGAGCAAGCTGCATTTGCTAAAAAAGGCAGATAACCTGACTGTGGAAGACAGAGTACACACATCTCTTAAAAAAATAATTAAATCTTCATTTCACAGTCTTACCAGGAAACTACTTTTACAGGAGACCAAAAATAACTTGTTTCCACAAAAAAGTCAGAAAAAGAGCCCTTTCCTGCATTTTTCTTACACCTATAAGTGCTGAGCTTTAGACACAGGAATCGGTGACCCTGGAACCATATAGTGCCTTTTAAAAAAAATTCTCTCACCTGAAAACATTTAAATGTAAAAATGCAGTCTATCAATGGAGGTAACTTTTGTTTTTCTCTCAATAAGGCTTAACTTTTTGAACAAATGGGACATTTATAACATCTTAGAAAATCTAGATACTGTCATTAATCATAAACCAACCAAAATGAAGTAAACTGCACTAAGAATACAGCAGAATAGGAAAACAGCTAAGGGGCTCCCAGAAATTGAAAGAATATCTTGAATTTACAAGTTACTGAATACCGTTTGGTACACTTTCCTAACAGAAGCCCCAACTCAGGTTTTGCTGTGGTTGGCTGTCTTGTGGTAGTACTGTGGGGTGAAATTTGTGTTGACTATTTCATTTCTTTCCTTTTGATGGTATCACTCTGGAATGCCTCGGCCTCCATGCTGCTCATTCTTCAGTTCCTATAAACTGAAACTATTGATTCTCTGAGGGCTGGAGACCAAGTGTCAAAGCTGGAGGCCAATATTTTATGTCAAAAATTCCATAGGGTATATTTGTTTTAAATTGTGCTTATTCCATCTCGCAGTCCTCCCACACCCAAGATCTGTAAGCTTCAAATATATTCTCAATTTGTAATTTAGGCACAATGATTCCATAGCCAACAAGAAAAGTACTAGTCTAAATGTAGTAGTCATACTTTGAACTTTCTTGACTTAGCAGTAATTAAAGAGTAGAAATCACAGACTTCCAGTGTGTGTATGTCACACTTTTTACAGATTGATTTTGCAGGACAGCTCACTGCACCCAAATTCTGTATTGCCTTCCAAAGAGGAAGGAACTGACTGAGAAGCCAATGGTTCAGCTTTCTGGAGCTTTAACTGTAACTTGTACCGGTCTTTGAAATTACACAAACATGAATTCAAGGATAACATCCCCCAATTTTTGCTTTGACCATATCTATCATCCCAATAAAAAAAAAAAGATCCATTGAACCTACATCTGGCAACATTCAAGAAGGAAAGGAAGGGAGGCAGTTCAAAGCATCTGTTTACTCCATCCAAATGTATTTGGATGCAGGTACTCTCAGACTCTGTCCTTTACAATAAGAGTAAAACCACAGAGCATATACAACAATTAGGGCTGAGACCATCCAGATCTATCTGAAACATTTATAGACAAAAGGAAAATTTCAAAGGGAATAGGAATTAAAAGGTTAAGAAAAAAAACTGAATTTCCATGAGAAATAGTGACTTAAATTCACACAGTAAACATTTCATTGATGTTTTGTTTTCTGATTTATGATCTATATATGCAACTTCTTAGGTTTAAGATGGCAAAGATCTGAGATATATAATTTGTCAGACTAGGGGAGGTGGACCCAAAATTATTAGGTTTAACTTTCATCAAAATAGCAAGTGATCTCTGCTTCACTTTCTTAAACCTGAAACTTTTTGCAATTGATTTGTAACAAGTGTGTAAAGTTTTGTTGTTATTTAGGAAGAAATCCACCAGTGCTTTGCACAGAACCTGACTGGCCTCATCACATGGTGTTACAACAAAACATTACACCCAATAAATGCATTTCTTTCAGGCAAAAACATTACAAGTGAAAATGTCAACAAAACCATTCATTCCTGTTAACTGTTCTCCAATCTGGAATAAGTAGAAATGTATGGAACCAGGAATTTTAAACAGTGTTTTTAATTGAAAATAAAGCTAAAGCATGCTTTCAACAGTGCAAATTTCCATAATTTTGATTTACTGCTTCCATCATCACAACATAGTACACCAGCATGGCCCTTACCAAGGGCTAGACCCTAACCATTTGCATGTTGAACTACTTTGATTTTAAGTGCAAATATAGATAGTCACCTCTGATTGTCACTTGCAGTAGAAACTCTCCTGCTCTATACACAGGATGGTCTGAAAATAGAAGTTTAGAGAGATGGAGAGAAAGTAAAAGGTAATAAAATCCAAGTGCCTGAGTTCTGGTACCAAAAAGCCCTGAACTAACTGTTATTTTTCATTTGGGGTATTCTTATACTTCTGACCCATTTTACTTTTCTCGGTCGCTTTTACTGCTTTGTCACTATAAAGAGACCATAACATATTCTGCTATTAAGAGAAATATTTTCATTGTTTTGCAAGTTTGAGGAGTCATGTTCAGACCACAAGGTAAGCAGGACAGTAGTAAGAGTCACCTAATTTAAAATTTTGGGTGAGAACACAAAAAAGGAATTTTCCAATCGCAAGGAGTGCCTGTAAAAGTAAAATCACACCCTTTACAAAAAGAAAAAAGAAAAGACAATATTATATTTACTTTACTCAGTATATATGAGGCAGCTTTTACCAGCATTCAATCAGGACTCCCCAATATTTCCACTCAAAAAAAAAATAAGTGCAATGACTCTTGGAGAGGAAATGAGGGGAGAAAAAGATACCCCACAAACAAGAGCTCCAGTAGAGAACACTTTGGGCTTTCTTGCTACCTCACTGTGTAACCATGTAACCTAACAAACTTTCACTGAATTAACAGTTACACTTTCAGGTCTGAAATCTAGTGCATAAACTTAATGGCTCATTGTAATATTTATTATTCAACCTTTTGACATTTATTTGTAGCAGTTGAATTGAGGTACCAGGTGCATTATTAGCATTGAAACAGTAAAGTGTTCCAGCTCTACCGTAATAACTGAGTTTTACTTGAGTCTTTAGCCTGAAGTATAGTCTGTGGAATGTAAACCAACCCTTCTCCCACCCCGCCCCCACCCTACTCCAAAAAAAAAAAAAAAACCCCGCAATGGAAAAAAAAGTAATCCGATTTCTGTCTTCAAAATGCGATAAACCAGGACTCCAAAAGGGGTGTAACACATTAATGGACTTGTACAAACCATCCTGTGCAGTTTACAACAAAAGGAAGGGAATATGGTTCAAGAAAATATCTTCCAAAACACTTTTATGAATTAAATTTCCTGAATTTGTGACTAGGTGGAAGAGGTATTGCAGAACCGCCCAGCTGCCATTTCCATATAGGATGGGCCTTGTGAGGAGGTTGGGAATCCTTAGTGGTGTTTAAGGAATACGCTGGCCACAAATCCCCATCCTTCCCAATAATGAGTGATGGTGGACAAGGAAAATTTGCCATGAAATTAAATGGCCTTTTCACTGCTGATGCTACATTGCTGGCTACCTTTTTGCGTCTGTTTATAACTGTAAAATCATCCAGTGTTCCTTCATGTGTCTCAGTTTTACCTGTAGGACGAGGACTTCTAGCTGATTTCAGATTTGGTTTGACTGGAGGTGTCTGAAGTACAGGTCGCTTTCCCAGTACTAGTGTCCGGTAATTTTTTCTCACCCTGGCACCAAATTTATATTCCCCATCCTCAGGTTGTGGAGAACCTAAAGTGCATGAAAGGCCCTGACTCTGAGCCAGTGGACTTAAGGAAGGAGCTTCTTTTTCAGGGCAGGCAAAACCTTCCTTGGCTGTGGTTAACAAGGCGTCCTCCTCTTTACTTTCAGTCACACTGTAAAACTCACCCTTTGTATCATTGCACTCGCACTTTAGCTTATTTGTAATAAGGTCAGGTTCATATTCTTCATTAGCACTACTGTCTTCTACTTTGATTTTAATATTGTGCAGAAATGGCAATGTCTTGTCGCCTGTGTCAGTGCAGGGATTCTCGGCTTTAGTTGCTGCTGCTGCTGCATCCACCTCGGGATCAGTTGGCGAAGAGGGCAAATCCGTAGCAAATTCAGTGCAATGAGGGATTTTGGAATCTTTTTCTGAATTTGCTGCCACTCCCGAAGAATCATTACTTAAGAACCTAGCAGCTATTGTGTTGTTATCTGCACAGTATGTAGTAGGAGTTGCTTGTAGGCATTTCCTAGCCTCTCGGAGTATTCTTTGTTGTGGAAATGCATTGTTTGTCTTTGGGCTAGGTGAAGAGGCCCCCTCCGCCAGGCAGTTAATTGTCAGCTCAGTTCTCTTTACAGTACTGGGAATTTCAGAGTGTGGGAATGTAATCTCAGATACCCTATCGTTCCTTATCTCTGTGAAACAACTCCCCAGGCTGGCCGGGCAGTACACCGGAGACGCTTTGGGGGCCCAGCTCTGCAGATTCCACTCCTCGGGCGACTCCGCTTTGACACTACTCTTGAGGTCGGGAAGTCTGCCGGCATCCTCGAAAGCAGCGGGTTTCGTTGCAGCGGCGGCGGAGGCCAGATGGTACAAGAAGTTGGCCTGCGCCTGCACGCTGGGAGGCTTGCAGAAGCTGGTGCGCCTGAAACGGATGCTCTGCACTGACACTTGGCTGGAGCCGGAGCTGGAGTCCGACTCCGTGGACGAGTCCTCCTCCTCCGAGCTGACTTCACTGGAATCCGAGGCCCCACTGCCCCCCTCCTCCTCGTCCTCCTCCTCTTCCTCCTCCTCCTCCTCTCCCTCCTCCTCCTCTTCCTCGGAGGACACAGAGTTGCTGGAGCTAGACAAACTGGAGCCAAAATCTGAGTCGTTGGCTGCATGGTCCGAGTAGGAGCTGGACTCGGAGTCGCTGCTGCAACTCTCGGGAAAGCTGCCCAGATGGGGCTGCGGCCGGTGGTGATGAGGGGGGTGGTGATTCGGCTGCGGCTGCTGGGCCCTGTGGTGGTGGTGGTGATGGTGGTGGTGGTGATGGTGGTGGTGGTGGTGGTGGTGGTGGGGAGGCGGGCAGAAGCTGTTAACCAGATGAAACCTCTCCAGGCAACTGGCCCCGGCGGCCGCCGCCGCCGCCGCGGCCGCCGCCGCGGCCGCCGCCTTGGCTTTGTAGGACCTGGGCAGCAGAAGCAGGCGGCGGGCGCCGGCGTGGGGCTCCAGCAGGCAGTCTTTGGCGCCCCCGCGCTTGCGCTTGCACCGGTAGGTCAGGCTCACGGGGCCTCCGGCGCTCGCCGCCGCCTTGGGTTGGGGCCCGGCCGCCGACGCCTGGTAGTAGGCGGCGGCGGCGGCGGCGGCGGCGGCGGCCGCGGCCGCGGCGGCTGCGGCGGCGGCGGCGGCAGCCGGGTGCTTGCTGCACAGCAGGCTCCGAAAATAAGTAGGGTCCGAGTGGAAAGCGACGTAGTTTCCCTGGAGCGGGGCAGTTTCATAGTTTAGAGGGGGTTTGCAAGGCGAGCGCACGATTTCCGGGTAGTGCGAGCCCGGATATTTGCTAAAAATCTGAGGTAGATGGGCGGCTGGGCGCACGACGGCGGCGCCCGGGCGCGGGGACTGCGCGCTGATTGGCAGGGGCCGCGCGGCTCCACTCAGGCCCCGCCAAAGTTGGTGCTTGTCCTTCCAAAAACCCGGGCGGGGGCTGGCGGCGGCGGCGGCGGCGGCGGCGCGCTCTGGCGGCGGCGCCTTTGTGGCCAGGGCCCGGCCGACCCTCCTGCGCTTGGTCTTGAGGACGCGCTCGGTTTTGCAGGAGGTGTAGAGCGCTTCCACGTCTTCCCGGGAGATGAGAGTGCATTTGGCGGCGTGGAAGGCGATGCTGTTGATTGCCTTGAGTTTCCGCAACTCCTCCAGATCGCAGTGGTGCTTTTTCACTTTCAGATGATCCATGCGCTTGTGCACGGTCGTCCTCGGGATGTTTTTCAGCAGATCCGTGAAGACTTGGGAGAGGGCAAACATTTGCTTTCCTTTAATGATGAGGTAGCCGAGCCTCACGCCATCCACCTCTTCAAAACCTGACTTCAGGTCTCCCATCTCGGGCACTAAACGATCCCCACCATTTGCAGTAAATATATACGTGACGCATACATACACATGTATGTATGTTAATCCTCCACCAGATGCTGCGTGTGTCTCAAGGCATCCTGCTAATAAAATAACAAAGACTGTTATTCCCGGCGAAGGGAGTGCCAAACTCTAGGCGAAATTATTGGGGGGAAAAAAAAAACTATGAAATTACACTGACTTGATTCTTGCTTTTTTTTTGGTTTTCGTTTTTTTAAAAAAGAGGGAAAAAACCATCCGGTTTCTGATCTGCCAGTGTGTTGGTCTAAGTCCCCGATGCAGATCAGTACCTGGGCCCCTCTATTCCTTCCTTCTCCATTGGAGCACTATGATAATGGAATGTGAAGGGAGAAAGAGAAAAGAAATGCAGCTGCTATTCCCGCCGCTGCTTTAGCTACAAATAAAATGACAGAGTGAAGTGAGCTCGTCCGGAGACACCTTCATCAATTAATTCCCCTAAAGCCAGCGCTGATTGGACACTCCTGACAGGTGATGCAATAAAAATTGATATTCCACCCCTTCCCCCCAAAATCTCCCACTAATTAGCATACCCTTATACTGCCACCTCCCCTCCCAAAGTAAATAATACAGTCGGTATATAAATCTTTCCATTAAACTATCGGAGCTCAGAAACAGGCTGACTCACAGACTTCATCAGAAGCAGTGTGTGTACGCTTTAAAAAAAAAAAAAAAGCCCTGTATATTCGCCTTTAAAGGAATATTGCCTATTTTTGCTTTATTTGCATTTTACCGCTATAGCTATTATCATTTCAAAGAAAAGCAGTTTTAAAACATTATCAAGCCTAAATACATATACCCCACCCCCTTGTCCTTTGGAAAATGGAGCTTAAGTGAAAACGTGCAGAATAGCCTGGTATTTCCCTTATGGGAGTGGGGCAAGGAGCCCGGCTGGGAGCTCCAAAGTTAAATCCGCGCGGTGAACCACCCCAGTACAGACTTACGTTTTGAATTTCTCTCGATTATCCTTGTTCCCCCCCCCCCCCCGTCCTAAAATGCCTTTTTACAACCAGAAACAAAGTTATTTGACCAAGGAAGCAGTTCAAGGCTCCAGCTCCGAAACACTGTAACAATTCAACTGGATTTTGGTTCTCTGCTGGGGGGTGGGGTGGGGAGGAGGTAGTTTCACGTCAGACCCATAACAAAGCATAGATAAGCCAGAAATGTGTACACTTTTCACAATTAACCAGGCTGGATTGGAGGCGGGATGGTCCTAGAGTCCCCAGCACAGCCTTAGCCAGGGTCCTGTTCACGACAGGTCAGAATTCCATGGAGCAGATTGCTTCTGTAGCAAAGAAAAGAAAATGTAAAACGCCCAAGGTGCTTCCATAGGTTTTAGGTAATAACGATGAAAAGAAAGTGTTGATGTACGATGCAGACTATTTCAGTGGTCTGTGATGCTCTTGGTTGGTAGTTTAAATGAATCTTCCACAACTCCCAAATTTTTCTCCATGAAAGCCAAGCATCTGCTTTAAAAAAAAATCACTTTGGATGAATATCAATATTGTTTAACCTCTTCTTAGTCAAATTAAAGTATATTTTGGTGTCATTTTCAAGGATATCCAAAATATTGCCAAATGAGAGCAAAGGTCTTCCCAGTCGCATTACCACGATCCCAAGGCGGTTTGTTGGCTGCTTTGCAAAATTCAGCAAAATCTTCTTAACTGTTCGGTGTTTGGAACTACAGCATAAATGCAACTCAGGCATTTATATGTTTCCTTGTTCTTCCAAAAATAGACACATCCGTGTGCTTAAAAGAATAAACGGATATTTCTGAGTCTGCAAGAAAAAAAATGTACAATAATTTCTTCCTTCACATTCAAAAGTTCCAGCTTCCCCTGCTCTGGTCTGGCTAGCACAAGCAGGTATGGCTCAAAGAGAGAGAGACAGAGAGACAGAGAGAGAGAGAGAAAGAGATTAAAAACCGAGGAATCAGACATACAAAAAGGTAGTTTGCATGAAATGAAATCTCGGCCATAGTTCCCCACCCCCACCCTCATCTTCCTTGTAATTTCCCAGGAATTTTGAAGAGAATTGGGAATTTCAAGAAGTGCATCCGGAAATTAAGGAAGCCTATTTAAGAGAGTCTGTAACTCAGAGGTTGGGATTTGAAAAGTCAGCCCTGGACTACTGTTGCACTCAGCACAGATGTAATCGCCGCTCTTCAACTTAATCAATGTGTGTACAAACCGCGATGTCTAGTTCTTGCCTTTGAAATCTAAGGCTAGCATTTCCATCCAAGAAATCAGAGCTACAGCAAATTACATTTTTGTCCCTTGAATGAGAGAAGGATCATTGAATGGATCTCGTGATATTTCAGGCTTTAAACGTAACCGAGAGGCAGCAATGAACAATGCCTCGTCACAGCTAATACCATCCACCGAGTTGGCTTTCTTTTGCATCTGGATCTATCACACCGCGTTTTTCTCTTTCACTTTCGCAGGAGGCAAAATGGTAAAGGTTTAAGCAGAAAGCAAAGTTTCCAGGAAAAGCAGATGCTGGTGTTTTTTTTAAAGTATAATGACCAGAGTCTACTACAAGCGACAATAAGGTCGTTTTAAAATTCCTCCTGATGCACTTATATACTGCCAGCCCTCTCCCTCCCACCCCACCCCGTCCAATTCCCCTCCCCCAGCTTTAAGATTTCCACCAAAGAGTCAAACAGCCAAGAAATAGTAAACTCAAAAAA
This sequence comes from Delphinus delphis, assembly GCF_949987515.2. Lineage (NCBI taxonomy): Eukaryota > Metazoa > Chordata > Mammalia > Artiodactyla > Delphinidae > Delphinus > Delphinus delphis. The sequence continues at coordinate 164,550,385 of NC_082684.1, forward strand.
AAGCCTCTGAGAAGACATTACAAAAGGTTGGCTAGAGCATTCTTTTTTTTTTTTTTTTTTTTTGGCCAGGTAGTTCTAGTTGTTCTCAATTCCTATTTAGATTTACACACACACACACACACACACACACACACACACACACTCCTATTCCTCCTGCACAAGGCAACATGACTTAGTAACCATTTCAAAATCACCTTTTCCTCTCCTTCCTCCCCTTCCACCTTTAAAATACTGGCAATATGGGTGGTTTTTAAAACTAACAGAATAGTATTTTTTAAACTAAAGTTACAATCTGTTGGGTCAAATGGAGAAAAATAAAGGCCAAAAGATTTGGGAAGTGGGTCTATGTATACAATTTATGCGAATATCTTTGTATGTGCACTCAGGTACCTTCACACTTATACATTTTTAATACTCCTATTACACATATTTCTTCTTGTCTAATACATTCTTTTGTTCCTTTAACTTCCCCATCGGGGTGTGTGTGTGTGTGTGTGTGTGTGTGTGTGTGTGTGTGTGAAGGCGTGAGCGCGCGCGCGCGCGCTCACGCCTTCACACACACACACACACACACACAGAGTGTGACAGACAGCTTTCTTGTGGCCATCAGGACACGTTGTATATCCGGGGTCTTCTCCAGGCACATTGGGGGTCGATCCCGATAAAAAGATCTAGCAGAGGCCCCTGAGCGCTCACACATGAAAGGCAGGGGACTTTAAGATGGATTTGCATGCACACAGGGGATTTCGATCAATAGCTACCAACATTTATGGCTTAGATTATTAATGTGAAAGCTGGCCAAAAGAATGAGGATGAAAAATTAAAGGTGTCTGTTATCAATTATGCTTAAAGTTATGCAATAATTTACTTACTTTGCCTGGATGTGCAGATCCAGATGTATAAAGTACTATTCTTCAAAAGCCAGGGGGTTTCTTTGATAAATATGTTGACCATGTCAGCCGCTTCTACAATCAAAGATGAACCCAATTCAGATGATGGACTGTATTCAAATTCTTTTTAAGAAAGGATATATCAACTTCTATGTTTCTCAAACACATATACCTACGTGGGTGGATACGCCCAAATTAACATTTATGTGTCTATCCATCTCTGAGGGTCCAGGGGATTACTTAACTGAGAATTTAGGCATATATATGATATGCATTGAGTTTGTTAATTAAATGCGATTATTTAGTCAGTGAGGAATGCATAACCTACACACTATCATAAGAAGTGTTTTAGCTTTGAAAACAAAGCTGCTTGCTAGAGGAAAATCCTCTGTGGCAAATACAGACAGAAATACATAAATGTCCACTTACTTCTGCATTTATTGTAAAAAATCAGCACTTTCAGTTTTTAAAGTGATGGGCTATGAAAACATGAACATATTTGTCTTTACTTATCCTGTGCTGATGTGCTACATTTATCTTCAAATGTTCTATTTTGATTTATTTTCACTGTATTTTATGTTTAAATACCATTGCAATTCAGTCTGACCTCTTTCCTCTGGAGCGAAGTAATGCACACGGCATTTACAGTCTTTTAAATGGTTAGCTGGGAAATGCAATAGCAATTTGCAGAAGTAGTTTACTAATGGGGAAAGTTCTTTTGAAAACCTGAAGGAAAACCTAAGAGTACTTTTGCATTTCTACAC